>NC_050582.1:43054375-43377790 GCF_011100635.1 Trichosurus vulpecula | reverse complement strand
TCCTTCCTTTCCTTCTTCCTCCCTCCCTCCTTCCCTCCCTCATCCCTTCCTTCCTTCCCTCCCTTCCTCCTTCATTCCTTCTTCCTCCCGTCCTCTCTTCTTCCTTCCGTCCTCCTTCCCTCCCTTCCTCCCTCCCTCCTTCCTTCCTTCCCTCCTTCCTTCCTTCCTTCCTTCCTTTCTTCCTTCCTTCCTTCCTTCCTTCCTTCCTCCCTTCCTCTCTTCTTCCCTCCCTTCCTTCCTCCCTCCCTCCCTTCTTTCCTCCTTCCCTCCTTTCTTTCCTCCCTCCCTCCCTTCCTTCCTTCCTCCCTCCCTCCTTTCCTTCCTCCCTTTCTTCCTTCTTTCCTTCCTCCCTCCCTTCCTTCTTTCCTTCCTCCACACCTCTCTTCATGCAGCCCAAGGTCACATCACCCAGAGTGAGCTTGGAGTTCACTCAAAATAAACCCATGGCATTTAGAGAACATAGTATTGTCTAGGGCTCAGAAGTACCAATATACTTCACACTCTTGGAAAGGGGACCTATTCATTACACATATTTACTGTACCTTAGAATGGATGGCTTGCTCAAAAGAATGGGTGATTGGGGAGGGGGGTGTGAGACATTTAAAATTCACCACTAAGCACAATAAATGAGTTACACTAAATACCTTTTACACCTCTAGGTGAAAATACACCATAGAATATATTTACTACTTAAACTTTGCTGCAATTTAATTTGAGCTTTCATCGATTTCATTTAATAGAGAGATTATATAATCAGGAAGTCAGTAACAACTGAAAATACTAAATATATTCTTCAACCATCAGGGCATTTTGGTAATATCTAGTAATGAAAGGAGATTCTCATTTAATTGAATTGGAAATGCAACATATATTAGCTAAAGAAACTTAATCAGTGTGATCAAATTAAAATGGGCCACCCTGATTAAGTCACTTGCAAACACTCTGCAATTATCATAGAGACTTGCAGTGTTAATGATTTAAACCCAGGTTCCTTCTCATGAGACCCAGACTTGGAGTTTTATACCAAACAATTAGAAAACTCCATTCTTTACTTCAAAAGATGTTACAACCTAATTATTGACATCTCTGTTGAAAATGCTATAGGAATTAGTTACTACCCTTTTTTGGGGGGCGGATCTGGCCTCGGCTCTCAGGACTGGAAATGAAGTTTGGCAGTGGGCAAATGGCCATTTCAGATGGCTGCTAGGGAGCGCACGCTCCTCTGCTCTCTCCGCCTTGCTTAGTTTCACGAGTAGTGGTATGTGAATGCAATGGAACATTACTGGAGCCATAAGGAAGGAATGATGAACATGAAGAATTCAAGAGAAAGCAGAGAAACCCTGCAGGCAATGATACAGAGAGAAGAAAGCAGGGGCAGACATAAAACAACGCGCACGCGCACACACACAGACACACACACACACACACACACACAGGCACGCATGCACGCCCACACAGGATGGCTACTGCTACATGCACAAAGGCAACAAAACTCAGGTCAAAAACAATGCATAGCCTGTGTACCAACCTACTAATGGCCAAGCACATGTTCATCCTTTCTGTAAGCAATGGATAAACTCCTGAATCCAAAAGGGCTCTGTGTTATACTCATGTTACTAGGCAGTTTTGCTGAAGCTATTTCCAAGGGATGTATTTTGTGCATCAGTTTATTTAGGATGTGGATTGGGACATTTCTGTTGTATCAAAGCAAAATGTATTGATCAAGGGAACAAAAGGCATTTCTACCCTGAGGATTTAATCAGCACTGAGCTGATAAAGAAGGGGTGCCTTACTGTATAAATCCAGTCCCAGCCTCTCTTCTGAGCTCCAGTCTAACATTACCAACTCTTTATTGGCCATTTTAGACTAGATGTCCTGTAGGCATCTCAAACTCAACATGGCCAAACTAGAACTCACTGGATTTCTCCATAAACCCTACCATCTTCTAAACTTCTCTGGTTTAACATTGAGGGCACCACAATCTTCCCATTCATCCTCTGGGTCATCTTCAACTCCTCGCTCTTACTAAGATATCTAATCACTCGCCAGATATTGTTTTTGCTTATCTCCACATCTCTTGCTTTCATTGTCTTTTCTCCATTCATACAGATGCCACCCTTGTTCAGGCACTTATCACCTCTGGCCTGGATTACTATATTAGCCTCCACCCTCGTCTCCCTACCTTAAGCCTCACCCTACCACAATCTACCCTCCACATGTTTCCCCAAGTGATTTTACTAGAGCATAGATCTGACCATGTTATTCCCCTTCCTCAATAAAGTAGCTCATTAGGACATTCAGGATCAAATATAAAGTCCTCTGTTTTGGCATTGAAAACTTCCCAACACAGCCTTTTGGTTATCTTTCAAGCCTTCTTTCATTCGTGAAGAATTCAACACACTCTACCATCTAGCCATACTGGCCCAGTTGCTGCTCTGTATACAGGATGCTCCATCTCCCATCTCTGTGCATTTTTATCGGCTGTTGCTCATGCCTGCTACAGTCTACCTCCTCATCTCTGCCTTTCAGAATCCTTGGGATCCTTCAAGACACAGTTTAAGGGTCACCCCCTGCAAAAGGCCTTTACTGCTTCTTCCCCCCATCTGCCAGCAGCCTCACACACAAACTTACCTTTTATTCCTTTTGTACGTATGCTGGATATATTTAAACATGTGCATGTTGTGTCTCTGCCCACTCCACCCCCCAATAGACTGTACGGCCCTCCAGGACACAGGCTAGTAGGCTTCTGTCTTTGTAAGCCCAGCATTTAGCACATAGTAAGTCCTAAATAAAAGTTTGTCAAGTCCCACCTCAGATATGTACTAGCTGTATAATCCTGGGAGGATCATTTAATCTCTCTCTACCTCAGTTTCTCATCTGTAAACTGACAGAGTTTGACTCAATGACCTCCAAGATCCATTCTAGCTCTAAATCTATGATCCCATGACTATTTCTTCTGACAAGAGTTGAAAAATAAGAGAAGTGAGTTGGTATGAAGTCACCTTCCTAGGGGCACTTGGCCTACCAATGGCCTAATCTTAGCAGAATCTCCCATGGGTGGCAGCAGGAAGATTGATTCAGTGCCTCTTTTATTCTTTTCTTCTGACTGGGGATGAACTGGTATCTCCTTTTCCTGCTTTTGGAAGTGATGCTTTGGGGCCTTTGAGCATGCCAATTTGGCGGAATGGTAAAGAGGAAGCTGACCTAAGGTTAATCTTGTGAGTTAATCCCTATGTGCCACACACACAGCACGCATATAGTGCGTATGTAAATGGGCCTTCCAAGGCCACTTACACACACACACACACACACACACCTTCATGGGGTCGGCTCCTTTACAAATTTCTCAATTTAACATTACAAAGTTAAATAATAAGATGGGCAGCCAATAGGTGTTATACTATAGTGTCCAGAAGCTTGTATGCCTATTTTTTCTGTCTATATTTTGGGGTCTCCTATAAAGGACTCTATAGAACACCTGTAGATGTGCTCTAGTAGGCAGCCACACCCACAGTCATACTTCCCCACACACAGAGCCACAACTTCTGTCCTTTGTCCTTTCCCCACCTCCCCCTGCCCCTTACAGGCAAGGGCTATGGGGGCAGGAAACAGGTCTGTGGGCAGAAGTACCTGGGGAAGCAGAAGACACACCTGTCTGCCCTATATTAGGCTCTATTGGTTGCTTTCTCAAATACCAAAATCACCTACCAAAGTTGTCCTTTGTTTAAGGTAGCACTGAAAAAGCTTTAAAGTTCAAGGAGGATTTTTTTTAAATAGAGCCAAGTCCCACTAATCTTTTCTCATATTGAATTACAGAGCGTTTGTTTTTATACCCTTATACTGAAGAGAAAGAGAAAAGGACCTGTCTTCTTGGTGGTCTTTGGAGCAGCAATATTTTCACTTTATCACTCTTCTTACTCCAAAAACTTGACTAGCAAGTACTTATTGAGCGCTTCCTGTATACATGGATACGGATGAGCTTAGGATAGGCCCCTACACTCAAGAAGCTTATAGTCTAGGCAAGTACTCATTGAGCGCTTCCTGTGTACATGGATATGGATGAACATAGGATAGGCCCCTGCACTCAAGAAGCTTATAGACTAGGCAAGTACTCATTGAGCGCTTCCTGTGTACATGGATATGGATGAACATAGGATAGGCCCCTGTACTCAAGAAGCTTATAATCTAGGCAGGGAAACACGACATAAATAAATGAAATGCTCATTAATGATAACAAATGACAGATCATTAGGAAAGATGGCACAAGGCAGTACATGTTTAATGTTCTAGAATGCCATCCTAGCAGAATGCAAGCTTCTTGAGGGCAGGGGCTGTTTTTGTTTTCATATCTCCTCAGCCCGGCATGGAATAGTGCCTTACATATAGTAAGGGATTTAATAAATGTTCATTGACTTGAATAATATGGTGAAGAAGAACTGCAGGGCCTCAGAGGATAGAGGGTTTCAAACCCCATGGGGTTAGGCTGGTCAGGCTTTGGGGAAGGAGGTAGGTTTAGGGCTGGACTGTGAAAAGATGGACAGGGTTTGAGCTTGATGGAGAAGGGAGGACAGAAGAAAGCATCCCAGGCGTGAGCAAAAGCCTAGTGGCTAGAAAGCATTCAAATATGTTTGGGGAACATCTAAGATATCAGTTTGGCATAAACTTAGGGTTTGGGAAGGTGAATTGTTGGAGATAAGGCTAGAAGGGGGCACCCCTCTAATACTATAAGGCAGTTGGTCAAAGATTTAAGAATTTCAATGCAAACATACACAACATTTGGTAGAGGATTTAAGAATTACAAAGCAAACATTTATAGGATTATATAAAATACCTAAAATGAATACAAATCAGGAACAGCTTGTGGGTATTTTCATGTTGGTATTTAAATAAATAATGTAGACTTTGGACTAAGCACCTCACAGAACATTTTGCTGGGGCTGATAGCTGAAAAAGTGGATAATCTCTTCCCTGCTGAAGGCCCACCCTGTCTTTTACTGCACTTTTCATTACACTAAAGCGCAACCGGCTTAAGGAAATCCTGGAGAAAGAGTGGATATTAATTTAGTCTTCTCAACAACAGCCAATTTGCTACCATCACTCAAAAATGGCAGTGTTTTCTTTCCCCGAGTGTTTAGGGCTCAGGACCAGTTTAGGACTTAATCTCAGCTAACAATCAGCTGGCAGTCTGGTCCCACTCAACTGTCTAGTACGATTTGGAAATGCAAAGTGCTTGGTTTTATTTGGATGCCCTTTGGAGGTAGAAAGGACGGCCACCATATTGCAGAATAATCATAGTGTCCTCTACCCTTCATGAGCTGAGAAGCTGGCCAGATGAGCACTGCTGAGTAAAGGATGTTCCCTTTGTGTATATGTGTGTGTGTATACATATGCAATACACATGCGCTCGAGTACGCGCGCGCGCGCACACACACACACACACACACACACACACACACACCCTGACTGATATTCCTAAAATATAGCTCTAACCATGGCACTCCTTGCTTAAAAAGTTCAAAGATCCTCATGCCTCTAGGATAAAATACAAACTTCTGTTTTGCATCAAAGGCACTTTGCAATCTGGCTCCAAACCTACCTTTCCAGACTTGTTTCACATTATCCCCCTTCACATACTGGACATTTCTGACAAACTTGTCTTTTTGCTGTTCCCAATAGATGATGTTCTGTTTCCCATCTCCACACCTTTGTACAGGTTGTCACCTGGCCTGGAGTTCCCTCCCTTCTCCCCTCTGCTTCTCAGAATCTGCCATTTCCTTCAAAGCCAGCTCGAGTGCCACCTCCTATAGCAGGCTCTCCCTGATTCATCTACAGTGCTAGTGCCTCCACCTCAAGAAACTACTTTGTATAAGATTATCCGTTACTTAGATCAGTCATTCGACAAGCATTTGTCACATGGAGATGTTGCTTTCCTCAATTAAAATTAAGTTCCCTGAAGGCAGATACCATTTCATTTTTGTCTTTTGATATCGCGCCTGGCACATAGTAGGTACTTAATAGTAAATAACTATTGTACAACTGTAGCCTGAGGCTCAAAGAGGGGAAGAGAATGACCCAAAGTTATACAAAGAATAACACAGCCAAGGCGTTAGCCCCCCCCAGTCCCTTATCTCCAAAATTCAATGTCTTGTCAGAATACCAGGCTACACTGCCATTCCAGAAAGCAAGGCAAAAATCAGTATGGCCCTTGTTTACTTGGCCTCTAATCCAAGGGGAAATGGGACTTGATCCTAAACTTTCTGAAATCCACGTTACTTCTAAAGTGAATTTTTAAATTTTACATTTAAATTTCAAATTTTGAATTTTTAGTGTTGATAACAAGGATATTTCATGATTCTCTGAAATATGGTGGCAGAGAACTGTAGTGCCGTGGAAAGAGCAGGAAGGATTTGGAGTCAAAAGGGCTGGATTCGAGTTCAGACTCCACCCCAAACTCACTTTCAGTAGGCCACTTTTTAAAATTCTCTGCACCTGTTTACTTACCTATACAATGAGGAATTTTGAATAAGGTGATTTAAGACCTCTTGCATTTTTGCCACAGTGTTTGAGTCTATAAATGGATACTCTATGATACTAGGTAATATAGTGGGAAAATAACATGATAGTCAATTGAGGGAGACAGACTATGTCCAGTTAGCACAGGGCTAATGGCAAGAAGGGGAAAAGGACAGGGATGTAACCTACTTGTGTGTTTTTTGTCATTTGAGCTCTTGCCAAGACCTATCACTCAAACATTTCCAAAACTTCAGAATGGGTACGTACATTCTTGGTTATTTTTAAAGAAAACACTATGGAGATATGGTCTAGTCCTGGTGGTTGTAGGAGGCATGACAGGAGTGACTTAGCATTTTACCCAAGGGCAGGGTGTGTGTGTGTGTGTATGTGTGTGTGTGTGTGTATGTGTGTGTGTAGAGATAGAGGTAGAAGACTTCGCAAACAAAAATACAATTGAAGCCTGCCATTAAGGAAGGAAATGACTTAATTGTATTTGATGCTTTTGGGAGAGAGATCTTGGAGACCATTTAGTCCAGTCCTTCCATTTTACAGAGGAGGAAACCAAGGCCTAGAGATATGAAAGACTTGCCCAAAGTCACAATGGGGTAAGTAGAGAGTCTGTATTCTGACCCAAGTCCTCTGACTCTAAATCTAGTACTCTAGTACCAATCCTTTCATAGAAGAGATGGAATAATTATAAACAGGGTCTGAATTTTGAGAATATTGATTTCCCAACAGTGAAAATACTTCTAACAAAGACTTCTAACAAAGTCTTCCAATCAGGAGCACGCCAGTGGAAAGAATGCTGGATAACTACTTGTTGTTGAGGGGCCACTTGTTAAGAAATGAGTTGGACTACATCGCTTCTACGATTCCTTCTGATTTAGAAATTCTGTGATTCTGTGAGAATCAGAGAGTGCCTGACAGTCCTTGATGACTTCAAGTCTCTTGACTAATTATATCCCACAGTACTGAAAGACCTGGCACATGAAACTGCAGATTGATCTTTGAAAGATCATGGGGAACTGGAGAGTTACTGGATTAGAGAAGGGCAAATGTCACAATTTTTAAAAAAGTGAAAAGAATGAAAGTTGTACACTACATAGGCTAATGAGCTTTACTTCAATTCTTGAACACATTATTAAAGATATGGTTGGTGAATATAAAGCAAAAGAAAAGGGGAAGATGAATAGTCAGAATGGCTTCATTAATGATAATAGGTCACACCAGGTCTTATCTCATCTTATTTCTTTCTTCTTTTTTTGACAGGGTTATTAGATTCGTGCCTTAGGGGGATGCTATAGATACAATTTACCCAGATATTAGGAAAGCATTTGAAAAATCTTTCATGCTATTCTTATAGACAAGACAGTGAGATGTGGGCTATACAATGGTTCAATGTCAACTTGGAAGGAGGTCTCTCCAGCAAAGAGCTCCTAGGGTTCTATGCTCAGCCTTATGCTATTTCATCTTTCTATCAGTGACTTAGATAAAGGCACAATGGCATGCTTATCAAATACATAGGTGACATAAAAGTAGTAGGGACAGTGAACACACTAGATGACAAAGTCAAGATACTGAAAGATCCAAGATACCAGAGCTCCACTGGGCCATGTCAAATAATATGAAATTTACTAGGGAGAAATGTCAACTCTTGTACTTGACTTCAAAAAGTCACCTTCAGAAATACAAAATGGAGGAGCCATGGCCATGGTTAAGAATCACTTCATCAAGGACAGATGTGGGGGTTGTGATGGGATGCAAACTCAATAGGAGTGAGAACACAATATGACACAGTCACCAAGAAAGCTCAGGGGATCTCAGGCTGCCTAGGCAGCGAGTGTCCTGCTGAGACATCTGGGATACTATGTTCATTTCGGATACCACATTTTAGGAAGAACATTGATAAGCTGGAAAGTGTCCAAAGGAGGGCAATCAGGATGCTAAAAGGCAGCTGAAGGAACTAGAGAACTTTTAATCCAAAAAAGAGAATACTTTTTGGGGAGTGGGCTAATAACTGTTTAAATATTTCAAGGGCTGAACCACGGGAGAGGGATCAGACTCATTCTGCTTGGACCCATAGGGAAGAACTAAGAACAATGGTTGGAAGTTGCAAGCGGATCTAGGCTTGACATAAGGAAATATTTCTTTTTTTAAAAAAATTTATATTCATTGTCAGTTCCAGATCCTCTCTCTCCCTCCTCCCCCTTCTCTACCCATTGAGAAGGCAATTATATTACATGATATCTATTATACATATGAAGTCAGGCAAAACATATTTCTGCATTAGCCATACTCTGGAAAAAAAGAGCAAGAAAAAATAAAGAGAAAAATATGCTTCAATCTGCACCCTGCACTCATCAGTTTTCTCTCTGGAGCTGGAAAGCATTTTTCATCATGAGTCCTTTGGAATTGTAGTGGATCACTGAATTGATCAGAATTACTAAGTCTCTCACAGTTGATTATCATCACAATATTGCTGTTACTGTGTACATTGTTCTCCCAGTCCTGCTCCCTTTACTCTGCATCAGTTCGTTCAGGTCTTCCCAGGTTTTTCTGAAATCGTTTCTTTCATCATTTCGTTCAGCACAACAGTGTTCCATCACATGCCTATGCCATAACTTGATTAGCCATCCCCCAACTGATAGCCATCCCCTCAAGTTTCCAGTTCCTTGCCACCATAGAAAGAGCTGCTATAGACATTTTTGTGCATAAGGGTCCTTTTCCTTTTTCTTTGATCTCTTTGGGGTACAGACTTAGTAGTGGTATTGCTGGGCCAAAGGTTATGCATAATTTTATAGCCCTTTGCTCACAGGTATAAAGACATATTTCCTAGCTATTTCTGCTATTCTGTAGTGGAGTGGGCTGCCTTGAAATGTGGCAAGTTCCCGAAGATTGGAGGTCTTCAAGAAAGGACTGGCTAGCAACTTGCCAGGGATGCTATAGAGGGGACTCTTGTTCAGGTATATGGATCACACTAGATGGCTACTGGAGTCTTTTCCAACTCAGACTCTGAAAGTACTTTACAAACAGCAACGTTCTACCAAGACATTATAAAAGGGGTTATAATGATATAAGCACACAAGCTTAGGTCAAACAGAAAACACATACCAAGGGCCTTACATTACTTTCCCTCCTCTTTTAAAAACACAGATTTGCCCATTTTGTTCCTGCCAACAGCAACAAAATGTTCTTTTGCATGTAGAGTTGATTTGTGAGGCCGTATGCTCCTGACTGCTCTAATTTGAAGTCTGCCAGAGACAGGAAAAGTTAAGTCTGTTTGCCGTGATGCAATTTTGGTCAAGACAGGTTGGAGCCAGTGCCTTGTCTCATAAGATGTGTGCTGACAGGCTGGGTCCAGGTCAAAATTATGAAACTGGCCAAGTTGGTTGGGGTGCCCCACCCCTTCCGTCCTGCTTTTCTTCCCCCTTTCACTGCCTCCTCTTGACTGTGTCTCCTGTTCACATTAGGGTGCCATAGCATCACAGACTTGCAGAGCTAGAAGAGACTTTAAACCTTCAGGACCTTTTCACAGGTGGGGTAAGACAGGTATAAATGGGGCGGTGATTTGCCCATGGTCACACAACTAGAGAGTATTAAGATTTGGATTTGAACCTGGGTCTTTTGACTCCAAACTCAGTATTCTCTCCAAAACACTACACTAATAACTCCTGTTTGGCATTTAAAGCACTATCCCTCTATGAAGCACAGGCAATCTATAAGCGAATCCACAGGGATAAGGAAATGTTGAACAGAAAAGAATAAATCATTTATGGTGGAATTTCAAGTATCAGTGGGAGAGATGGGGGACGGGAAGGAGGATGGAGAAACATCAGGGAAGCAAGCAAAACAAGGCCCCTCTGTGCTGAGGGCGGAGAGCCGGGCATGGTGGGATATATGCATACAAACAAAGTCTGCATATAGAAGAAACTACAGAACCATAAATTACTGCTTAGGTCCTTATGGCACGCAGCATTCAATGTGTCCTCCAAGCAAACTTGGGGAACAGACTTCAGGTTGCTGGCCCCATGGAGGAAGAGAAACTGGTGTGTTGGCGGGAGGAAAGCAGGACCCCTGAAACAGAGGCCCCTGTGCAACACGGGGACAGGACACTGGCAGGGCTGTGGGGAAGCATACCATCTGCATCTTCCTTGTTCCACTAATTACTCTTACTAACTAGTTTCGACGTTGCTGAAAGAGTGAGCATGCTATCAAAATGTTACTAAGAAATGTTATTAAAATTATTATATAAATACTTTGCCCTCTCTAAATTTAAGTGCCTTGAGCCCAAAGCCCAGGTCACTCTGCATTTATTTAGCCTCTGTCTTTTTTATGTGATAATCTATTAATAAAGCAAAGGAAAAAGAAAAATGAGGCATGTGATCTGAGGCATTACTATATATCCGAGTCAGGAAGTAAAGAGAGGACCTAATCACGAAAGAGGCTAAAAAGTGCCTATTATGTGCTAGGCACTGGGGATACAAAGATAGAAATGAAAAAAGTCCTTGCCCTCAAGGAACTTACATTCCACCAGGGAGAAAGGCAAGAAGCAGGTGTATTTAATTTTGGTTTTGCTTTGCAAAGACTTTATTTAAATACTTTGGGGGTCTGTGGCCCCTTCTGTTGTAATCGCACTCCTCCGCTGATGAAAACTGCAATCCCTTTCTAACTTCTGTCATTTTAGAGGTTGTCACTGACTTGCTGTAGCAAAAGAGTCTCCCGTAAATTTCTCGATGCCCTTCTTTCTAGCATGTGTGACACGCCATCTGGTTTGCTGCCTTCAGAAGGGGAGACATAGCCTTTGAGAAACCAGGGTTACCTCTTCATCCCAAAGAAACACAGGAGCAAGAGTTCGGTGACTCTGGGGTGGTAGATGATGCGAAGCACAATTCCGGGCTCTACCACTCAGCACATGGGACTGGGAACAACTCAACTCAACTCTTTGGGTCTCAGTTTTCTGCAGTGAAAAGAGCTCTGAATTTGGAATTAAAGGCCCTGGGTTTAGATCCCTGACAAGGTGGTACAGTGGATAGAGTTCCGGGCCTGTTGTCAAGAAGACCTCAGTTCTGATTGACCTCTGACACTTTAGTAGCTGTGTGACCCTGGGCAAGTCACTTAACGTAGTTACCTCAGCAGCAAAATGGGGGTAACAATAGTACCTACTTCCTAAGGTTGTTGTGAAGATCAAGTGAGATAGTATTTGTAAAGTGCTTAATATAGTGCCTGGCACACAGCAGGTGCTTAATAAATGTTTGTAGAGTGAAAGTGAGGGGACAGGACTCTACCATCTTTAAGATCCCTCTAAGCACCAGGCAGCTAGGTGGTACAATGGATAGAAAGCTGGGTCTGGAGGCAGGAAGACTTGAGTTCAAATCTAGGCCTTAGACACTTGCTAGACTTGTGACCATGGACAAGTCAATTAACCTCTGATTGCCTCAGTTTCCTCAACTGTAAAATGGAGATAATAATAGCACCTACCTCTCAGAGTTATTGTAAAGCTCAAACAAGATCAAATTTATAATATTTCTAAAAATCTTAGCACAGATTAATAGATGTCTTTCTTCCTTCCTTCCTTCCACTGAATTCTCCAATCATACTTTAAATAGATACATTACCACCTATCCTCATTGCTACATCATAGACTCTCTGGCTTAAAAGAGACCATGGCAGCCATCTAGGACAACCAATACCTGAAAAAGATTCCTCCCTACAATATCCTGGAAAAGTGGCTATACCTTCAACGTGGGGTGGCAGGGAAGTTGGCAACTCTAGTTTCTGCCATAGAGAGTTGGCAACATTACCAGTCACTGTTTCTGAAATATAGTATTTGGAAGCCTGCTTAAGTTCTTTGAATCAGCATCTATGGCATACAAACTAGATTATTTACTTAAGAATATATTTATGTCAGGCCTTTTGTCATTTACAACCTGGGTATAGCATCATTTTCTGTACCATCTTAACTGCACTTTCCCAGATCTACCAAATGGGTTCTGCAAAGGGAGCATGCTAAGGTCTCTCACTCAGCAAAGACAGCAACGATGCTTTGCTGGCATTGGACATAAAGAAAGCCAACAGCATCCCATTTGACAAAACCAATCTACAGCCATCCTTAATTATCCATAAGGCCCTAATTGAATCAGAGCCTCACGCTGCAGTCGGCAGTGCCCACCAGGCATGTATAAGATGCTGCCTCTGCAAACATGGGGCACAAATAGACTTCTCTCGAGCAGCTCCTCTTACTGTCTTTGGAAAGCATATACTTCTGATGAATCAGTGCTCATTTAGAAACATTCCGTGGCTCTGTGTCTCAATTCCATTCCTTCATTTTGATTGGGCTGTTGGATGATAAATAATTTAAACGTGGCATCACTGCTCTGAGGTTTAGTCTTATCTCTTACCCATCGCTTTTTATATTCTCCAAGATAGCCGGCATTCTGCTTCCTCTGTGAACCTGAAATGGGATTCAGGAGGAAAACGGCAACCAATAGATCTTCTACGTTGAGAACCCAATATAGGATTACATTCCAAGTGCACCATTTACCGTCCAATTTGGAATACATAAAATATATGACCATTACAAATTCACCTTTCCCTGCCAAGCTTGGCTGTTGTACTGACATGTCTTATTGGGAGATTAGAGCCTTTAGCTTTATTTGTAACAGCAAAAAGCTGGAAACAACGACCAGAGAATGGGAGAATAAATTATGGCATATGAATGTAATGGTGCTGTAAAAAATGATAAATATGGGGCATACACAAAAATACAGAAAGACCTATATGAGGTGATGCAGAGTGAAATCAGCAAAAACACAGAAGTATAGGCACACTGTCTATAATAATATAAAAAGGAAAAAGAAAACAAAGCCAAAGGTAGCAGAATATCAGGTTGACTCAGGAAGGAATGCAGAACAAATACATTTTTTTGCTTGTTTGTTGTTTGTTAATTCTCTTGGTTCTGCTTTACTAAATGCTAATGGTTAGTGTCAGGTTTCATTTTTAATTTTGCATGTCTATTAGACCATTTGTTTTTTGTTGATGGTTGTTAAATTTATAATAAAGAAAAAGAAAAACCTCCCTACCCCCAAAGATTGTAGCCTTTGACACTGCTAAGTTGTCTGTTACCACCGGGGCTCCTAGGGCTGGGCCATGCTCTCCTTCACCTTTTTTCTTACCTCCCAGGAGCAGTGCCACATGACTTCCCTGGAGCCCTGCCCCATGGAGCCTGGGAGTGCCTACCTCGCTGCAGGCAGCTCTGAATGGCATGGGAGAATTGGAGCTATGCCATCTAAATTGGACAAATTGGATCTGCTTGTCACGCGCTGCTGGATCCAAATTGGGGGACCATTCAGTGCTGTTCGCTAGGATAAGCCCCCAAAGGCAAATTTAGCATCACTAATATTGGGATGACACAGTGCTTTGCAATACTCATGAAATGGTTTCAGGGAAAAACATGCATTCGCTTGTTGCATTTAAGTAGGAGCTGATGGGAGAAGAACACGTGCCATGAAGCATACCAGAGACAATCAGTGGCATGGTGGAAATGTTAAGTGCACTTCGATCAGGAAAGGCAACAGAATGGTTTCCCAGACTTGACTGACTCAATCGCAGTCTCTCTACTGAAGGTAGTAGCATTTGGTGTGACTATACAGAGCTTTTCATTAATTCGGCAACTTGAGAGTGATAAATGTTGAGTCTCTTGGATTCTCTGCTTTTAAAAGAAAGGCAGCTTTACATAACAGAAAGAACACTGAACTTACAGTCAGTCTAGTAATAGAAAGAATGTCTGCCCAAGTCCTGTCTCTGTCACCTTCCAGCTATATGACCTTGGGCAGGGCTTGAAGCTCTGTTTGTGTTTTCTGAGGACTAGCCTAGTCAAGTATAGAAGAAGTTTATCACTGGTAGGCCAAATCAGATGATCAAAGATTTAGAGCTTGGAGGGACCCTAAAGGTCATTGAATCAAACCCTCTCATCTTACCTAGTAGGTAAATGGTCAAAGGATATAAACAAAATGTCTATAAGATTTATAAAGGTAGAAGTGACTTGCCCAAAGTCACCCAGCTAGTATGCAGGAGTCAAACTCAGGTCTTCCTGACTCCAAGTCCAGTACTATAACTAGGACACCACACTGCCTCCCTGCCTGTGAGGCAATGGATATTTTGGCTATGGTGTCCTATGAGAAAAAAAAATATTTTTTAAAATGACTATCAATCCTATGTAGCCCTCCACTATGAACCTATAGTGACAATGGCTGAGTGGTGGAAAGGGGTGGGGGCAGATGATTTTAAGAACATCTATTAACATTTACTTAGCTGTGGGCTCTCTAAATGTAAGTAAGCTCCCTGTCCAATGGTCAATGAGACAATATACTACTGGAGGAGCTGAATCCTACCAATATCAATGTTCACCCTACAAACTAAACCAGAAGAAACAAGAAAGCTGAGACCAAACAGAAGGATGCCTCACAGATTCTCCTTAGACCTGTAAAGGAGCTGGTTTTGGCATATCATTCCACGGGATACTTGGACATCTCATTTTGCGGTGATCAAGATGAGCATAAACCAAAGGCCACCATCAAGATAAATGCAGTATGTGTACCAGCATCTGGTGCAGAAGACAATGAGGTAGCAAATTTCTACAGAGAATTTGACTTAAAAAACCAAATTTTCAAATGAAGTCAATATAAACATTAACACTCAGTGGCTGTAATGTAAGGGCTGATATGGGGATAATGGTGAAAAAAATGTTAGAAAATATGGTTCAGGATCAAGAAATAAAAAGGCTGAAGGTTTGTAGACTACAGAAAAGTCTCATTTTATATATTTGTGTGTGTGTGTGTGTGTGTGTGTGTGTGTGTGTGTGTGTGTGTGTGTGTAATATTCTCTTTAAGGAGAGAGTCAAGAGGTGCTGGACATGGATGGGGAGTATGGAATAACAAAGCACAAAAAGTGACAAGAACTCTATATTTAAAAAGGCAATGGCTGCCACGAGATCCATTTCCACATTGGTTGTCTATGTATATAGATATGTTATAGCAAAGATCAAAATAAACACTTAAATAAAAGAAAGAATAAAACTGAGAAGATATGATGTTCAACTGTAACAGCTGTAACCTGACTGATTTCTTCCTTTTTATATTGTAGATATCTTTTGTTTTTATATCAACTCCCTTGCTAAACGAATCCCTCCCTCCTCTCCTCCCCACTGAGCCATCACTTGTAAGAAATACTAAAAAGACAAAGAAAAGGAAAGTAATTCAGCAAAAGTAACCAACACATCAACTGGGTCTGACAGTATAAGCAATGTTCCACATCCACCATCCACCTCTTCTGAAAAGAAGAGAGGGAGGTTCATTTTCTTAACTCTTCTCTAGGTCCAAATGCTGGGTCCTTATAATTACAATGTACCCTGTTTCCTTTTGGTTGTTGTTTTTCCATTTACATTGCACCAGTTATTGTGTATATTGTTATCCTGGTTCTGTGCTCTTCACTGTCTTAGTTCCCAGAAATCTTCCAATGCTTTTCTGAAATCTTCATATTCATAATTCCTTATACCATTACACTATTCCATTATATTCATCTACTACAATTTGTTTAACTATTCCTCAATCAATGGACAAAGTGGTTTCCTGTTGTGTTGCTATGAATATTTTGGTACATATAGAACCTTTCTTTGTATCTTTGACTTCCTTGGCATATATGCCCATCAATGGGATCACTGGGGTCAGTTGGCATGGATATTTTAGTCACTTATAGCATAATTACAAATTGTTTTCCAGAATGGTTGGATCAATTCAGGATTCCATGAAGAGTGTATCAGAGTGCCTCTTTCCATAGTCCCTTATACTTTTCAAGGTGTGAGGTGAAACCTCAGCTGTTTCAATTGTACTTACTTGTGACGTGGAGCAAGATTTCATATGGTGGCTAATAGTGTCCAATTTTTTTAAAGCATTTGTTTATATCCTGTGTTCACTTACCTATTGAGGAAGGGCTCTTAGTCTTAAGTGTTTGTTATTTCCTGATATAACTTAGATATAAAAGCCTTATCAGAAATGCAACGTGACCTGTTGAAACCAGTTATTCATGGCTGTGAATTGGGTAGCAGAACAAGAAAAATACATGGATATGGGCCATCATTGTCTCCTAAAGAAGTTTAGCCAAGAAGGCAAGTGCTGCAAGAAGGAGGCTGGAAAAACCTAGGAATCACTTCAGCCATCAAACACTTCATCTTTCTCCCCATAAGAGGGACCTGGCAAGCAAAGCAACACCAGTTGAAAACATAAGCTTCTGTGTCAAATCTTAGAGAGGATGGGGGAAGACTAGGAAAAGTGTCACCTTATAAAACAGCAAGAGGTGGAGGGGAAAATGAGTTTACAGAAAACTTGGCATCGGATCCAATTAAGCCATCATCCTGAGAGCACTGAAGGATGAAGGATGTAAGGACAACAAATGGATGAAAAATTGAAAACATCTGTCAAGATTTCTACAACAATTGTGTCCATTGATGAAAATGTAACCACCATATTTGGACTCTACCATCACAGTCCCTGATGTACTACAAGAGGAAGTAGAGACAGCACAAAGAAAACCAAAGCTATGAAGAGTGAGTAAGTGGGACCAGATGAAGAATTCAGAGAGGAGGGCCCTACTGAAGGCAATACAATTTCAAAGGTTTCAAGGATTACTTCTTAGGATATCTGGAAGACAGGATGATTAAAAACAAGTAGAAAATGTACCTACTTTTTAATTTCTGTAATATCTTCATAAGAATAATTCAATCAACGAATATTTATTAAGCACCTACTATATACCAGGCACTATGCTAAGTGCTGGAGATACAAAAAGAGGCAAAAGACAGTCCCTGCCCTCACAATCTAACGGGAGAGGGACAACATGCAAACAAATAAATACAAACAAGCTATATATGGGATGAATAGGAAAAAATTATTAGGGAGAAGGTAATAGAATTAAGAAGGGATAGGAAAGGAATTTAAACACATACTGAGAGTATCCTTGATGAAAATAATAATGAAACAAATAGAATTTTATAAACTATATTCTATAGTAGACTGTTTCTTCATAGCTGATTGATTAAAATATTTCCCTGCTCTTGTCTGACTATAAAACACATTTGACTCAATACAAGCAACCAAATACCACCTTAAAGAATCTCCTCCATGAGGAGATCTGCCATGTATATGTTAAGATAACAAGAGTTATTGAAAGACACATGAGAAATAACAGGTTATTTCTTGTTCAATGACCCTCTAATTCTCCATTATCAAATGAGCCACAAAACAAGATGTATAGCTTGCTAAAGGTGTTTGGACTATCTTGGAGGATGTCCAACACAGAGTCCAAATAGAATGATTCCCTATAGATGCTGAGGTCCTCTAGATGCTACTGTTTGTGGGTGACCTTGTGCTAACTGACTCAAGTATCAGAATACTACAGAACTTCTGAAATGAGATCCATAATTATGTAAAAGACTTTGGGCATACAATCCACACAGGAAAAGTCAAGTGGATAAAAATGTTTATTGTCCAAGACATCCTATGTTGTATATGTATTTTGGAGAGATATCATAGATGTCTGGGCCCAGAATTAAACAGAAAGAAGAGATTAGGCTTGACATTCAATTTCCAAGATGTAAATACTTTCAGTGACCCCCAAGTTTTCACTTAAAGAAAAGTTCATCTCTTTATACACCAACATGTTCGATATTCTTTAAGTGAAGAATTACACACACACACACACATACATACACAAACACACACATATATACATACATACATACATATGTGTGTATAATTGTATGTTTCTAGGTATGCATGAACATTTCAGTAGTATATGGTTGTAAATCACAGAATGCCTCAATTTCTCAGGAATCATAATTGCAGGTGACTCAAAGGGTAATAAAAAGATGCATGGTAGGGGTAAAGCCTGCAATATGTTATCAATGAAGAATTAACTGTGAGCAAAAAGCTACATAAAGGATGCCATTAAAATGATATATGACAGCAAGAGGAGGTGAGCTGATCATGCATTGAGAGCAAAGAAAAAAAGGTGCATAGGCTACATACAGCACTAGTGTCCAAGAAATGCATAGAGACAGAGTAATACTCCTAGCTCATAGGGCTTCAAAGGAGGATGTGAATGGGAGTTCTATGAGAAGGTGTGGGTAGGTTAAGACCAGCGCTGCTGGAAGAACTAACTATCCATTTTGTCAGATCACAGAGCCATTGAAGTAAAAAACGGGGTTAGTAATATCATATTGCCCACCTCCGGACCTGCTGGGTAGTGAAATTGCCTTATGGAGGCAGGAATAGGGCTCTGAAAGCTGAAACTGGGCCGATATCTTTCCAGGACAGCATGGGGTATTTGAAAAGAGGTGGAAGGAATGAGGAAGATCAAGGACTGCTTCTTCTTGTTGGTATAATTCCAAGTGTATATAACTAATCCTTTCCTTTTGGGAGAGGACGGGAGAAGAGGGAAGATTAGACAACACTAGGGCACTTGGGCAACTGAGGAGGCCAGAGATAGGGCTCATAAGAAGGAGGCTGGAGAGGCCAAAGAGAACCTAAGGGTTTCCCCTCAACAGTTTTCATGTTTGAGCCTAAAGTCTTACTGGTGTGATTGAGCCAGGAAAAGACTTTTGTTAGGTTCAGCCCAGAATCATGCTAGTATGCCAGCGCCATCTAGGGGCAAGGAATGCCAACAGCTGCCATAACAGACTGAATCTTTGTGGGACAGGTTGAGTCATAGAAATAGTTAGCTTCCTGGCACTCTTTGCATCTTTGGCCCTGTAAGCTCTTTGTGGTAGGAGACAGCTTCATTTCTGTCTTTGTATCTCCGGCACTCAGCACAGTGCCTGGCACATAGGAGCTGTTTAATGAATGCCTGTTGATTGACTGATGTAGTAATGATGCCCTTGTTTGTATTTCTGCTCCTGCATCTGGTTTTTCAACTTCTCTCAGGTCTTGATTTGGGCTCTCTAAATAAAACTTTATCTTTTGAGTCAGCATGGATTTGAAATCAAGAATAATTTGCTTTTGAATCCTGTTTGTGTGACCCTGGACAAGTCACTTAAGTGTTCTGAGCTTCAGTTTTTTACCTGCAAAGGGTCCATAATAATGCCTAGAGTAGCTATGTCACAAGGTAGCTAGGCGGCTCAGGGGATAGAATGCCAGACCTGGAGTCAGACTCATCCTTCTAAGTTGAAATCAGACCCTCTGTGACCCTGGGCAAGTCACTTTACCCTGTTTACCTCAGTTTCCTCGTTTGTGAAATGACCTGGAGAAGGAAATGGCAAACTACTCCAGTATCTTTGCCAAGAAAACCCCAAATGGGGTCACAAAGAGTTAGACACAACTGAAACAAATGAAAAACAACAAAAGCTACAACACAGGTCATTGTGAGGAGTAAACGATAGCATACATGCTTTGTAAACCTAAAAGTGCTGCATAATAATTTAATATTAATTACTATTTATTCTGTTACTAATATAGAGCCTTTCCAACTCAAGGGAGGGACTGGGAGCCTCAAGGCCTGGGGAGCATGTGACATCCTGCACATAGAGAAGCTTTCTACAACACGTTTGTTGTGTCGCCGGCAATGAATGTGTTTAGTTTAACCGGAAAACTACTGCTTGAGCTACGTACCATAATTTTCACATAATTTTCTAAGACTTTCTTGCTAAAAGAGCATGGGAATGGGAGCTGGGGGAGACACAAAGTTCCTTCTCTCACAGAGCACTGAGTCTAGTAAGAGAATAACACACACAGAAAACAGGAATAGGCAACAATTGAGGATTGTTCTGTAACTTCCCAATTCACCTCAATGCAACAAGCCCCGCCACACTCTCCTGCTTGCGTGAGGTTTGGGCCTCTAAAGAATGGATGTGATTGACCTTTTAGGCAACCGTCTTTCCTTTCTTTTTTTGGTCTGGATTTCTTTATTTTCTATAAGAATTAAATGCAACAAAGATTGACACAGTGCCTACTGTGAACAGATTATAGTGCCAGGTGATAGGGAGGAAAATCAAAGTTCAGATAAGCCATGATCTTTCTCTCTTGGAGATTTGTGGATTATAATCATGGATTTAGAGCTGGGTGGGACCTCAGGGCCCATCTAGTCCAAGCCTTTCAGCTTCCAGAAGAAGAAACTGAGGCTCAGGGAGGGGAAGGGACTAACTCAAGGTCACATAGGTAATAAGTGGCAGAGCTGAGATTTGAATCCATGAGCTTAATACTCTTTTTACTATATTATGTAGCAGATATAATGCCCTAAATGACATGATAAGTGCAGTAGAGAGGCACCACACACAAGTTGACACCTGAGGGGAATGGTCATTATCTCCTGGAGAGTGGAAATCAGGGCAGGCTTTCCGGAGTAGGGGGCATTTGACTTGTGCTTTGAAGATTGGGTAGGAATTTGATAGGAGAAAAGGGAAAGTTACAGGGAACTGAGTGAGAAAAGGCAAGAAGACAGGAGGGTACAGATATGTTCTGGGGAGATTTAGGAATCTTTCCAATGCCATCCTCTCCTTTCAGCTATCCATCTATTCACTACACCCCTCCTCACCAACCCAGCCACAGGTTCACTTTCCATTAAGTTCCTAAACTAAGGACTTTTTTGTAAACTCTACAGATGCCAAATGACATCCACATCTGTCAATGAGATTCAAAGGGGGACAGTAATTCTTCCCTTATAATGTTACTTTACTGAGTCTTTCCAGAGAAGGCCCACCTGCTTCATGAGTAATTGCAATGAAGGACACTCCTCTCTGGGCCTGATTTCTATAAGGCCACTGGTAATGCCAAGTCTCAAAAACAATGACTAAATACATCACAAGGAAGGTTAATAATATCCCTGACCAATTAATCAAGTGAATGCAAACAAAAAAGAGTAATTGATTGGAGTTCTCTTGATTACTTTATTCTCTTGCTTTTATCAAGCCATTTCTCTATTATCTTCGGCTTCAGCTGTTTTGCCCTGAAATTACTACTTCATTTCATCTTTACATTTCCATGGAAACTAATTCAAAAGCACTTGATGATGTGGGGCATCATTTATCCTCATTTCACTGGAATCATTTTTATTGGTAAGATCTACTGTAAGCATGACCTTTCATAAAAATTCCAGGAGGAAAAGACAAATATGTGTCATGGCCTTGACATTTTTTAAATAAAACCCTTTATTTGTACAACGAGTCAAATCAGAGGACCTCAGGGAGTCTTCCCGATAGTCATGAACCCTGGATGAAGTCCATGAAAGGAGTATATGGATGGGGCTATGCCTAAAATGCATGGGGACAGAACTGAGCCTTAATTTATTACATTCACCCCTACCATGTGTCAGGGGACCCAAAGACAAAAAATGACACAGGCCCTATTCTCAAAGAGCTCACAATTGCCTATGGGAGATGACACAGATACAAATAACTGGAATGGAACGTAGAAGTACAAAATGCCATGAGATGTCAAAGAAAGGAATAATCATTTCCGACGTAGAGGAGATATGAAAGACTTCATGGGGAAAGAAGTATTTGATTTGGATCTCGGAAGATGGCTAGGAATCTATCAGGTAGAAATCCGGAAAAATGGGGAGGGGCAAGCCAATTCAAGCACAGAGGAGAGCTAGGGAAAGGGAATGAGGTAGGAAACTGTATGTGATAGGTTTGGGAAATGGTGGGGTCCATTTTGGATAGGATGTATTATACATTTTGTTGGAAAAAATATCCATCTCATTAAATTGCTCACAGATTCATAGAATGTTAGAGCTGGCAGGGGCCTCAGATTATCTGGTCCAAATCCCTCATTTTACAGAGGAAGACACTGAGGTATACAGAGAGGAGAAGTAGTATCTCCAAAGTCATTTGACTATTAAGTAGCTAGGACTCAAACCTAGGTCCCTTGACTACAAATTCTTAATAGTTTTTGAAAATAAATTTTGAATGATATTTGGTTTTTCTATCACCTGAATTTCTCCCTGCATCCTTCCTCTAACCTCTCCCAGAGAGCCATTATAACACAGAATCTTCCAACTTGATGTTCTTTCAAAGGCATCATTATACCTTCTTTCTCCCCTATGCTCTTTAATCTCACTTCTTTCAAGGACTAGTCACTGAGACTAGGCCCTCCACCACAAAATGGTCACTCTTCATCATTAGGCAAGTTGGGTACGGTGTTGCCATTCACATGTGTCAGCACTATGGCCAAGCACAGCTGTGAAGCTGAGAGATATAAGATGGCTCAGCACTATGGTAGTGGACAGCACCAAGTGGCTTATTGCTGAGCTGCCATTATGGGTATATGGGTCTAGCATAGAGTGGGGTATGGAAAAGGCATGTTAGCATCACTGAGATTCCCAGAAACTTTCCCTGGCATGTATCTTCTCTCTGTCTCTGTCTCTCTCTTCCTACCTGAACCTTTGGGAAGACATGCTTCTCTCTTCCATGGGCATCTTCTGTGCTATGGCTATGCTTTGGACCTTGCCACTCTAGGGGTCGGCCTTCTGATATTGGGAAAGTCTGCAAAGAAAAAACTCTCCAGAGACACATTAGGTGATATGTCTGAGGATGGCAGCTGTCTGAGACTATATTCCTTTAACATGTTTGAGAACGCCAAACATAACAACAGGCCATTTAGTATTGGAGAGACTTCTGTTATAAAAGCTAAATGTCCAGCAGTATAATGGTCTCTCAAGTTGAATTCAGATTAGTTAGGCAAACCAGTCAGGTTTGACTTCTACCCCCAGAGGGAGAGGAAGGGTGATAAGTGCACAAAAACAGTCCAAGTAACTGCTCCATAAATGACTCCATTTAGAGTGGAAACTCTAAAGAGTGGAAAGAACTCGGGACTTACTCAGAATTAGGGTACCTGAGTTTGAGTGCCAGCTCTTCCCCTCTCTGGCTAACCATGAGGAGTTACTTTGACTCTTTGGGCCCTTGGTATCCTCACCTATCAAATGAAAAGGCTGGACTAAAGGACCTTTGCTGTTCATTCCAACTCAGAATCTACGGCCCTGCAATCTGAACACCACCAGTCCTCATGTCTTTATGTATATCCTTAACCTAGCTTACTTACCATTGGCAGAGTCATCTGAGCTCTGCTTCCCTGCATTTGTAAAAGGGCTCCACCTCTCTTTGA
Organism: Trichosurus vulpecula; assembly: GCF_011100635.1. Classification (NCBI taxonomy): domain Eukaryota; kingdom Metazoa; phylum Chordata; class Mammalia; order Diprotodontia; family Phalangeridae; genus Trichosurus; species Trichosurus vulpecula. Next base: position 43,354,130 of record NC_050582.1, on the reverse strand, counting down.
CCCCCTGAGTAGAAAATGACCTGTGTTTGCAAGGGAGTTGGCAGTCCTGAGAGAGCTCGCCAACTCCCAGATGGACCTTGGGATCTATGGCATGTCCTTTGTCAGGACAAAAGGGACACTGGGTATCCCTCATCAAAAAAATTATAACTAGCTAAATTCCCTGTGGGCATAAGTTGGGCTTCTACTTCTTAGACACAGGAAATGATGGGTATAGTTTGTAGACAGGTTGTAAGGGCTGGGATGGTTTATGCTTTTAGGTTTGGGGAAAAAAACAACCACAACCCTGAACTGGAAGCAATTAGTCAACTTTATAAAAAAAATTTTTAACTGTCATCTCTGTGCAAGACCCTGTACTCACTGCTGGTCTATTCTGCCTCTGCTGTTCCCTAATTTGTGACCAGATAAGACCCTTGACCTCTCTGGGCTTTCCTTTCCTTCTCTGTCACATGCAGAGAGAGATGAGTGGTACAGCAGAAAGGACACTGGCTCTGGACTCCAGAGAATCTGACTTCAGAATGTACCTCGTGTGGCCTTGGGCAAATCACAACCTTTCCAGGCTTCAGTTTCCTCAAAATGAAAACAAGAGGGTTGGACTAAGATGGCCTCTGAGGTTCCTTCCACTTGTACGTCTACAATTCTATGGCATTTACTTAGCTGTGTGACCTTAGGAAAGTCACTTTATCCCCAGTGGGCCTCAGTTTCCTTCTCTATAAAATAAGGGCATTGAACTAGGATAGCTTTTGAAGTCTCTTCCAGGTCTAGATCTAGGATCCTAAGAATTTAGTGTATTAGAACACTGGACTAGGAGTTAAAGGACATAAGTTTGAGTTGTAGCTATGCCACATGCAAGCTTGGAGACCTTGGACAAGTCATTTTCCCTCCTCTGGGTCTCCATTTCCTCCTCTGTGAATTGAAGGAGGTTTCTTGAATGTTTTCTGAGGTCCAATACTGATCCCTGAAATTTCTCTTTCCAATACTCATTCTCCTCTATATCACAGTAATGTGCCTTTATGATGTAAATATCTCCCTTCCCCACCCATTAGATTGTAAGGTCTCTGAGGGAAAGAGAGGGCTGTTATATTTTCCTTTATTTCCTCCATGCTGGGGTGGTACTTTGTTACTGTTGGGACTGAACCGAACAGATCATCAGATTCTATGAGACATAACAATCTACTATGCCCATTTCACAGGTTTCTTGGGAGAACCAATAAATCCATACACATATAAAGTGCTTGGTAAAGTACAGTGCTCAACTAATATGATATCTTATTATTAAGAGTTTGCTTTCAAGGTTAGTAATTGGAAATGACATTGGTTCTTTTGAATTTCTGCTGAGAGACATAAAGCCTTAGACTTAGTCTTCAAGCCAAAATCCCCCAGGAGAATGGGAAAGCCAAAGACATGCTTTCTTCAATTAATGAGTCAACAAGGATTTATTATGTGTGTAATATGGGCCAGACACCTTGCTAGGCACTGGAGAGAAATAGGTACAGAGTTGGGAGAAGGAGTGCCATTTCTATGAGGAATAGAGGCATCAGTTTGGTTGGACTATAGACTGTGGGAAGGGGAGGAATACATAATGAGGCTGGAAAGCTAGATTGAGAGCAGGCTGCAAAGGGCTTCAAAAGCCACAAAGAGATGTTTATGTATGATCCTACAGGCAATAGGGAGTCACTGGAGTTTACTGGATAGGAGTACCTACTCTTTGGGAAAACGAATTTGCCAGCTGTGTGAAAGATGGATTAGACTAGGGAAAGACTTGAGGGAGGGAGACCAATTAAGAAATCTTTGTAATATTCTAGTCCAGGCCTTAAACTGTGGGTTGCTACCCCATATGGGTTTAAGAAGTGCCGAATGGGTCCAGTGGAAAAGTTTAGGAAGCCCTGGTCTAGGCAAGAGGTGATGAGGTCCTGAACTAAGATGGTGGCTATGAGTAGAAGGAAGAGATCAAATAGGGAATATGTTGCAGAGGTAGAAACACCTAGCTTTGGCATCTGATTGGCTATGTGGGGTGATAGAGAGCAATTAAGGATAATACTGTGGTTATGAGCCTGGGAGCCTGGCATGGTGGTGCCCTTGACAGAAATAGGGAAGTTGAGAAGAGAGAAGGTTTGGGGGTGAGAGATAATGAGTTCTGTTTTCCACAGACTGAATTTAATATGCCTATGAGATACCCAGTTTGAATTGTTGAATAGGCAGTTGGTCATGAAGGGCTGAAGTTCAGAGGACAGACTAGGGCTGGATATATAGATCTGTGAGTCATCTCCATAGAAATAGTAATTAAACACTGGATTCATTCAAGAGCCTCCTCTTTCATGTAGCTAAGGCAGTTACTGCAGCCTATCCAAAATAGTACTGAATAGCAGGTGAGTGGAAAATTGGACATGACAAGTACTAATTGAGCCTGAATTTCCATTTACTGGAAATTACCTGGCATAATGAAGAATCCTTCAACTGGAGGCTTATCATGGTGAATGTGAGAGATCATGGGATCTATGATGTCAGCCAGGAGAGCATCTTGATGAACTTTCCAATGGGAGCCAAAGGAACCAGAGCAAGCAGCAGGAATTTAGCCAGGTTAATAAAATGCCCAAGCTCACACAGTGAGGAAGTGGCAGAGACAGAATCTGAACCCAGGTCCTCCAAGTCCAAATCGAGTATTCCTTCCCCTAGGCCAATTGTTCTGTGAAGTTTGGATTCAGTCAAAGCGCCACATTTGAGGACCTAGAGGGCCACATGTGGCCTTAAGGGCACAGATTCCTTACCCCTGCCCTAGGCTTTCTAACCTCCAATATGCTCTAAGAGAGATAAGAGACACAAAAAAATAGCCATGGTATGCACTAATGTATGATAAGTATCGCTGATATCAATGTCTTAACTGGTACAGACAATATGTGATAAAGGAAAGAAGAAGGAAAAATTACTTCTTGTCAGGGTTATCAGGAAAGGCTCCATGAAGGAGGTATCATCTGCATTGGGCTTTGAAATATGTGTAAGATTCTGATAGCCAAAGAGCTGAAGGAAGGCATCCAGGAAAAGAAAATGGAATAACCAAAGGTGCCATAGGAAATCAGGGTGGTTTTTTAAGGCTGGTGAGATCAATATGTGGCATATCACACATGAAGGTGAACAGTGGGTGATAAGGCTGACAAGGTAGGTTAGGCCAGGTGGCAGATGAACCAGCAGATAAGGGAATGTCAGGTTTAGGGTAGATTTGATTCAGCAGGTAATAAGGAACTGTTCACAATTTTTGAGGAGGGAAATACTCTAAGATCATAGAATTTGAACCAGAATGAACCTCAGATGTCATGTAGTGCAATCCTCTCACTGCACATTTGAGAAACCACATACCTGGATTACAAATGCCCACAGGATCAAGTGAACTGCTTTGAATAATCCTTTTTCCCCCCAGAGTGAGGGAGAGGTGGGTTGAGGTTGTTGCTTATATTATCTGTAGCAGGCAAGGGTATTAGCATGTTCTTCTCTTCTGAATTCCAAAGCAATTCTGGATCTAAAATAATTTGAATTTTAGCTGGCCTTCCACTTACTTTGAATCGAAGTACTATTATGACTCATAAGCAGCCAGGGCCCTCCCAAGTCACCTCTGTGATAATATTCATAGCTCTGAAATGACAGCTCTGGGGTGCTTCCCAGCCACTAAACTATCAACTTTCTATTTAATAAACACTTGAAAACTGTGAGAATCTGGCAGGTTTCCATTTCCCAATCCCAAAGCTACTTTTCCATGGTGATTGGTGCCAGGGAAAAGAGAGAGGCAGCAAAGCAAACCCAACCGGGTCAGCAGCTACCAGCTGATATTTGAACTCACCAGTGCTGCTGATGGTGTCTATGTTGGCTAAACAAAGCCTCTAGAGCAATGTTCCTAGTGCTCAGAAAGTCTTCTCTCCCAGATGACAAGCTAACAGATTTATAGCAATAAGGCAGAAAAGGCAACTTTAAAGCCAAGAAGTCCAACTCCCTCATGTTACAGAAAAGGAAACTGAGGCACAAAGTGACTTGCCCAAGGTTATACTGCTAATAGGTAGCTGAGGTGGGATTTGAACACATGACTTCCTGACTCCAAGTCTAGCGTCCTATCTACTACACCATGAGCAAATTCTACTGGAGGAACAAAGTTCAGTAGAAGGAGCACAGGCCATGAACCCAGAGATCTACATGTAGGTTCTGGTTCTAGCCCTAACTTGCTGTATGATTTGGCTAAGTTACTTTCCTTTCTGAGTATCCCTCCTCTGTAAAATGGAGGTGCATCTACAGTTCCCCAAGCATGTTCAATGGAACCCAGAGCAAAATGAATAATATTTTGGGGGTGGGTTTGAGAAAATTTTGATGTGGGTACCATTTTCCCCACTAAGATATTAAATAAATAAACATGTCCAAAATATCTGGTTACGTGTGGCAATTTCAGCATAGCCTGATTTCCTTTATTCATTTGAAAGTTTCTGTGACTTTCTTGACTGTGGCATTCCTTCCAGGGTCCCTAGGTCCCAGACTGGCACTGACTATTGCATCAATATATTTCAAGTCCCAAAGTGTTTTCTGGCCACAAGAGCTTAAGAAAAGCTGGACTAGAAGATCTGTCAAGTTTCTTCCAGCTCAAACATTTTGGGAATCTAAGAAAATGGGGCCAACGCCCATCTTGCCATAACCTTCCCTTAATGCTCCTGATTCTCTCGAATTAGGCAGCTTAGCCAGCTCTGGCTCCTAGGGAAACCCTACCCTTGAGACTGCATATTCCAAGCTGGACACTAACACCGTCAACAGTGAGAACTCCAAGTAGTAAGAGCTTACTTGTCTCTAGTACTTTCATTTTTCAGAACGCTTTCCTCACAATCATCCTTCAAGATGGGTACTGGGATAAGAGGATATCTTAGAAATCAGAGACCGATCTCCACATTTCGCCAAAGAATGAACTAAATTCCAGAATGGAGAAGTGACTTACCTCAGGTCACACAAACATAACACAGAAGTAGAGATTTGGAAAAAACCATAGTAAACAAGCCACCCCCTCCCTAAAAAAAAGAATCCTCACTACAACATGCATATTAAATGCTCACCAACCTCTGTGTGAAGACCTCCAGAGAAGAGGAATCTATTACTTCCTGAGCCAGCGCATCCTACTTTGGGACAGCCCTAAGGACCAAGAAGTTCGTTTTTTCCCCCGACCATGTTTTCTGCCTAAATTTGTATCTTTTTAACTTCCACCCATTCCTTCTGATTCCACCCTCTTAGGTCAAGTAAAATAATGTTAATCCTTCTTCCACATGTCAACTAATAAAATACTTTGAGACCACTCTCATGTCCTCCCTGAATCTTTTCTTCTTTAGGATGAGTATCTTCTATCCCTTCAACATATGTGATATGAACTCAAGGTCCTTCACTATTCAGGTTGCCCACCTCTGGAGAGTTTCCAATTTATCAACATACTTCCTAAACTAAGGGCACCAGAACTGAATGCAATATTCCAGATGTGGTCTGACCAGGGAAGAGCCTAACAGGGGTATCACCTCCCCAGTCTTATGGCATTGGTTACCATACCACACTGGTAGTAAGTCACAGATTTTGTTGTTATTGATAATGAGTTGTTTTTCAGCCATGTCCGACTCTTCTTGATACCATTTGGGGTTTTCTTGGCAAAGATACTGAAATGGAATGGGTTGCCATTTCTTTCTCCAGCTCATTTTATGGATAAGGAAACTGAGGCAAACAGGGTTCAGGGTGACTTGCCCAGGGTCGCATAGCTAGTGTCTAAGGCTAGATTTGAACTCAGGAAGATGAGTCTTTCTGACTCCAGGCCCAGCACCCTATCCATGCCAGTGCCACCTAGCTGCAAGTCACAGAGAGTAAACAGCAGTGCTAGAACTGGAACCCAGGCCCTTGGGTTCAATTCTTTCAATTAAACTATTCCTGCATCACATAGCTTTCTAATATACACAAACATGTATATTATACAGGCTCACGCACATAGGCAAACACAGAAACATAGCATAGATCTCCAAACCAGACTTTAAAGGGCCACTCTGTCACCCACCTCAGAGTACCACAAGCACCACCAAGCTGTTCCAGGTTTATTCGTTTCTCATCCTCAGGTCAAAGCACAAAGCAAATCTTTCCCTTCTTGTGTCACATCTCACCTGAGACCCGAATGGGGACTGGCTGCTTCAAATGATGAGAGCAGAACAAAACCAGCTTTCAGACATGCCAAGGGATGCGTACAAATTGGAAGCTGGATGAGACATGCATTGTAAAGGTTATTATGATCAATAATTGTCACTTGTTAGCAGTGATTCTGCTGGAGGGAGAAGGTTTAATTGGAAATTCCTTTCCTGATGACTTTATCCAGACTGTTCCAGTATGTAAGAAAAAGTCAGTCTGGTGGTGGTTTGTGCTACCAGACCCTGCTTCTTCCTTAGCTAGAATTTCCTCAGCCCCTTCCTCACATGCAGGCAGAAATTAAGGGATAAGTTGCTTCCATGGGACAATACCACTTAGCAGCAGCCCTAGGACTGAAAGGATCTCCATGTGTTCATTCAACAAGCAAGGATGGCACATGTACTATGTGTGAGCACAATGCTGATTGCTGGGGATACCAAAAAAGGTAGGTGGCAAGTATCACACCCCTCTCCAGGACCTCATCACCCTTTTTCCACATATGTCCCCACCTTCTGCTCTTTTTTCCTGTCCCTCTTAGTATGTCCTAAAGAAAATGTGCCTAGATCCAATCAAGTCTTACTACAAAAGCACTCAATGAAACGTCAGGAGACAGGGGAAGGAGCAATGGATTTGAACTCAGAAGAGCTTGGTTCTAATCCCAGACTTGCCATTTACTACCTTTTTGATTTTGGCCCACTTCCCTACTGAGTCTCAGTTTCCTCTTCAGTAAAACGAAGGGTTGGACTAGATGGTCATTAAGGTCCTTTCCAGCTCTAAATCCCATTATTATCTCTAAGGTCTTTTCTTTGTTCAGTCATTTCAGACTCTTTGTGACCCCATTTGGGGTTTCCTTAGCAGAGATACTGGAGTGATTTGCCATTTCCTTCCCTAGCTTATTTTACAGATGAGGAAACTAAAGCAAGCATGGTGAAGTGATTTGGTTGGAGTTGCACAGCTAATAAATATCTGAGGTCAGATTTGAACTCAGGAAGATGAGTCTTCCTGATTTCAAGCCAGGTACTCTATCCACTGCAGGGCTACGTAGCTGTCCAAGGTCCTTTCCAGCTCTAACATTTTAATATCTCTAAGGTTCCTTTGAACTCTAAAACCTGATCATTCTATGATCTCTTTTAACATGATTCACATTCTTTCTTAGAGCTTTTTTATAAGTTTGTCTTTCAAGAACTGTTTGTTCGTATCCTTTGACCACTTGTCTATTGGGGAATGACTTTTGGGGTGTGTGTGTGTGTGTGTGTGTGTGTGATCTACATATCTTAGATTTTAGATTTTAGAACCTGATCAGAAACATTTGATTCTAAGATTTCTACACCTAACCCCCCAAACCCCAGAAAATAACTGCCTTTCTTATCCTAGGTGTATTACTTTTGTTTATGGAAAATCTTTTCAATTTTATGTAATCAAAATTATTTATCTTTTGTAATTACCCCTCTCCCTTTTTCCATTACAATTTCATATACCCCTTTCCTCACCCACTACCACCACCACCCAAAGCCATTAAAGGTATATAATTTGTTTCTCTTACTATTTTTTTTCATGGTATGACCTTTACCATTCAGACCATGTATCCTTTATGGTTGTAGAACATTGTGTAAGGTGCTGGTCTAAAGCTAATTTCTGCCAAAATGATTTTGAGTTTTCCTGGCAGTTCTTATGAATTGTAGAATTTTTTTCAAGGTGATTTATAATTGTGTTCCATTATTGCTGATTCTTCCTTGTTTGTTTGTGTCACCCTCTTCACACACTACTTTTGCATTATATTTCTCTGCCTACTTGTTATCTCCTTTCCTCCACTCCCACTAGAAGGTGAGCTCCTTGAGGGCAAGCACTGCATCATTTTTCATCTTTGTATCTCTGGTACTCAGCACAGATCCTGGCACATAGGAAATGCCTAATAAATATTTGCTGAAATTAATTCATATTTCATGATTTGCTTATAATGATAATTTGCTTCTAAGTATACAGTGGGCAAATGAAAAGACTCCCTTTTAGAAGGTACTAAAATTACTTGGCAAATGAAGAATCTAAAGAGAAGGTGTGACTGTAAAGTAATGTGATTGGTTTTTTGCTAAACCTATATATCTTATTTGTCTGTCTATGTGAATGATGTCCATGATTTGCACAGACTGAACATGGATCCCTGTGCCTTCCCTTCTCACTGGGAATGGCCTTAATATGGCACACACCAAGACCGGTCTCGTTCCTTCCTGGTTGTATCTTATTTTGGACCAAACTGAGTCTTTCCCAGCTTGGTCATTCACCTCATTCATAATTGGCTCTGAGGGACTTTGCACCATATCTAAAAATCAAATCTACCCTCAGAGGATCAAGATTTGCCGCCAACAAGGAGACTCCAAAGGACTCAAAGAGGAGTCCCAACATCATGCAATGTCTGAAGGGGACAACACACACGTGGTAGCCTGGGTAAAAAGTTAGTCATTATTTTACACGTTATAATGCTCCGACACTATTTCCCCATAGCCTCAGGATTATCCTCTGGAAATGAATCTCAGCTACTCCGGGGTAATGTTCCATTGCTTCACTTAGTGGGTAAATGGGAGAGAACCAGACGCCACACTGAAATGTCTTTTTTTTTAAAACCTCCCAACATATGACCTTTCATTGATTTGTCTCATGGAAATAGCTTTGCTGACAGGTGAGGAAATAGATTCATATGTCAGTGTCTTCTCAGGTCCATTAAACGTTGTTATTTCAAAGCATATTAGACATCCTAACCAGTGTCAGGCAACAGCTTGGCCAATTCGATAGGTTGGAGGCTAATGCAGGCCATAGAATGCTCTCTGCACGTCAGAGAATTATAACCTGGATGCTTAGATACTTCCTGGATCAAGGCCACTGAGGATGGGGGTGAGGGGGGAGTTGTATGCTTGCCAAAGAAAGGGCTCTGGAGACATTGTGAGTTTCAGCTATTTATAAGGTTCCCATGAATAAGACCAAAGCAAGATGTTCACAGAATCATAAGATAGGAGAATGTCAAGAGGAAAGAGCCTTAAAGGTCATCTACTTTGACACCTTGTACCCAATGTAGGGGGAAGCTAGGTGGCACTGCAGTAGAAAGAGTGCTGGGTTTGGAGTGAGGAAGACCTATTTCCCCGAGTTCAAATCTGGCCTCAGATACTTACTAGCTGTGTGACCCTGGGCAAGCCATTTAACTTTGTTGCCCTCAATTTCCTCACCTGTAAAATGATCTGGAGAAGGAAATGGCAAACTACTCCAGTATCTTTGTCAAGAAAACCCCCAATGGCGTCATGAATATTTCGACATTACTGAAATGACTGAACAACAAAACAATACCCAATGTAGAAATCCCCTCCCCAGAATTCCTGACAGCAGCACTATGTTTAGAGTTACAAGATCCGGGTTGTAGTCCTGATTCAATCACTAACATTATGTGTGGCCACAGGCAAATCACTAAATGATGCTGTGCCTAAATTTAACCTTATATGAAAATGTAAATAATTCATTCAACAAATGTTCATTAAAGGGTTATGGTGTACAAAGATACATGTTTACACGAGCCAGGCCCTGTTTTCAAAGGAGCTTACATTCTAATAGGAGGGGGAGGCAGAAAGAGAGAAGAGAAAAGAATGAAGAACAATGCTCCAAAGGACAGCAAGAACATAGATTTTGAGTTAGAAGAAATCTTAGGTCCAACCTTAATATTTTATAGATGAAGAAGCCAAAGGCCAGAGACAGGAAGTTATTTCCCAAGGTCCTAGAGCAAGTCAGTAGTGGGGCAGGGATCTGAACCCAGGTCTTCTGTCTCCCAATCCATTGTACCATGGCATCTCAAAGTGTAAAGGAGGTCAGGAAAAGTGTTTTGATAATCTATCTGCCCTGGCTATTATGTACCAATGAACTCACAAGGGTACAGTGATATTAAAATAGCAAAGTGTTTTGAAAATTTTTCAAAAGTTATCTGTGTGTAGAATATAATTGTATTTTTTATTTTGAAAACTCGGATGATTATAGTGCTTCCTTATTGAAACAGAATCAGCCCTACTGGGCAATTAAGTAGCCATTTATTTTATCTATTGCAATAAAAGTCTTTGGGTGATATGTCAAGGGTATGAAACGCTCATTTTCTTTTAGACTTTCAGAGCCTGATTGCCTCTATCATGATTTCTCAATGTAACCTAGCTCTTATGTTAGGCCAAAGGAACCACCACCATTCATTTGGAGTTGAGTAAGTCCCTGTCTTAAGTGCCTAAAAGGAGGAGTGGATAAGGAAGAAATGTGTTTCTGGCATCCCAAGTTGGAATTATAGATTCAAATTTTGTCACAGAAACATCATTTAGGATTAATATCCTTCAGATCCTTCACTTCAGCACAAGGACCTATGATTTCAGTAATATGTATCTTCTCCCTACCAATATAATCAATCAACAAGCATTTATTAAAAACCTACTTTATGCCAGGTCCTGATGCAAATCACAACTCCTCCCTACTATGTACATGTACTTCCTTAGGATAGACACTGATCAAAGAAGAAAATTAAATTCTAATTTCTAACATATACTAGCTGTGTGACCCTGAGCAAGTCACAGCTTCTTAGTGCCCCTAAGTGACTCTATAAGACTATAAATTGCAACGAATTTATAGGGACCACAAGTTCCCTCTGCCGATGAAATTACAGGTCCAGACATTGCCCCCTTTCCCTAAATCCAACTCTATAAACCTATGAGCTGTTCTCTACTACTGATATATTATCAAAATTAAAGCATGCACACTTTCCTTTCTCTAAATAAACTAAAAACTAATCATATAGTTTTGCTCAACCAGTTTTTTTTTAAAATTATGATTTAATATTTTTATTTACCCCCCCCAATTACATGCAAAAACAATCTTTAACATTCGGTTTTAAAAAATTTTTGTGCTCAACCATTTTTTAAAAATTCATGGGTACTGTCGGGTAGGGAGTTGCTTACAGGAAAGTGCATTGATTTTTAAAATAAGTTAGAACAATCGCAGCATCATTAGAATGAGTGAATTCATTCCCAAGGTGACTATGTTGAAGGGACAGCCACTGATTAGATGTGTAAGTTCTAGATGGTTTGTTAAACAATCGGTCTTGTACTCTTCCAGCCACGTCTTGTATAATGAGTGCTGCTAACCAATAAACAAGTAGGAACCTGAGGCAGTCTGAACATTCCTGCACCAGGAAGTAGGCTCTCACTGTTATTGGATTGGGCAACAGCCAATGGATGATGATGGCTGTTGAATCGATACTCATCTGAATGAATTTAATTGTAAGTGGCACTCCACTGGGGATAAAGGAGGCTCTGGGAATCATTCAAGGTTACCAACTAAATGATAATCTCTAACAAACTCAGAATCCCGAACTTTTCAACAAGCAAGATTCGATAGAAATGTAATTATAGGTGAGGCATTCTGAATTTCAACCAGTAGCCCAAGAAGAAAATGCAGCAAGATCTGTGTTGTCTGGCATAGGACCAAACCAGAATGCTTGAGAAATCAACCTTTGTGATTCCCAGCCTCAGTTTTCAGTATGATAACCAGACCCATTAGAGGGCAGTGCTGACATACTCTCAGAGAAGTCCCAACTGAAAGTTGCCTCTGATGCCTTTCACCAAGCAGGGCAAGAGGGAAATTTTTAAAAAATCAATATTATAAGAAAGCAGGAAGGGTCTAGACATAAAGATTTCACTAAACCTCGGATTAGAAATGTAGCAAGTTAGAAATTGTTCTGAAAGAGAATGAGGCAATTATAAAGTGCTCATGAAGCATTTTTTATTGGATTGCAGAATGGAGAAAAAACAAGGGAGGCAACTATGCTCAAATTCCCACAAACCAGAAATGCTGCCCCCCAGAAGAAAAAAAGGAAGGCACCTAAAATAAAATTCCTGTCCAAAAGGGAAGGCTACCCAGACTGGTGCAGCTACAGTTAGGTTGTCTTGCTGTTCTGGAATCCTGGGATCTGCGCTGATGCTGCTACCTTCTAACCTCTCTTCAGAGCCTACCTGATAACTAACCATGGCTACAACTCTAGACTCCAGCCAACCACTCAGGAGGCCAGATGCCACACATACAGGGCAAGGTTGACTTTTCACCAAAGTAACAAATCCCAATAGACACAAATTCAAAAGATACTGCCAGCCATAGCTCTGGCTTCCCACCGTGGAGGCAGAATTTAGCTTAGATTTCAAATCTAAAAGCTGCAAGATGCCTACATTCATAAGTTATAACTCCTGCCTCTAAGGCCGAGCTCTCTGTAGCTCCAGCCCATGCTTAGGCTGTTTTCTGGCTCATCCCTTCAACCACTACCACCCCCAAATAGAAAACAAAAATGTAGATTAAAATGATCCTGGCTCATAAAAATAATTCTACAATGTAAAAGATACAAAGATAAAATTTCTTCAGACATATAGGTTAACACATGCACAGATGGGATGGAATAAATACCAAACAATAAACTGAATAATGTATTAAAAATCACTTGAGGAAGAAACGATATTAAAAACAAACACACACAAGAGGAGATGAAGAAATAATTGGGAAAAATGCAAAGTAACATCTAAGAACCATGAACATCAACGGAAGTGACAAATAACCAAATAAATTAATACAATGAAAGTAATAAGGGACGACTATCAGCGCTAAAACACTATAAGCAACACAAATGGAAAAGGAAACAATAGAGGACATCCTGAGAGATTTCCTCAAATGTCTAAATGGCCCATTTCAAGAAATTAAGCAAGCAGAAAACTAGCAGGAAAAATACCAGAAGATCAAATAAAAGATGGGCTCGAAGAAATTATAAAACATTTAAAATCACAGTAGGAAGTCAAGCTAGAATTAAAAGATACTAAAAACTGATATAATGAAGAAAATGACCAATAAGGAAACATAATGGAAAACTTCAAAAATCCATAGACATAACCAATGACAGAATTACTTAAGCATTTAAAAATGCACACAAAGCAGTGGGGGAAAGGGCAGAGAGGAGTTTGGAGAATACTAGAGATTACCGCATATGGTGTTGGAGCCACTGAAAAAAGGAGTCAACAGAGAGGGAAAGATTGGAGATGGAAGAGAAGGAATAATAAATGGAACAAGGTCCTGGAAGGGAGAGCAGGAGACATGGCTCAAAAGCCTCTGTCCTCAAGGAGCTTACATTCTACTAGGAGGGGAAGGATACAACATGTACACGGATACATAAATACAAAGCAATTTTGACTAACAACTGGGAAAGGGATTAGGACAGGCCATACATATGCTGCAAGTGGCAGCTGAACTATGCTTTGTAGGAATTTAGGAATTCTCTGAGGCAGATGTAAAGAGGGAAAACATTCCGAAAATAGGGGAACACCTGTGCAAAGGGAGAGACACAGGAGATAGGATGTCACACACGGGAAATATGATTACGTGATCTGTCTGAATTCCCCTCTTAAGAGAAAAATAAAATGGCAGGATAGATTTAAAAATTTACCAATATTTTCCATACAGAAAACACATCTAAGTTTTAAAAAAATCTAGAAAAAAACTGAGTTTGGCCTAAAATAATATATCATGCAACTCTAAGTTTAAAAAACCCAGAAATGGTAGCAATAATATTAACTGAAATGTAATTTAAACTAGAAAACACTAAATGTGACAAAGGCATTACATAATTGTAAAAAGGAAGAATTAATATCCAATATATAACAAGTCACAATTCAAATGCACTAAGGAATTCAACAGGTAAATTCATAAAATAAAGATTAACCACATTAAAAGATATAGACAAAAAGATACAAAAACAAGAGATTTCATTCCATTATTAGCATGTGAAAAAGCTAATAAAATGTGTGACAATGTAAAAATCACAGATTTAAACCATGCCTTGCACAGTGCTAGAAACAGCAGATATATGGAGAAAACTAATTGTGAGCAGCAGGGAATGAATATTCTTTTTAAGTATTCATGGGATGACACTCTCTATATAAATTCAAAAAGGCAGGAAATATATGTGATACAGTTTAGGCCACAATGCGACAAAAGCTTGAGTTAAACAACAATAACAAATGAAAGATGGAAAATCTAAAACAAACAATTGAGTTTAAGAGGGAAAAACAGGATAATTTAAGTATTAAAGACAATATTATTAAGACAATGAGAATTACGATACCACATATCAAAATGTGTAGCATGTAGAAAAGGCAGTTTTCAGAGACAAATTTATATCACTAAGTGCTTACATTAATGAGAAAAAAGAAAAACAAATCAATGAAGTCTATATCTACATCTTTAGAAAAAGGAAAAAACAACTGAACTGAAAGAAAAATACAAAAAAGATTACAAAGAACAAAAATATATAAAATAGAATGTGAAAATACACTTGAATTTATAAATAAAACCAGCAACTTTTTAAAAAGACCAAAAATATTGACAATCCATTAGTAAACTTGATCAAGAAAAAGGAGAGAAAAAAGACCAATAAAAATTACAAATGAGAAAAGAGAGATATACAACAAACACAAAGGAAATCAATTTCATTAAGGATATTACACATAGTCATAGATTAACAAATTAAAGATTTTAAATGAAATCAGCGATTATCTACAAAATATAAATTTCCAAAGGTGACACAACAAGACATTAATAGGTTAGACAGACTAATATCAGAAGAAGTAAGGTCAATCATTAATAAGTTAATCTACAAAAACAAGAACAAAAAACAAAACAAAAAACACCAAAACATCTGGCCCTGATGGGTTCATTCACAAGTGAATTCTCTCAACCATTCCAATGGCAAATCATTCCTAAATTAAACTGATTCTTCATCAATATAAGATGGATGGCATGATTCCCTAATACCTCTTATGAGACAAACATGCCATTAACTTTAAAACCTGGGAAAAGATTGTACTACAAAATTATACACTGATTTCCCTACTGATGCAAAAATAATAAAAAGTATTAGCTAACAGAATACATTTAAAAATCCTTCATCATCAAAAAGGATTTATAATAGGTATCAACATAAAAAGAATATCCATATTTTTCAGCATATATGAAAAGCTAACAAATGTTATTTTTCAATAGAAAAAGGAAGAAAGCTTTGATAAAATCCAGCATCCATTCATATTTATTTTTGTGGATTTCTCCACAAACAGAACAAAACAGAAAGAGAGATTTTTTTTCCTAAACACAACTAAAAGTATCTGTCTTAAACCAAAGACCAAACATAACGTGCCACGGAGAAACACTAGAAGCATTCCCCCTATAAGCAGGTACAAAACAAGGATGCCCACTTTCATCATTTCCAGTTGACCTAGTATAAAAAGTCTTGCAATTATAAGAAAAAGACATGAGAAGCTTTAACTTTGGAAACAAAGAGGTCAAAATATCATCATCTGTAGATGATATAACAGTATATCTGGAAAATCAAGCTATCTACCAAAAAATTGAGATAAAAATTTTGTTTAGCAAGGTTGTAGGACACAATATTAAACCTACCCTAAACAAGTTACATTTTTATTTACTAGCAATAAAGATCAAGAAATCATTTTAAAAAGATACTCTTTATAATAACCACCAAGCTATGAAATATTTTGGAATTAACTTTCCTAGAAATACATATAAATGTTATAAAGGCAACTTTGAAACTATAAATGGATACGATAATGAAAATTTAAATAATTAGAGGGGTGTTCACTGTTCATGCATAAGCTCAATATCATAAAAATGACAATATCCTAATTAATTTGAATACTTAAAGCTATTGTAATAAAAAGATCAAGGAATTTCTTTGCAGAACTCTTTAAAATCATGATGGAATCCACATAGACAAAACAAATGGACAAGAAAATAAAACAAAATGGACTTTCACTGAATTCCAGACTTTAAAACTTATTATGAAGTGGCTGGCATCAGAATTATATGACACTTCATAAGCTATTGGGAACTAACAGATTAAAAGGCCCAGTATTTAATACTGTGCCTTCACAGTCCACTTCTTCTCATATCCATCCTTAACTCTTCTATTCATGCACCAGACTCCATTTAAGCTCTGTTCCCCCTTCTCCCTAGCTAAGAGATCCAGTGGCCCCTTTACAATTTGCCTTTCTAGTATTATATGAGTCAGATTACTCAAATAAATCATAACCAATAGATGGCATATTTTAAATATAACAAATTAACTGGAAGTTTTAATTCAGTATTCCACCTAACTTTCCAACTCCCACAGTTTTTACTGTATGAATTCCAATCTAAAGCATCATTTGGTGTTTCTAAGCACACACACACACACACACACACACACACAAACAACACAAATTGCTGACAATGCTATTGGTCAGGATGATCAATACAAAATGTGTTATTAAACAGCATGGATCCTAAGAAGTGCTTGCTGCTGATATGTGGAACAGGTCACTGTGAAGGACAAATGCTAAAAAATTTCTCCTAATCTCATTTGGAATTATCAAAAACTTAATATTGGATTTCAGATCATTTGACCATCTGACTGGTCTCTGAAGAACACAATTTATGGTTTGAGTGTAAGCAGAATATTCCATTCTTCTAATTTAATGCTGAAAGGATGGTGGTTAAGAATAAAAGCCATTAAATTAAGTCATATTGAACCAGATTCTCCCTGAGTTGAAACTCTTCCCCGACTGGAAGTAGGACACAAGTGGAAAGGTTAGACTCAGGGAAATGGAACTCCCTTGAAAGCAAGTTCTACATTCCAATGACTATGACTTAGAATCCCAAAGTTAAAAGGGGCTTTGGAGACCCACTGGTCCGGGGTTCTTAACCTTTTCTATGCCTGGATCCCTTTGACAGCATGGTAAAGCCAAGAGACCTAATCTCAAAATGTTTGTGAATGGATAAAATTAAATATATAGGGTTACAAAGGAATCCAATTATATTGAAATATAGTGTGAATTCTTTTTGTTAAGTTCACAGATTCCAGTTTAAGAAACCTGCTCTAGTTCAACTCTTCCTGGGAAACAGGAATCCCCTCTATGACATCTCAAAACATGAGCTTTAACACCTCCAGTGACAGGGATTCACTACCATACATTTTCAAACAGCTATAGGCACCATTATCATCATTATTCCATATCCTCTATTGAACTAAAAAGCATGTGTATTCTACCTGCTGATCCAAGTTTTGCCCTCTAGAGAGGCACAGAATAACTCTAGACTGAGAGGGAAGAGAGACGTTATTTATAATGGTCTGAACATCAGACTGATTATCTTTCATTTCCCAGGACCTTGCCTCTTCCCTTTGCCTCCTCACCTTCTTGCCTTTCACAGAACTTTTAGAACACAACAAATGTCACCTTTTATTACTGACCTGGCATCTTCCGTGGACTTCCCCTAGCATGCTTCCCAACACTTTAATGCATTTCTACTCAGCAGCAATTTTATTCAACATACAGAATATTTTAAAGTTCTTATTCACAAATCCCTTCAGAAGTGATAAAAAACCTAAGGTACTACTTTCACTGAGAAGATTGAGGCCATTCATCATGTGCTCTCTCATCTTGCCTCTTTCCTGCCTGCCTCAGAGGATGAGGTCGTTTTCTTCTTTGCCAAGGCCAACCGCCTTCACTAGTGTCCCTGATCCCATCCCCTCCTGCCCCTTCTCTATGAGTTTGTTCCTTTGGTTATTGTCTCTCCGTTATTGTCAATTTTTCCCTCTCTAGTGGTCCTCCTCCCCTACAAAATGCTCATATCTCCCTTTGGCAGGGTCTCAGACACCACACACATTAATCTCAAGTATTCTTTAAACTCTGGATAGATTGGGTTCTTCCCTGGTCAACCAACCACCAAGTATTTAATAAGTACCTAATCTGTACCAGACACGCTACATGTTTGGGATATTAAGGTAAAAGTAAAAGAGGCCCTGACTTCATGGAGCTTACATTCTAATGGGAGAGAAAACATGCATATTTATAGGTATAGTTGTCCCTATCTCAGTTTTTATATATCACAGGTCAGCATAAGAAATTAAATGGGAATTTGGGGGGAGTTTTGTAGAAGCCACAGATGACACGACAAAGCCAGCAGACATAGAAAAAGTTTAGAAAGTCAGAAATGCATAAAATATATGTATAATATTGCATAATACCAACATATTTTATCTTTTCATACAATAATAATTCAGACTTCTTCTCTGGTACTAAGGAAGGGCCAAAAAAATTTTTTTTTTTTTTTTAAATGCAATTTATTTCTTTAACATATTTGGTTTTCAGCATTGATTTTCACAACAGTTTGAATTACAAATTTTCTCCCCATTTCTGCCCTCCCCCCCACTCCAAGATGGCGTATATTCTGGTTGCCCTGTTCCCCAGTCAGCCCTCCCCTCTATTACCCCCCTCCCCTCTCATCCCCTTTTCCCTTCCTTTCTTGTAGGGCAAGATAAATTTCTACGCCCCATTGCCTGTGTATCTTACTTTTTAGTTGCATACAAAAAGTTTTTTTGTTTTTGAACATCTGATTTTAAAACTTTGAGTTCCAAATTCCCTTCCCTCTTCCCTTCCCACCCACCCTCCCTAAGAAGTTGAGCAATTCAACCTAGGCCACACATGTATTATTATGTATAACCCTTCCACAATACTCATGTTGTGAAAGGCTAACTGCATTTTGCTCCTTCCCAACCCATCCCGCTTTATTGAATTTTCTCCCTTGACCCTGTCCCCTTTCCAAAGTGTTTGTTTTGATTACCTCCACCCCCATCTGTCCTCCACTCCATCATCCCCCCACCTTTTATTTTTTTTTTATCTTCCTCCCTCTTCTTTCCTGTGGGGTAAGATACCCAACTGAGTATGTATGGTATTCCCCCTCAGGCCAAATCTGATGAGAGCAAGGTTCACTCATTCCCCCCTCACCTGCCCTCTCCCCTCCTCCCATAGAACTGCTTCCTCTTGCCACCTTTATGCGAGATAATCCACCCCATTCTATCTCTCCCTATCTCCCTCTCTCAGTATGTTACTCTCTCATCCCTTAATTTCATTTTATTTCTTTTAGATATCTTCCCTTCATCCTCAACTCACCCTGTGTCTGCTCTCTCTCTTTTACATATATATATATACACATACATACACATACATACATATACACATAGATACATACATACATACACATTCACTTATATATATACTTAAACATATATATATGCATATATATATATATGCATATTCCCTTCAACTACCCTAATACTGAGGTCTCATGAATCATACTCATCATCTTTCCATGTAGGAATGTAAACAAAACAGTTCAACTTTAGTAAGTCCCTTGCAATTTCCGTTTCTTGATTACCTTTTCATGCTTCTCTTGATTCTTGTGTTTGAAAGTCAAATTTTCTATTCAGTTCTGGTCTTTTCACTGAGAAAGCTTGAAAGTCCTCTATTTTATTGAAAATCCATATTTTGCCTTGGAACATGATACTCAGTTTTGCTGGGTAGGTGATTCTAGGTTTTAATCCTAGCTCCATTGACCTCCGGAATATCGCATTCCAAGCCCTTCGATCTCTTAATGTAGAAGCTGCCAGATCTTGGGTTATTCTGATTGGGTTTCCACAATACTCAAATTGTTTCTTTCTGGCTGCTTGCAGTATTTTCTCCTTGATCTGGGAGCTCTGGAATTTGGCAACAATATTCCTAGGAGATTTCTTTTTGGGATCTATTTGCAGAGGCGATCGATGGATTCTTTCAATTTCTATTTTTCCCTGTGGCTCTAGAATATCAGGGCAGTTCTCCTTGATAATTTCCTGAAAGATGGTATCTAGGCTCTTTTTTTGATCATGGCTTTCAGGTAGTCCAATAATTTTTAAATTATCTCTCCTGGATCTATTTTCCAGGTCAGTGGTTTTTCCAAGGAGATATTTCACATTGTCTTCCATTTTTTCATTCCTCTGGTTCTGTTTTATAATATCCTGATTTCTCATAAATTCACTAGCTTCCACTTGCTCCAATCTAATTTTTAAAGTAGTATTTTCTTCAGTGGTCTTTTGGACCTCCTTTTCCATTTGGCTAATTCTGCCTTTCAAGGAATTCTTCTCCTCATTGGCTTTTTGGAGCTCTTTTGCCATTTGAGTTAGTCTATTTTTTAAGGTGTTGTTTTCTTCAGTGTATTTTTCAGTATTTTTTTGGGTCTCCTTTAGCAAGTCATTGACTTGTTTTTCATGGTTTTCTCGCATCCTTCTTATTTCTCTTCCCAATTTTTCCTCTACTTCTCTAACTTGCTTTTCCAAATCCTTTTTGAGTTCTTCTATGGTCTGGGGCCAGTTCATGTTTTTCTTGGAGGCTTTGGTTGTAGGCTCTATGACTTTGTTGTCTTCTTTAGGCTGTATGTTTTGGTCTTCTTTGTCACCAAAGAAAGAATCCAAAGTCTGAGACTGAATCTGGGCGCGTTTTCGCGTCCTGGCCATATTCCCAACTAACTAACTTGACCCTTGAGTTTTTCAGTGGGGTATGACTGCTTGTAGATTACAGAGTTCTATGTTCTACGTTTGGGGGGGAGGTGCCAGCTCTGTCAGAGCCGCACTCCTCCTTCCCCAAGGACCCCCAGTCCAGACTGGGCTCAGATCTTCGGCAGGCTGTGCACCCCTGCTGTGATCCGCCACTTAATTCCTCCCACCAGGTGGGCCTGGAGCCGGAAGTAACAACAGCTGTAGCTGCCCCACCTCCGCTGCCCCCGGGGCTGGAAGCCGAACCGCGAACTCCTTCCACTCCCGCAGCTTTTCCCACTAACCTTCTCCGCAGTCTTTGGTGTTTGTGGGTCGAGGGGTCTGGTAACTGCCGCAGCTCACATATTCAGGGCGCTAGGGCCCCCTCCGCCTGGCTTCCGGTCTGGATCGTCCACGCCGCTCAGGCTGGGCTCTGCTCCACTCCGTTCCCAGCTCCCAGCTCCCAGCTCCGTGTGGAATAGAGCTCACCCAGAGACCATCCAGGCTGTCCTGGGCTGGAGCCCTGCTTCCCTCTGCTGTTCTGTGGGTTCTGCCGTTCTAGAATTGGTTCAGAGCCATTTTTATAGGTTTTTGGAGGGACTTGGGTACGGAGCTCACTCTAGTCCGTGCTTACCAGCCGCCATCTTGGCTCCGCCCCCCGGGCCAAAAAAATTTTATGCAGATTTTCCAGATCAAAGGGTAACATGCCCCTAACCCCCATGATGTGAAAGGGATAATGGTATATACAAAAGAAATACAAGGTGAGAATGTAATGGAATACTATTGCTCAAAAAAGAAATGATGAACAGGCAGATTTCAGAAAATCCTGGAAAGATTTGTAAACAAATTGATACAAACTGAAATGAGCAGAACGAGGAAAGCATTGTACACAGTATCAGCAACATTGTGATGACTCAGAATGACTCAGCTCTTCTCAGCAACATAATGATCCAAGACAATTTGTGTTTGTCCTTCATTTTTGAAGAGGACCATGACATCAGGGGAATGATTACATGACTGGCAGTTGACTTTTATTTGAGTGAGGGAGGGCTGTGCACGGTCACCAGCCTCACTTTTTCCTCCAGAGCCATCTGGGTCCAGTGGCTAGATATTCATCAGGACGACTGAAGATGGTCCAGGATGCAATGGGAGACCCTGGCCCTTTTAGGCTGAGGCCCATTCAATGAATAGGCCTCTTAAAGAAGTGAATCAAGGGATGGCCCCTTTAATTAAAAAAAATCAAAAGAGAAACAGTTTACTACTGACATTCACTCTGAGCCAAGAGGGGCCAAAATACAGCCATTAAGTGGTGCTTGGGCAGGTACCTATTGTGGTCCAATCTACGAACTCCAGAGTGAAATGGATTCCAGGTTTGGTGTTTGAGAAAAGAGAAAGAAGGAAGGAAGGAAGGAAGGAAGGTAGGGGGGAAGGGAGGAAGGAAGGGAGGGAGGGAGGGAGGGAGGAAGGAAGGGAGGAAGGAAGGAAGGAAGGAAGGAAGGAAGGAAGGAAGGAAGGAAGGAAGGAAGGGAAGGAGGAAGGAAGGAGGGAATCTAGCCAGTAAAACCCAAGTTAACTGGGCAGCTTCCAGACATCAAAATTTATCTTCCTTTGGAAAGAAGGAGAGGGAGACAGAGAGGGAGAAGAAGAGCCAAGTTACCCAACTGGCTGGGTCCCCATTCAGGCAGCTCAGGCTACTCACAGGTTGTGTTTGTCCTTTGTTTTCGAAGAGGACCGTGACAAGTACAAAGGACTCATGAAGGAAAATGCTATCCATATTCAGATAAAGAACTGATGGACTCTGAATAAAGATCGAAGCAATTTTTTTCACTTACTTTATTCTTTCTCATGTTTTCCCCCTTTTTATCTGTTTCTTCTTTCACAACTGTGACTAATAGGGAAATATTTTTTACATGATAGCACATGTATAACCTATATCAAATTGCCTACCATTTTAGGAAGAGGGGAGGGGAGGAGAGGGAGGAAAAAAAAATTGGAACTCAAAATCTTGTAAAACATGAATGCTAAAATTTTTCTTGACATGTAACTTGGGGAAAAACAAAATGCTATATAAAAAAGAAATACAAGGTGAGGCATGTTCCTTGGTTGGAGCACACAGTCTAGTACATAACAGGTGCATGCATTTAGGGTTCTGACATTGATTGTGTATGGTAATGTTCAGAATCTCAGAGTTGTAAGAGAACAGCTAGTTAAGGCTGTATCTTAACAAACACCCTCTCTATAATATACCTGACAAGTGATCATCCAGCCCTCGTTGAAGCCCTCCAACAGGGGAAAACAACTCCATTCTGACGCAGGCCAGCTCACATCTGGTTTTACTATTGTTGTTGAATTGTTTCAGTTGTGCCTGACTCTTTGTGACCCCCATTTGGGGTTTTATTGGCAAAGATACTGGAGTGGTTTGCAATTTCCTTTTCCAGCTCATTTTACAGATAAGGAAACTGAGGCAAACAGGGTGAAGTGACTTGGCTGGGATGGATTTGAACTCAGGTCTTCCTGACTAATCCTAAATTGTTTAGAGCCCAAATGTGTGCCTTTACAACTTCTATCCACTGCTCCTAGTTCTGGACAACCAAACCTCTTCTACATGACAGCTCTTCAAATACTTGAACCCAGCTCACAAGATCTTCCTTACGAGTCTTCTCTTCTCCAGACTAAGTGCTCTTAGAACCTTCAGTAACATAATGTTGAGACTTCCACTATACTGGCTGCCCTCCTCTGGACACTCTGTAGTTCATCAACATCCATTGTAAATGAGACACCAAGATTTGAACACCAGGGTAGAGAGAGTACAGTGAGCTTATAACATCCTAGGCCTGGCCATCTGCATGCCCTATCACAGCACTGACTAATTTTTGAGCTTGAAATCCCCCCAAATCCCCAGATCTTTTTCAGAAGAATGACTACATAGTCATGCCCAGGTGAATTGAACCCAAATCATTCTTCAGCTCTCTTAAAGGAACCCAACCTTAAAAGTTTGAAACCAATACTCTCTCCACCCCTTCCTAGTGGGCTGAAGAAACTCAATCACTTAAATAAATACTGTAAAAGTAATTATTAACAATATTTGAACTTAATCCCATTACTGAAATTGTCATAAATGTCCATTGGTCAATAAATTTTTATGAAAAAGAAAGTTCTCAGCACTGGGTATTGGGCTATTGTATGGGTGTAAATGGAGGACCAAGATAGTCTGTCCTAAGGAAGCACCATTCTGAGAAACAAAAGATAGATTCTAGTCTTGCCTTAGATCTGCCAGTGACTAATGGAGTGACCTTAGATGAGTGATTTTCTTTCTCTGCGGTTCAGATGAGGAGATGGGGCATTGTTCTTAATTATTTTTAAGTGGTATGGTAGAAAGTTCTGGAGTCTGAGGACCTGGATTCAAATCCTACCTCTGATGCTTACTAAGAATGTCATCTCATGTCTCTGGGCCACAGTTTCCTCGTCTGTAAAATAAGGGAGTTGGCTTCTAAGGGCCTTTGTCTATGATCCTATGATCCTGTCTGCCTCTAACAGTCTGCAATTTATGTGTGTGGGGGTATACAATATATAACATATATATATAGAGAGGGGAGAGGATGTAATTAACCATAAGACTGTGAGAATGCTACCAAAGGGGGACCAGACCTGTGCCCAAGGTTGGGGAGGGGGTCACATAGATCTCAGAGCTGCTAGTTACCCTCAGAATGACTTAGGATGTCTTAAGACATGGCCTTCATGTGGGCGTTAGAGGTATGGCAGAAGATACCATCTCCTACCTAGGTACATGAGGAAAGAGAACTTCATTCAGTAGTGAAGCAGTTCACCAGTGGTTACAACATAGGAAGGGGGCACAGTGGGTAGAGCGCTGGATCTAAAGTCAGGAGGACTTGAGTTCAAATACAGCCTTAGATATTCTCTAGCTTTGTGACCCTGGGCTAGTCACTTCAACTCTATCTGCCTCAGTTTTTCCACCTGTAAAGCGAGGGTAATAATAACAGCACCTACCTCCCAGAGTTGTTTTGAGGATCGAATGAGATACTAATTGTGAAGTGTTTAGCACAGTGCTTGGCACATAGTAGGAACTTAATAAAGGCTTGTTCCCTCCCTTCCTTTCTTCTTATACTGGACAAAGAGAGATATGGAGTAAAAGGGGGTGCCAGGGCAAATGACACCTTACCTTCTAGCAAGGCCCACTGCTGCATTGAGTCCTGAGCTGAGAAGGGATATGGGAGAAGTGTTGCCTCCACATAGAGATGCCTGTACTGGAGGGTCAAGATGAAAAACCTGGGTCCAATTCCACTTTGCTTAGCCTCCCTGAATGGCAAGTTTCTGAGCGCTCTGTAGCATCCCTAAAAGAAATGGGGGCATCTGACTAGGGGGTGGGGGTGGGCAGAGAGTTCTAGTGGCCTAGAATACAAGGTTTATGTGTGTGTATGTTTACGTATGCATGTGGGCATATGCACGTGTATGTGCATGTTTGTATTCATGTGTATGTATATGTATGTGTGAATGCATACATATGTGTTCTTGAACACTAATGCTGTGCTAGTATGCCAGGACAGAACATACCAACTTTCTCCTTGTTTCTTCCTTATTCAAATTCAATTATAAATCACTTAGAAAGAAACTTCTGTGTACAAGGCCCTGGTGGGCTTGCTCTAATCTATCTCTAACACTGTTCCACAATGCAGTTAAATGGGAGCGACAGGTAGCAACTCTAGGGGGACAGGTTTGGTCACATCCTAACAATCAGAGCTAGCCCGAAGTGGACTGGGCAGCCTCAGATGTAGTGAGATCCCTGTGGTTGGAAGTCTTCAAGCAAAGGCTGGACGACTGACTACTTGTTGAGGCTACTATCAAAAGTCTTCTTTTATTTATTGGTTACACTAGATGATCTCTGAGCTCCTTTCCAATGCCAACCCTCAGTTGTTGATGAGGTGATGCCATGACATACAAGTAAATTGAATTTTAGTGAGGGAGGGCTGTGCAAAGTCACCAGCTTCACTTTCTCCTCTGGAGCCATCTGGGTCCAGTGGCCAGATGTAGATCAGGACTACTGGAGATGGCCCCGGATGCAGTGGGACACCTTGGCCCTTTTTAACCTAAGGTATTTAACAGGTCTCAGTTTGGCTGAAGCAATGCCCATTCAGTGATTAAGGCTAGGTAAGAAAGGAGCCAACCCTCAGCAATGCCGCTGAATATAAACCAGAGCCAAACCTGGACAGCCTCGCAGCAGCTGTCCCCTTCCTAGAAAGTAAGTTCCCTGAGGGCAGGAATTGTCTTGGTTTTTGTATTCCTATCCTCAATGCTTAGTGCATAGTAAGCACTTAATAAATGCCCTGGCATTTCTTCTTGCTGGCCCTTTTGGCTCTGGCATCAGAATCAATGAGAGGACCTCAGTTTGGGTCGAGAGCAAAGCCACCCGGGCTTGGATGGTCTCAGGCTGGGTGTACATGGGCAAGTGAAATCACCTATCGGACCCTCACATTTATTTGTAAAATGAAGGTAACGATACTTGTCTCTCCTTCCTCCGGAGTTGTTGGGAGTAAAGTGTTCTGCAAACCATAAATCACCACGTCAATAAATGTGAGATGATATTACTAGCACTAGTCAAGCATTCTATGCCAAACTGCCCTGTTGCTGGGCATTCTCTGCCTAGGCTGCCGCTATAGTTCTTTTAAATGAAACTGAAATCTCCATGACTATTCATTACACTTTTGGAAGGTCAAGCACATTGTGGAGCTGGCCAAGAGAAAGTCAATACAACCTAAGTTTGTTGTGCATGACAATAGATCTTTACCCACTGTAGCAATCATGTGACCTTGACCTAAGAGGAGAGCACCAGGCCAATAAATACATTTCCGACAAACAACAGAGCCCTGACTTTCCATGGCAGACTCTCCAAGAGGCTCTCTCTCTGTCTCTCTCTGTCTCTCTATCTTTCTCTGTTTCTGTCTCTGTCTCTGTGTCTCTGTTAACTATTCATTTTGAACTCCGCTTACATAAGATCATTGATTTAGAGCTGGAATGGATCTTGGATGTCTCTTCCAACAACCTCTGAGTCCCAGAGTTTACATGACTCATCCAAGGTCACCCAGGTAGTAACTGTCAGATCCAGCATTTGAATCTAAGTCCTCTGGTTAAAATCCAGTGCTCTTTCCAATGTTCCAAGCTGCTTCGTGGGAGTCATACATTGTAATATAGGCAACAGATTTATACAAATCATTATGATGCCAGAACATCAAGACAAGCCTATTTCTTAGCTGCATTTAGACCCCAGTAATATGATTCACTTTTAATTAAGAATGTCTTCATTTTACGTCACTGCTCATGCTAGTCCCTCCACCACACCCTCATTTTCTCAATCTTGTCATTAGTGTCATATAATAGGTTTTGAAAAGCCTAATTGGAAAGACAACAAAAATGCTTTTACCTTGGGCTTGAATATATGATTGGGTTGAGAGTGTCAAAGTACACTTCTCTTTTTCCCTTCTGATCATGATTTTTCCTAAAGATGCAATATATTTCCTGCTCCCCGGGGCGGAGCCAAGATGGCGGCTGGTAAGCAGGGACTAGAGTGAGCTATGTACCCGAGTCCCTCCAAAAACCTATAAAAAAGTGGCTCTGAACCAATTCTAGAATGGCAGAACCCACAGAACAGCAGAGGGAAGCAGGGCTCCAGCCCAGGACAGCCTGGATGGTCTCTGGGTGAAGTTTATTCCACACAGAGCTGGGAGCTGGGAACGGAGTGGAGCAGAGCCCAGCCTGAGGGGCATGGACCATCCAGACCAGAAGCCAGGCGCAGGGGGCCCTAGCGCCCTGATTCAGTGAGCTGCGGCAGTTACCAGACCCCTCGACCCACAAACACCAAAGACTGCGGAGAAGGTTAGTGGGAAAAGCTGCGGGAGTGGAAGGAGTTCAAGGTTCGGCTTCCAGCCCCGGGGGCAGCTACAGCTGTTGTTACTTCCGGCTCCAGGCCCACCTGGTGGGAGGAATTAAGTGGCTGATCAGAGCAGGAGTGCAACAGCCTGCTGAAGATCTAAGCCCAGTCTGGACTGGGGGTTCTTGGGGAAGGAGTAGTGTGGGTCTGACAGAGCTGGCACCTCCCCCCCAAACGTGGAACATAGAACTCGTTAGTCTACAAGCAGTCATACCCCACTGAAAAACTCAAGGGTCAAGTTAGTTGGTTGGGAATATGGCCAGGCAGCGAAAACGCGCCCAGATTCAGTCTCAGACTTTGGATTCTTTCTTTGGTGACAAAGAAGACCAAAACATACAGCCTAAAGAAGACAACAAAGTCATAGAGCCTACAACAAAAGCCTCCAAGAAAAACATGAACTGGCCCCAGGCCATAGAAGAACTCAAAAAGGATTTGGAAAAGGAAGTTAGAGAAGTAGAGGAAAAATTGGGAAGAGAAATGAGAAGGATGCGAGAAAACCATGAAAAACAAGTCAATGACTTGCTAAAGGAGACCCAAAAAAATACTGAAAAATACACTGAAGAAAACAACACCTTAAAAAACAGACTAACTCAAATGGCAAAAGAGCTCCAAAAAGCCAATGAGGAGAAGAATGCCTTGAAAGGCAGAATTAGCCAAATGGAAAAGGAGGTCCAAAAGACCACTGAAGAAAATACTACTTTAAAAATTAGATTGGAGCAAGTGGAAGCTAGTGACTTTATGAGAAATCAGGATATTATAAAACAGAACCAAAGGAATGAAAAAATGGAAGATAATGTGAAATATCTCCTTGGAAAAACCACTGACCTGGAAAATAGATCCAGGAGAGAGAATTTAAAAATTATTGGACTACCTGAAAGCCATGATCAAAAGAAGAGCCTAGATACCATCTTTCAAGAAATTATCAAGGAGAACTGCCCTGATATTCTAGAGCCACAGGGCAAAATAGAAATTGAAAGAATCCATCGATCGCCTCCTCAAATAGATCCCAAAAAGAAATCTCCTAGGAATATTGTTGCCAAATTCCAGAGCTCCCAGATCAAGGTGAAAATACTGCAAGCTGCCAGAAAGAAACAATTTGAGTATTGTGGAAACCCAATCAGAATAACCCAAGATCTGGCAGCTTCTACATTAAGAGATCGAAGGGCTTGGAATGCGATATTCCGGAGGTCAATGGAGCTAGGATTAAAACCTAGAATCACCTACCCAGCAAAACTGAGTATCATGTTCCAAGGCAAAATATGGATTTTCAGTAAAATAGAGGACTTTCAAGCTTTCTCAGTGAAAAGACCAGAACTGAATAGAAAATTTGACTTTCAAACACAAGAATCAAGAGAAGCATGAAAAGGTAATCAAGAAGCGGAAATTGCAAGGGACTTACTAAAGTTGAACTGTTTTGTTTACATTCCTACATGGAAAGATGATGTGTATGATTCATGAGACCTCAGTATTAGGGTAGTTGAAGGGAATATGCATATATATATATATATATATATATATATATGTTTATGTATATATATATATAAGTGAATGTGTATGTATGTATATATCTATGTGTATATGTATGTATGTGTATATATATATGTGTTTTTATATATGTATATATATATATGTAAAAGAGAGAGAGCAGACACAGGGTGAGTTGAAGATGAAGGGAAGATATCTAAAAGAAATAAAATGAAATTAAGGGATGAGAGAGCATCATACTGAGAGAGGGAGATAGGGAGAGATAGAATGGGATGGATTATCTTGCATAAAGGTGGCAAGAGGAAGCAGTTCTGTGGGAGGAGGGGAGAGGGTGGGTGAGGGGGGAATGAGTGAACCTTGCTCTCATCAGATTTGGCCTGAGGGGGAATACCATACATACTCAGTTGGGTATCTTACCCCACAGGAAAGAAGAGGGAGGAAGATAAAAATAAATAAAAGGGGGGGGGATGATGGAGGGGAGGGCAGATGGGGGTGGAGGTAATCAAAACAAACACTTTGGAAAGGGGACAGGGTCAAGGGAGAAAATTCAATAAAGCAGGAGGGGTTGGAAAGGAGCAAAATGTAGTTAGCCTTTCACAACATGAGTATTGTGGAAGGGTTATACATAATGATACATGTGTGGCCTAGGTTGAATTGCTCGACTTCTTAGGGAGGGTGGGTGGGAAGGGAAGAGGGGAGAGAATTTGGAACTCAAAGTTTTAAAATCAGATGTTCAAAAACAAAAAAAGTTTTTGCATGCAACTAAAAAATAAGATACACAGGCAATGGGGCGTAGAAATTTATCTTGCCCTACAAGAAAGGAAGGGAAAAGGGGATGAGAGGGGAGGGGGGTGATAGAGGGGAGGGCTGACTGGGGAACAGGGCAACCAGAATATAAGCCATCTTGGAGTGGGGGGGGGTAGAAATGGGGAGAAAATTTGTAATTCAAACTGTTGTGAAAATCAATGCTGAAAACCAAATATGTTAAATAAATAAATTTAAATTAAAAAAAATAAAAAAAAATAAAAAAATATTTCCTGCTCCCCAAACATTTTAAAAATTTTTCCTAATTTTTCCTAAGTGTTCGTATACAGTAGCTAGGTGGTACAATAGTTAGAGCGCTGGGCCTGGAGTCAGGAAGACTCATCTTTCTGAGTTCAAATCTGACTTCAGACAATAGCTGTGTGACCCTGGGCAAGTCACTTCACCCTGTTTGTCTCAGTTTCCTCATCTATAAAATGAACTGGAGAAGAAAATGGCAAACCACTCCAGTACCTTTGCCATGAAAACCCCAAATGGGGTCGCAGAGAGTCAGATACAACTGAACAACAACATAGATTATAGAGTTAGAGTTGGAAGGAAACAGAGTTCATCCAATTCTACCCTTCATTTTACAGATAAGGAAACTGAGGCCTACAGAGGTTAAACGATTTACCCAAGATCACGCAGGAAAGTGACAAGCTGGGATTAGAACTCAGATTCTCTGACTCTATGTCCATCACTCTTCTACAACATTATACTGCCTCCAAAGTTGGTATTGTTTAATGGAAACAACATTAGATGTGAAGTCAAGACATCTGGATTCTACCTCCTGCTGTAGCACAAAATGAGCCAGATGACATTGGATGAGTCACATCACTTTTCTGGAGGCCTCATCCATAAAATGGCAATCTTTAATGTTTATTGAGTCATGGGATTTAGAGCCAGAAAGGTCCTCTACATGCTTTCTATTTCTAATGTTCCAGGATTCTATGGATTCAAGGCTTAGTTCTCTAACCACTTTACCCCACAGCGATCTCTCCTCTGAGCCCTAATCACTTCTCATCTGTATCTTTTATTTGCTAAAAATGCCCCTTCACAAGATTGCCCTGCTGTCTCATCAGGGGATATGGGTAATTTGGGGTTCTCAAAGGTAATGTTAGTGGAGTATAAGCTCTGTCAGGTTATACCAAGCTAGAAATACTTTAAATACGGTTCCCAAGACAGACCAAGCTGATCCATTCATGGATCAGCCCAGCTAAATTCAGAGAGGCTCATTATTATCAGGTTATCTACTGGGAGATAAATTATTTGACCATAAAACAACAGTCAAAAAAGCCCCTCTCCCCTTCTATAGCTGCAATGAAGATGACAGAAAAGAGGAACTGAGGATGCTAAGGATGACATATACCTCAAGAACTATAAGCATGTATTTAATTACTGGATACCACGAATGTCCAATCTTTGTTCACTGAGCACCATGTTGCTAAATTATAGGAGACTATGAACCATACTGATGTGGATCTAGAAATTTCAAAGCTAAGCCAGCTTAAGTGCCATCCAGTACCCAAAGTCAGTAGGAATCACCATTCCATGGCACATTTGCTTATCCTGCTTTGCAGTGCTTACTCCTAAGAAGCCTAAGTAAGAAGACCACTATGGACATCACTGTAGCTTATGTTATATTATCTGCTGCAGATGAAGATGTGGAGAAGGTCTATAAGGAGCTAACCAACATCCTCCAAAGCAAGTCAACATACACCCTGACACTTGGCATCATCAGAGCAAAGGTAGGCACAGGAAAAGATGGTAGAAAAGGCTGCCAAGTCCTGTCAATGCTATCCTCACAGCATCTCTCCTATACCCTCCTTCTGCCCTCTGACACTGCTACCATTCTGGTGTAGGTCCTCACCTCATGCCTGGAATAAGGCAATAGACTGGTTGCTTTCCTGCCTCAAGTCTTTCCCCACCTCTCATAATCTAGCCCATCATCCACTTGGTTTACAAACTGATGTTCTGAAAACACAGACCTGACCATGTCTCTCCCTCTCCCTCTCTCCCTCACTCCCTCCCCCTCCCCTGCCTCTCTCTCTCTCTCTCTCTCTCTCTCACACACACACACACACACACACTCCCTATTGCCTACAGGATGAAATACAAAATCCTCTGTTTGACATTAAAATCCCTTCATAACCTCAGAGCCTTGCTACCTTTCCATTCTTCTTAAACTTTATGCTCTTCCACATACCCTACATTCCAGTGACACTGATCTTCTTACTGTTCTTCACATAGACACTCCATCTCCCAACTTTGGGCACTTTTACAAGTTGTCCTCCATGTATGAAATTCTCTCACTCCTCATTTCAACCTTCTTGCTTCCCTGGCTTCTTTCAAGTCTCGGCTAAAATGCCACCTTCTGCAATAATTTTTTCCCAATTCCCCTTAATGATGGCGCCTTCCCTCTGAGATCATCTCTGATCTATCCTGTATACCTTGTTTGTACATAACTGTTAGGATATTGTCTCCCAAATTTGACTGTAAGCTCCTTGAGGGCAGGGACCGTCTTTGGCCTTTCTTTGTATCCTGACAGCTTAGCACAGTGCCTGGCACATAGTCAGTGCTTAATAAATGTTTACTGACTTGATTTGAAGATAGACTAGAATACAGGGTTCATTAGATAAGGAAGAAAAGAGGCCAAGGGCTCAGTAGTTCTGTAACTATTTGTCATCAATGCTTTCTTTAATAAGAGAGATATAAGGGACTAGACATGACAATCACCAAAAAAAATGAGGAGAAATAAAACTGACTATTTCTAACATGTAAGAATGTCATTTATGCATCAGCTGTCTTTGTGTAGTTGGACTATGAACTAGTTAAGGAAAAGGTCAAAATCACTACCAAATTTTGAAGAGAGGACACAGATGAGATAAAGACACTGCATTCCGACAGCCCCTATCTGACCTATTTAAACAAGCTATTGAATCTGAAAACTGGGAAATGAATAAAGGTAAAGTCATTGACTTGGAGTATCACCATTTCTTGGAGAAACTTAATGGATGTAAAGCAGCTGGCACAATGAGGAGGTCAAGAGAGCCTAGGAACCGCCTCCAACAACAAACACTATATCCTCATCAAGCTGAAAGACTCGACAGCCAAGGTTAATATCAGTGTAAAGTACAAGTTTGTTCACAAGATATTATGGAGAAGGGTGACAGAACATTATGAGTGACTTCACCTCACAAAACAGCAAAAAGCAGTAGAAGGTAAGATTGAAAATAGCTTAACATGAGATTGAAGCCAGATCATCTGAAGAATATTTATAGCTGAAAATAGAAGGAGGCCAAGATCCGGTTGCAAAGCAGAACAAATATGTCAGCATTCTCACTACAATCTAGCTTCATCTCTAATGACAATAGAACTATCGCCTTTGGCCTCTGACTCCTCAATGTCTTTTCTGTATGAGGAAGTAGAAATGGATCTTAAGATGATGGTGGGAATAAAGTCCTTGATGGATCTTGGAGGTCATCAATGTGGTCACTCTCTGCAACAATGCAAACCCATCTATACTTCGTTGTCATGTGAAAGTTTCTTCCTCCAAGGATCCATCTGATATATCACAGGCATTTCTCTACCTCTACTGATATTGTGTGGATACCAGTGGGACAAGAATTATCTTACTTACTACTAGCTTACTCTTAACATATGATTGGCCCAATTTCCTTTGTGGTCCTACAACCCTGTCTGAAGATATCACTTATGTGGCTTCTCTTACATAATTCTTGGTTGGTAATATTTTTTTCAGTATTCTCAGCATCCACTATGTGATCCTCCATTGTACTTGGGGTGACCCACAAATTTAATTCTTCAGAAAGCATGGTATAGAATCACCAGAAGAAATCTGATGGACTTTGGTTTCAGGAGAAATTGAGAGTCATAAAAACACTGTGTAATTTTCCAAAGTAATCCAGCCTACTCTCCTCATCCTGTTTAATTCTGGGCTCAGCTTAGTGTCTGTCTCTAAGATCTATCCAAGATGAGCTCTACTAATGGGCCAACTTCATGAGTTGCCCATCCAAATTTACAATAATATGGATAAAGGGCATTCTGCTTGGACTTTCTTTGTATCCTCAGTCCTTAGCACAGTGCTGGCACATAGTAGGCACTTAATAAATTCTTCTTCATTTGACTTCATCCATTTGGTTTTTCTGCTATGGCTAGCAAGGCCAAACTCCTTTGGATTATTATGGATCTCATTCAGGAGGCTCTTCAACATTCTGGGAATTGATGTGATCGGGAGAATGTTATCTATAACTAGGACCCTCTAAAGGCTTCCTAGGGCCCCAATCCCTTTTCCATTTGGACTTTGTGCTGGACTTCCTCCAAGATGGTGGCAAACACCTTTGGTGAGCATAAGCACCCAGGTGGATGTGTAACATGACAGCAGTAATCTGAGCATTGTTGAACAAAATTATCTCTATAATAATTATAACAATATAATAATTATAATTATCTCTATAATGAGAAGGAATCTTCTATGACTTTGGTGTGCATGGGGGACATCTTGTTGGAGGAGAATCTTTCAGGTGGCATTTGGTCCTACTATTGTTAATAACAAACACAGTGGGGGTCTTTTCTTATTTTCACTTTGAAATTAGTTGTGACTGCAGAGGTATTGTATACTGTGGAATGAAACTCAGAGATGTTAAGGCTTAATTGACTTAAATGTTACCCCCTTCATGAAGCCCTTCTGTTTCGTCCAGCTCCGAATGTTTTCTCCTTTCTTGAATTCTCCTTGAAGACTTAGATCAATCCCTCATCCACCATTACGTTGAAAATTCCAGGGAAGGACCTATTTGGTTTTTCCCTTCGTATCTCCAGTGCCTAGGATAGTACCTGGCTCAGAGGAGAAATACTTTGCTGAACTGAATTAAGTCATGGAATCAGAAACCTAGATTCGGAAGTGACTTTGGAAGTCATTCCAGTCAACCTTCTCATTTGACAGATGAGGAAACTAAGGCCCCAAGAGGTTAAATGACTTGGCCAGGATCCACAGTTGGGCCCTTGGATTCTAAGTTTGACATTCCTTCTACTAACACCACTTTGCCTCCACTCATGACTGATTAAACAGGTGAACCAGGATTTGAATTCTGTGCTTTTTACCATGCTGCTTCATGAATGTCCATTCATTAAGAGCTCTGTGTTCAGGGCATTAGGGTGATGGAAAAATGAGACAGGACAAGGTCTCTGCCCTCCTGCAGCTTACAGTCTAGTAAAGGTATAAAACACAAGCAGAAATAATAATGCACATCATTATAAGTGTATTTATTAGAGAGGGACAAAAAAAGTGCTACACAAAGTCATTAAGATTTGAAACTTTCCAGTCCAACTCCCCCATTTTGTGGTGGCCCAGAGAAGGGATGGGACTTGCCCAAGGTCCCAGAGCACGGTGGCATCAGAACTCAGGACTTCTAGCTTAAAATTTGGAGCTCTTTCGGCTACACTGTTCTTTCTTCATTAGTTTCTCCCTCTTGGGCAGAGGGGTTCAGGTAGAAATCCCTGCTACAGAAAGAGTAAAGAGATTACTGGGTATTTGGAAAGAACAATGCTCATAATAAGCTAAATTACTAGAGAGGACAAAGCAGGCACACAGAGATTAAGAACCACGACGTGATAGTCCAAAGAAAATGGAAGGATTGCAGCAAAATGTGCCTCAGGCAGAGTTGCAAAATCTGCTTCTACAGCAACTTTTTAAATCACTACAGCCTCACTACATTAAAGGCCCACCAAAAGAAAATCCACAGGCCCACATTATTTCAGATCACAGTAAAAAGGCCTAAGTGGAAAGAACTGTGGAATGACTGGCAGTCAGGAGCCCTGGGCCTTCCAGGTTTGGCATTTATATGAACAGTGTATTCTTGGACCAATGCCACAACCTTTCTGAATTTCACCTTCTTCACCAATAACATGAGGTTACTACTCCTTGCCACTTTGATCTTGTAAGTCTGTTGTGAGGACTCTGCTTTATAAAGCAAGTATTATATGACCTAGTATTACTTCAGTTGTTATTACTCATTCTATATTTTTCCTTATTAAGCAGGGGCTCTTAACATAGGGTCAACATGGATAGATTTAACAGGGTTGGAGAACTTGGACAGGAAAAATGCATCTTTATTTTTATTAGACTTTGATTTCTTCTGTAATCCTCTACATTTTATTTTATACATTTAAAAACATGATTCTGAAAAGGGCTCCACAGGCTTCATCTGACTGCCTGAAGGATCCAAGACACACAAAAAAGTTAAGTCACAGCACAGGAACTTCTTGAGAGCAGGGATAATTCTGTATGCATTTTTTTTTTTATCACTACTGCCTATCAGAACACCTACAACCTCGGTAGGCGCTTAATCAGGAGCCCTTGGCCTTCACAGGTTTGGGCACTTGTGAAATGTGTGTTCTTGGACAAATGCCACAACCTCTCTGAATAGCACGGGTTGCTACTCCTTGGTATCATTCATATGTAAAATTCAAGGGAAAATTGCAACTCTTTAAAGCAGACTATATAGATCTCCCAGGAAGAGCAAGCCTCAAAGCAATTCCCTTCAGTCTGGGTCAAGCTAGTTATAGAGGCAAACAACTCCCTAGGATATTTGGAGTGTTTTCTGTTTACCAATACAATTTCATTATTTGGCCTTGCAGCCCTAAAAAGGTTGCAAAGATTGCTGTCTTGTTTGTTTGCAAAATTCTGATGAAGTGATGCTGTGCTCAACTCAAGTACTTTTTGGTAGCAGTCTAATTCTCATAGGTAACAGATTCCTGCACCCTAAACAGAAATAAGATGATGAAACCTCCCATCTCACTCTCAATAATCCATTTAGCCAATATTTAACTAGGAGTTCCTGAGAACTAGAAAACTGAAACAGTTCTAATCTTTATTATTTATTATGAGTGATAGATAGGATCTTTTTTTTGCTAAAAATAAAAGGGCGGAGGAGGTCTGTCAGCCATGGGGAGAGTGGGATAAGCTGCTGCTTTCAGTGCTAACACCTTTGAGCTGCTACCTCTCCTCCCGTTCACCTTCCACTGGGGTTACAACCCTTCCTCAAACCCCTGGAAGTTAACATTCACCACTTTCCCACTAGCCACTTTGGAAGCTCTCTGCTTCCAGTCTTGGCCCTTCTACCACTGTGCACGATGTTCTCCCGGTTCTGCTCATTTCACTTTGAATCCTTTCGTATAAGTTTTCCCAAGTTTTTCTGAACTTATCCTGCTTGACGTTTTTATAGCAAAATAGTATTCCATCACACTCATATACCACAACTTGTTCAGCCATTCCCCAATTGCTGGGCATCCCCTCCATTTCCAATTCTTTGCCACCACTAAAAGAGCTGCTATAAATATTTTTATACAAATAAGCCCCTTTCCCTTTTCTTTGATTTCTTTGAAATATGGACCTAGTAGTGGTATTGCTGGGTCAAAGGGTGTGCATGGTTTTGTAGCCCTTTGGGCACAGCTCCAAATTGTTCTCCAGAACGGTTGCACTTCTGGTCCATAACTCCAACAGTACATTTTAGTGTCCCACTTTTTCCACATCCCCTCCAGTGTTTGTCATTTTCCTTTTCTGTCATGATAGTCAACCTGATAGATATGAAGTGGTATCTCAGAGTTGTTTTAATTTGCATTTCTCTAATCAATAGGGATTTAGAGCATTTTATGTGACTATTGATAGCTTTGATTTCTTCTTCTGAAAACTGCCTGTTCAGATCCTTTGACCATTTATCAACTGGAGAATGGCTCTTGTTTTTATAAATTTGGCTCAGTTCTATATATATTTGAGAAATGAGATCTTAATCAGAGAAACTGGTTGTAAATTTTTTACCCATTTCCTGTTTTCTTTCTAATTTTGGCTGCATTAGTTTTGGTTGTGCAAAAGTCTTTTATTTTCATGTAATCAAAATTATCTACTTTACTTCCCGTAATCTCCGCTATCTCTTGTTTGGTTATAAACTCTTCCTTTATCCATAGATCTGACATGTACATTTTTCTGTGCTTCCCTAATTTATTTATGATATCACCCTTTATGTCTAAATCATTTATCCATCTTGACCTTATCTTGGTGTATGGTGGGAGATGTTGGCCTATGATTAGTTTCTGCCAAATTGCTTTCCAATTTTTCCAGCAATTTTTTTTGTCAAACATTAAATCCTTACCCCAAAAGCTTGGAACTTTGGATTTATTAAACACTAGATTACCATGGCCATTTACAACAACAACAAGCCAGTATGAGAATGTCTTGGGGATTATTGCTTCATAATATACTTTGAAATCTGGAATTACTAGGCTTCCTTCCTTAACCTTTTTTTTAATTGATTCCCTTGATATTCCTGACCTTTTTTCTAGCTTTATAAAATACTTCTTTGGTAGTTCGATTGTTATGGCATTAAATAAGTAA
Organism: Trichosurus vulpecula; assembly: GCF_011100635.1. Lineage (NCBI taxonomy): Eukaryota > Metazoa > Chordata > Mammalia > Diprotodontia > Phalangeridae > Trichosurus > Trichosurus vulpecula. Next base: position 43,315,883 of record NC_050582.1, on the reverse strand, counting down.
ATTAACTTAGGTAGAATTGTCATGTTTATTATATTGGTCCAGTCTACTCATAAGCAATTAATATTTCTCCATTTGATTAAATCTATCTTCATTTGTGTGAAAGTGTTTCATAATTATGTTCGTATAATCCCTGGGTTTGTAGGCAGGTAAACTCCCAAGTATTTTATATTGTCTGCAGTCATTTCGAATGGAATTTTTCTTTCTATCTCTTCCTGCTGGATTTTGTTGGTAGTACATAGATATGCTGATGATTCACATGGATTTATTTTATATCCTGCGACTTTACTGAAGCTGTTAATTGCTTCAATTACTTTTTTAGTTGATTCTCTAAGGTACTCTAAGTATACTGTTGTATCATCTGTAAAGAGTGATGGTTTTGTTTCCTTATTGCCTATTTTTATTCCTTCAATTTTTTTTCTTATTTTATTGCTATACTACAATTTAGTACAATATTGAATAATAGTGGTGATAATGGAATCCTTGTTTCACTCCTGATCTTACTGGGAAGGCTTCAAGTTTATTATAATGCGCACACGCGCGCGAGAGAGAAAGAGAGAGAGAGAGAGAGAATTTTTTAGATAGATGCTACTTATTTTAAGTGGGCAGCGAGGTGGCATAGTGGGCTTGGAATTGTGAAGATACATCTTCGTGAGTTCAAATCCAGTTTCAGACACCTAGCTGTGTGACCATGATCAAGCCATTTAATCCTGTTTGCCTCAGTTTCCTCATCTGTAAAATGAGCTGGAGAAGGAAATGACAAACCACTCCAGTATCTAGGCCAAGAAAACCTCAAATGGGATCAAAAAGGCTTGAATAGAACTAAAACAACTGAACAACAACACTTATTTTAAGAAAGGTTCCTGCTGAGTGAAGTGAGCAGAACCCAGAGAACATTGTACACAGTAACAGCCACATTGTGCAATGACTGACTTTGATAGACCTAGCTCTTCTCAGCAATGCAAGGACCTAAAACAACTCCAAAGGACTCATGATGGAAAATGCCATCCACATCCAGAGAAAGAACTATGAAGTCTGAATGCAGATGGAAGCATGCTATTTGCTTTCTTTTTTTGTTTTGTTTTGTTTTATTTTGTCTTTCTCATGGTTCCTCCCATACATTCTAATTCTTCTATACAACAAGACTAATGTGAAAATATGTTTAATAAGAATGTATATGTAGAGCCTATATCAGATTGCACGCTTTTTGGGGGGAGGGAGAAGGGGAGGGAGGTGGAGAAAATTTAAAACTTGTGGAAGTGAATGTTGAAATCTAAAAATAAATTAATTAATTCGTTAAAAAAAAGGTTCCATTGATTCCTGTGCTTTCTAATGTTTTTAGTAGGAATGGGGGTTGTATTTTGTCAAAGACTTTTTCTACATCTACTGATCTAACCACATGATTTTTTATTGTTGTTCTTATTGATATGGTCAATTATGCCAACAGTTTTCCTAATACTGAACTAGCCCTGCATTTCTGGTATAAATCCCACTTGGTCATAGTGTACGATCTTGGTGATATGTTCTTGTAATCTTCTTGCTAGTATTCTGTTAAAAAATTTTTGCATTGATACTCATTGAGGAAGGTGGTCCATAGTTTTCTTTCTCTGTTTTTGCTCTCCCTGGTTTAGGTATCAAAACCATATTTGTGTCACAAAAAAGTAGGACTCCTTCTTTACCTATTTTTTCAAATAGTTTATATAGTATTGTGATTAATTATTCTTTAAATGTTTGATAGAATTCACTTGTGAATCAATCTGATCCTGGAGATTTTTCCTTAGGGAGTTCAATTATGGCTTATTCAATTTCTTTTTCTAAAATAGGGTTACTGAAGTATTTTATTTCCTCTTCAATTTATATTTTTGTAAAATATTCATCCATTTCATGTAGATTGTCAGTTTTACTGGCATATAATTGCACAAAATAACTCCTAATTGCTTTAATTTCATCTTCAATGGTGCTGCATTTACCTTTTCATTTTTGATACTAGTAATTTGGTTTTCTTCTTTCTTTTTTTTAAATGAAATTAACCAATGGTTTATGTATTTTATTGGTTTCCCTTTTTCATAAAACCAGTTCCTACTTTAATTTATTAGTTCAATAATTTTTTTACTTTAAATTTTATTAATCTCTCCTTTGATGTTCAGGGTTTCCATTTTGGTGTTTAAGTGGGGACTTTTAGTTTATTCTTTTTCTAGTTTTTAAAGTTGCACGCTCATTCCCTCAAGTACTACTTTGGCTACATTCCACAAATTTTGACGTTATTTCATTGTCATTCTTTTTAATGAAATTGATTATTTCTATGATTTATTCTTTGACACACTCATTCTTTAGGATTAGATTATTTAGTTTCCTATTAACTTTTAATCTATGCTTCCACAGCCTTTTACTAAATGTAATTTTATTGCATTATGATCTGAGAAGGCTGCATTTAATACTTTTGATTTTCTGTATTTGGTTATGAGGTTTTTATGTGTATACATGGTCAATTTTTGTGAAGGTGTCACGTACAACAGAGAAAAAGGTATTCTCCTTTCTGTTCCCATTCAGTTTTCTCCAGAGGTCTTTTCTAAGATTCTATTTATCTCCTTGTATTCTTTCTTATTTATTTTATGGTTAGATTTATCTAGCTCTGAGAGGGGAAAGTTAAGGTTCCCCACTAGCATGGTTTTTACCATCTATTTCCTCCTGTAATTCATTTAACTTTTCCTTTAAGAATTTGGATGCTATACTACTTTGCGCATATATGTTTAGTATTGATATTATTTTATTGTCTATGATTCCTTTTAGCAAGATGTAGTTTCCCTGCTAATTCATTTTGATTAGATCTATTTTGGCTTTTGCTTTGTCTGAGATCATGATTGCTAACCTTGCCTTTTTTACTTCAGAGTCTGCTCCAGCCCCTTATTTTAACTCTGTGTTTTTGTGTCTCTGCTTCAAGTGTGTTTCTTGTAAATAAAATATTGTTGGATTCTGGTTTTTAATCCATTCTGCTATCCCCTTCCATTTTGTGGTTGAGTTCATACAATTCACATTCACAGTTATGATTGCTAACTGCATTTCCCTCCATCCTATTTTCTTCTGTTTATCCTTCTTTCTCTTTTTTTGTCCTATCCTTCCTCTAAAGTCTGTTTTGCTTTTGACCACTACCTTCTTTTATCTCCCAGTAATGACCCCCTCTTTATCTTATCCCCTTCCCCTCCTACTTCCCTATTGGGTAAGATAGAGGTTTATTACCAATTGAGCATTTATATACATATATATGTGCATATATATATATACACATACATACATATATACACATGTGCATATATACATATATATGCACATATATGTATGTATACACACACATTCCTTTTTTTAACCAATTTAGATATGAATGAGATTCAAGCATTTCCCACCCATCCCCCGCTACCCCCTCCCCCCATTGTAAAAGCTTTTCCCTGCACACCTCTTTTATGTGAGATAATTTTCCCCATTCCTCCTCTCCCTTTCACCTTCTCTCAGGGCATCTCTCTTTTTGCACCTATCCATTTTTTAAACATCATCCCAACATAATCAACTCATTCCTATACCCTCTTTCTACGTGGAAATCGTCCTTCTGCCCTAATATGATAAAGTTCTTAGAAGATACATCATCATCTTCTATTATAGAAAGGTACACAGCTTAGCCTTATTGAGTCCCTTCTTAGTTCTGTTATATTTATCTTTTTATACTTCTCTTGAGTCTTGTATTTGAAAGTCAAATTTTCTATTCAGCTCTATTTTTTTCATCAGGAATGCTTGAAAGTCCTCTGTTTCATTAAATATCCATTTTTTTCCCTTGAAGGATCACACTCAGTTTTGCTGGGTAGGTTATTCTTGGCTGTAATCCTAGCTCTTTTGCCTTTCAGAAGATTAGATTCCAAGCCCTCCACTCTTTTAACATGGTAGCAGTTAAATTTTGAGTGATTTACTGTGGTTCCATGATATTTGAATGGTTCCTTTCTGACACCTTGAAGTGTTTTCCCTTTGACTTGGGGAAGGGTCTCTATCTCAAGCTTCAGGCTTTTTGCATTGTTTTTTTGCATTGCTGTTTTCAGAGCTAGTTCTGGGGGGTTGGAAGTTTTCAAGGGCTTTCAGGGTGGTATGATATAGGGAGAGGTGTAGTCACTTCTTTTTTGGTCTGCACTCTGGTCCTTATCTAGGAAGGGCCCCTGATCCCTTGGGATTGCAATTGATACTGCTGCTCAGAGCCCCTCCTGACTTGGGACTGGAAGTAATACTGCTCCTTATGGCTTCCACTCCCTGTTTACTGAAAGTGCTCCTCTCTGCCCTTGAACCATGGCCCAGAACAGAGTTGCCAAACAGTGCCTGGTCCTGTGTCTACTGCTAGCACAGGAGTGCCCTATAATCTCTTTACGACCAGTTGCCAGGTCCTCCTGCCATCTCTAGCTTGAGAGCTCCTGAAGTTGCTGCTGCTTCTGTTACCACCACCTAGTCCCTCCACTGGTGTTTCATCCACGTGGGTGCTGGGCTAGCCTCCACCCCCACATCACAGATCTCTCTTTCCAACCTCCTATGTTGTCCTAGGCTTGAGCACTCTCACTCTGACTTCTGGTTGCCTCTACCACTCCAAAATTCAATTTGAGGTGTTATTTTCAAGTTGTCTGGAAGGGAATGTTGGGAGAACTCAGTTGAGTGCTTTCTCTGCTCCCCCATATTGCTTTCACCCCTGGAGCTAAAGAGCTTTTCAACAAAATTAGCACATCAAGATCACAATCCTCACAGTACCCAGAGTACTCACAGGAACCTGTGGCTCAGAAAACCCAATGACACTAGAGGAGGAAGAGAATGGGAGCGCTAGCTGATAGGGCTGGCTGCTGGCATCTCCCCCTCTTCTAACAGGAATGCCTCTGCTAGCTGTCACCAGCTAGAGATATACCACCCAGTTTCTAGAATAGGTCCTACACATATGCCCAAAATGAACTGCTTGCTCTCTCTCCACATCCTCTTCTGTTTCCTATGCCTGCAATGCATGCCCTTTGTCCCACTCTGAGCTTATTGGAACTCAGTTCAAATGCCACTCTCTTCAAGGTTGCTCTTTCTGGATTTCAGTGGTTGGTAACAAACTTCCCCCTTGGACCTCACATCATACTGTCCTTTATTTCGGTTCTCTCTAATGAAATGAGGCATTGGGTAGAGAGGGCTGCCCATGGCGTCAGGAAGCCCTGGGTTCAAGTCCTGCCTTTGACACATCCTGGCTGTGTGACTGTGGGCAAGTCATTTAAGCTATCACTGCCCCAAGCAGCTCTCTAAGACTGTGTTTGTAGAGAAGGCGCTGACCTGCCTTGGGAGAGGGAGTTTCCCCATCTGGTTTTTTTATACTAATGAAATGGCAAGTCCAGTTTTCACCCCTTATCCTAATGTCCCTATCAGAGCCAATGAGATGAAATCCCAAAAGCATTTTTCAAACCTCGAAGAGCTATGAAAATGTTAACTATTCTTATTATGAACAGCAGGAGGCAGCATGGCATAACGAATAAAGGCAGAAAATCTGGAGATCTAGTTTTATCTCTGATACTTCCTGGCTGTGTGACCACAGGCAAGTCCCTTAACCTCTCAGTGCCCACAAGCAGCTCTCCAGGACACAGTTCCAGAAGAGTCACTCATCTGCATCAGGGAGCTGCTGTGCTGAAGGGCCCTACACCAATGAAATCCCAGGTCTAGACAAAAAAAATGACCTCATCATTTCATAGTCTACTCTAAATTATAGTTCCTTGCTTTGATATTTTATTTCCTCCTATTAGACTCTGAGCTCCATGAGGGCAGGGAATGAATTTCATCTGAATTTGTATCAGTGTGGTACGTACAGCTGGTGCTCGGGAAGTATTTGGCAAATGAATGAATGAATGAGTGAATGAATGAATGAATGACTAACATGACCACATGGTACATACAGCTGGTGCTCAGGAAGTATTTGGCAAATGAATGAATGAATGAATGAGTGAGTGAATGAATGAATGAATGGCTAACATGACCACATGGTACATACAGCTGGTGCTCAGGAAGTATTTGGCAAATGAATGAATGAATGACATGACATGACCACATGGCACATACAGCTGGTGCTCAGGAAGTATTTGGCAAATGAATGAATGAATGAATGACATGACATGACCACATGGTACATATAGCTGGTGCTCAGGTAGTATTTAGCAAATGAATGAATGAATGAATGACTAACATGACCACATGGTACATACAGCTGGTGCTCAGGAAGTATTTGGCGAATGAATGAATGACATGGCATGACATGACATGACCACATGGTACATAGTTCAAATTCTCCCTTTGGAGATACTCTAGGCAACATCAGAAACACAAATGACTTCCCATTTGAATAACATGCTCCCTTCTCCCATTTTAATTGATTTTAACATTATTTCTTTTGTCAATTTTCTTCTGTTCTAAATGCAAATTGATTCCGTGGAGCTGCCGTGATAAATTAGCATTCTAGGAATCCAGGGGATAGTCTCTCCAGGCATGTACATACACTACTCTCTTTCATTTGGTCCTAAGCACTCAGGGGTTATGTTGTAAGCTACTGTTGTAAGATTTCTCAGATCATGCTTGGATTATTTCTAACAAAACCCTTCCTCTTCAGCTTCCAATAATACTCCATTTAGAGGCATGCTCATGGAAATTTTCATCCATTTGCCTAGAGTGGAAACAGACTGAGAGAACCTCAGGAAAAATGGGGAAACTGTGGCAATGTTGTTGGTCACTCAATTCTCTGGGCCTTCAGGAAGCTCATTCCCAGTGCTCCCAATCCTACTGCAACAAGCACCAAAAGGTGGTTTTTCCTCAGTACCTGTTGCAGCCTCAGCTTCCTCAGCTGTAAAATGAAAAGGTGGTCAGTAGAGTATGATGGAATAAGTGCTGGATTTGGAGTTAGAAAACCCGAGTTTAAATCTCCGCTCTGCTATTTACTGGCTCTCAACCTTGGGGCAAGTCATTCCCCTTAGGAGATGAGGAAGGTTCCTTAGTCTGGGAAAGGAGAAGCATGGCTGCATGGTCTCTGAGGGCCCCGACTGATGGAAATCCAATGATCCTGTGGCCTATGATGCCAACACTCCACCCTCTGTGTCATGTCTAACCCTTCCCAGGGTGGCTCCAGTTGGCCTTTCTAGGCTCTTCACACATTACATATGCCCATCAGATTGTCCTCCTTTGCTATTCTTCCCGCATGAAATTCCAGTTCTCATTTCAGTTCCTTTGCATGTGTGGTCTCGAATGCCTCCAGTGCTCTGGCCTCACTTTGTCTCCTAGGATCCCTAGCCTCCTTCAAAGTTCAGCTCAGATACCCCCTAACTACGTCTGGCCTTAACTGATCCTCCAGCCTCTGCTGCCTCTAGCCAGACCTCACTAGAAAGTCACTAGGTGGTGCTGCAGTGGATGGAGAGCTGGGCCTGAAGTCAGAAAGACCTGAGTTCAAAATGGACTTCAGATATTTACTGACTATGTGACCCTGGACAAGTCACTTAACCCCTGTCTGCCTCAATTCAGCACCTATCTCACAGGGTTGTTGTGAGGATAAAATGAATTATTATTTGTAAAGCTCTTAGTATAGTGCCTGGCATATAGTAGGCGCTTAATAAATGTTCACTCCCTTTCTTCTTCATACCCCCCCATTACTCTGTATTTACTTTGCATCTATTTCATATTTTTTACATGTTTATACATTATTTCCCCCAATAAAATGGAAGCTCTTTGAGGGCAAGGGATGTTTGTTTTTCGCTCCTAGATCAGTGCCTGACACAGAACACATGCTTAATGAATGCTTGTTTGCTCGATTTGAGATACTGGACAGGATGCTAGGTATGGCTATTGAGTAACAAGAGGGCTTTTGCTCCACTAGGAATTCTATGCCTAAAGAGTGTGTCCCCTACAAAAGTGGACACTGTCAGAGGCTATACAGTGCTTCCAGTGATGCTGCTAGGGCTCAAATCGCATTGTGCCCCACCCCCTCCCTGAGCTGATCTCTGAGACTCAGGAGGAAACTCAGTGTCACTGCCTGATAGTCACACCTCATTGTGGCCCAAAGCAAGGTCTCCCCCAGCTTGTTTGCCCACATTAATCAGCAAATATGTTGCCAAGTGGTTTGGAGATCTTTCCAAAACTGAAACCTATACTTCAAGGCTGAAGATCTGTCATTGCTGAGAAATACAATTGAAAGGAGGAGAAGCTTGGAGGGCCAAGAGTGCTGGCCTTAGAGTCACTGAAGCAAAGGATGTCAGGTCTGGAAAGCATCTGAGAGAACATCTAGTTCAAGGGGCCTTAACCCAGGGTCCAGGGACAGATGCCAGGGGGTAAAAAAAATGACATCTTTATTTTCACCAACCTCTAACTGAAATTTTCCAATCCCTTCAATTATTTGGAAACACTATTGGGAAAAGGGGTCAATCAGCTTCAGCACACTGTTAAAGGGGTCCATGCCCTCCCAAAAAGTTAAGAACTACTGATCCAGTGTAACCCACTTATTCTACAGAGAAAAAAAGTAGGGCTCAGAGGTCAGGGATACAGCCCAAGCTTTGGAAAGTGATAAGCAGCATAGCAAATATCTGAACCCAAATCCTATGATCACAAGAATTACAGGCACAAGGACTTCAGAGGTCACCTAGTCCATTTTGGTAAAAATGACTTACCCAAGGCCACAAAATGCTACAGAGCAGAGGTGAAATTCAAGTCCAGGTCTTCTGACTCTAAATTCATTGCTTTTTGGTTTTAACTATACAATATCTTCTCAAGATACCTGGGTTCAAATCCTGACCAGGATATTTATTAGCTGTGAGACCATAAGTAAATGACCTTACTCCTCTGATCCTTAGTTCTCCCATCAGTAAAACACTGGCACAAGCCACCTCCTGGGAGCTATTGTGTAGAGTGTGAATTTTAAACCTTGAAGGAAGAGTTAAGCAAATGTATGTTATTCTTATGGAACCACAAAGCTCAAAGGGACATTGCAGACCAAGTCCAAGGCCGCCACTCTGTGAGCTACAGAGCTACACAGGAGGCCATGTTGTTTTTTCATGGAGTCCATGAATCCATATGCAAATCCATTTTAAAAAACACATCCTTGAGTAATGGCTTGCAAATAGCTGTACTATAATTTTTCCCCCTAATGTATGTCAATGCTGATGTGATTTTTAAAATTCCATTTCATTTCAAAGGTTCACTAAATGTACAGGGATATTTTGTCATCATGTACATTCTCAATCAATGGATACTAACAATACAATTATCATCATGAAATGCTCTCTCTTCTCATCTCAGCCTCTTCAAACCCAATTCCTTTCAAGGAGCAACTCAGGGTGTGTCCCCTCCTACAAGATGCTTTTTCTGATCACCCCACATATTATTGCTACCCCTCAAATTCATTAAGGCTAAAGGAATATGCAAAAGAAGGGCTCACTGAGTGTCTTTTATGTGTGTCCCCATCACGGCAGAGTGTAATATATGCCTGTGAGTGTGGGGGCCCCAACCCCAGCCCTGGCAATCTATTGCACTGGAATCTGTGCCCTTCATTACAACTGAGTGCCTAGGGCAGTTGAGGGCTTCCACCATCACCAAATATCCCACATGGACTCTGCCTCACCAGAGTCAGGACAGCCAGGCTCAGGAACTGGGACTGGCCTGGACCACTGAGGTTGGACACAGGCAGACTACCACAGAAGCCTGGGCGGAAGTTGCCTCACAGATGCTATATGCTTTTACAACCCAGCCAATCTGCCTTCAGCCACATACAAACCTTATAATCCTGCCGGTTCCAGGAAAAATACAGAAAGCGCCTCAGACAGACAGACAGATAGACAGACAATCCCTCTGCGATTTAATGTTCTTGCTATCTATAGGAAAAAAACAAATGAGCTTCTGGTCTGGAACAATTAGTATTGCTGTTAATTATGCTTGTGTATAGAAAATAAGGCTAGACATCTGGGATGGCTTCCACTCTGATTGTTCTCTTCCTCCTTGGATCACGGAAATCTATTCAGACAGCAAAATTCTGCCTAATTCTGACAGGAATTTGTGTGCGTAGCAGGCACTTTGGCAAATTGTTAATTACGAGGCAGAGCTAATCATAATCTTGTACATTTAGGAAATGGCGTGTACAATGGGAATCGCCAAAGGGGTCGTTATTCTATTTATTCCTTTGCTTGCATTAAAAAAAATTACTGGTGGGATGTTCACTAGAGCAGCCGTGGAAAGAGTTAGCATGAATCATTCAGGCTACCACTAGCATCAGGTGTCATCTGTAAAATTTACAGTGGGACCCTATGCTTCCATGGGAAAAAACCCAGAGTTTTGTTGACGCTTTTTGTTTTTATTTACATCATGGTCATTGTTGGAAACAACTTCCCTCCCTACATAAAAACTGAGCCCTCCCTTTTATCAGAGAAAAACAGTTAAGTAAAACAAGCCTGATACCCTAAGCACATGAGACATAGTATAGAGTTCTGCCCTAATAGTCCTCCACCTCTGTCCAACGCCACTCCTTTCTTCCACCCCACTATCTTCCTCTCTTTTTCCCCATCTCTCTAAATGAAGGCCAAGTCTATTTTCACAACAGAAACACCGAGAACTATTTCTCTGAGCATGATTCCTTGTTAAAGTGTTTACTAGCATGGAGGGGAAAAAACCTCAGCTTACCTGTTCCATCTGTTCTCTGATGACTGAAGTGCCTCTGGTGTTTTGGGCACTGTGCTAGGCACTGGAGCACATTCACATGTAAACAATACAGTACTGAGCAATTCCATACTACATAGAGACATACACACTTCAATGGGTCTGTTGGGGAGCCTTCCTGCCCTGCTCTAGAATGCACCCTTGACATACCTTTTCATCAGGCAATCAACAAACCTTTATTAATTGCCTACTATAGGATCAAAGGATTGAGATCTGGGAGGTACCTTCAAATTCATCTAGTCTCAGTCCCTCATTCTAAAGAGAAGGAAACAGGCCCAGGGAGGGCAAAGAATGTGCCCATCACCAAGGTTGATGGGAGCTGACCTAGGATTTCAAGGCAGGGCCTATTAGTCTAAATATAGCATACTTTCCATTATCCATACTAGGCTTTCACTCTCTATTTAATGAATCAAATGAAAAAAGAGGGCTCAGAAAAGTCTTAGAACCTTAAGTGTATCAATTTTTTTCCTAAATTCTGGTACCTAGGCCTGTTGGAAATGCTCCACATTTGGGAGCATGGGATTCAACGTTGGGTCTTCCCATGTGAGCTATCTCAAAGTGGCAAGGGCTAGCTTGACACATAGGTGTTTCTTCCTCACTATGTCTTCAAACAGAGGCTGAATGAATCCTCTCTTAGTGGAGATACTGTAGAATGGATTCTTGTTCCAGTAGAGCTTCCTAGAGAGCAAGGACTTTTTTGGCTTTGTATCCCTAGAGCCTAGCTTGGTACTTTGCAAATTTTGGACAGTGGGAGTGGGAGAGTGGGACCAGACCAGTAATTTCATTGGAGGAGCCAATTCCATCTACCAATGCAAATCAGCACTTGCTCTGCCATTGAGAGTCTCAGAGTTACTCCCCTGGGACACTGACAAGTGAAACCATTTTCCCTGGGTCATGCAGACAATACTGTCATGGGTGGTCTTTGGATCCAATTCTTCCTAGCTCCAAGGATGTCTCTACCTTGTGCATAGCATGCCCTATGCATGGTAGGAGTTTAATAAATGCTTGTCAGACAGGATTAGGTGGAATGCTCTCTGAGGTCCTCTTCAGCTCCAAGATTCTGGGATTCTGATCCCCAGGCCAGTCAACTTTTTACTATATCCCAGTTTCTTCTCATTCTCCAATAAAGTTGTTGTTCATCCTTCATTCTTAAAGAGGACTGATGACATCAGGAAGGTGATGTCTTGACTTGCAAGTGATTCGGATTTAAATGAGGCAGAACATAGAGAATGGACCAAGGAAGAATACTGAGGGCCATTTTCTGCAGTAACCATCCCTTTGGAATGGATTTAAGCCAATGGCACTTTATGCTGCCAATAAAGTCCATTGGCTCCCAAAGTTTGAGGTGCCATGTTCACTGGCCCTTTCAGCAAGAATTTCAATGAAACACTACCATAATGATGAACACCCATGGGAGTGTTTGGGGCCAGGTTGGCCTAAAGCTTCTTATCCTCTCTCTCATTTGTTTTCTCCCCTACCATCCAATCTGGAAAGTTGGTACCCTTCTGCTCCAATGAACACTTTGGGTTTGTATTGCCCCACATGTCCTAAAATGGCAGAGAGCAAGCCTCCCCTTAGGCCCAACTCCCCTTGGGCCCCAACCAGTACCTGTAAATCTAAAGAGCTCAAACCTCCCCACTGAAGAGAATGCAGCATAGCAGGGGGCTCCTCAGGCATCTTGCTAAGCAGTGTGCAACTCAGCAGAGAGGAAAAGATTGAGGAAGTGGGAAGCAATTCATTTAATCACCAACTCCTGGAGTTCCTGGAAGCCTGGGGTGGATAATGACTGGGAAGTTAATTGCCAGGAGCCAGTGTGGCATTTGTGTTAGATCAGGAGTCAGCCGCTCTGGGTAAAAATCTTGACTTTGCTACAAACTCACTGTGTGACCTTAGGCCAGTCCCTTTCTGGGTCTTGATTTCCTTCCCTGTAAAATTGGTTGGGTCCTTCAAATTCCAAGTATCCAGCGTTCCTTAGCTACTTGCCAGACAGTAACTGCAAATGTTCCCAAACCTGGGTCCTCATCTTTGCTTAGCACCCTACCTTTCCAACACCTTTGTCGATCCTCACATCCTCCTCACCCCAGTTCATGGCCTGCTCTGCAGAGGGACACAAAGGAATATGGCCACCTCAGGGAGCAACAGGACAGAGTGCAATAGAGTGAGAGTAACAACCAAAAATGAGGACCATCAAATGCTGGCGCTAGAATGGTAGGGTCCTTTATTTTTGTAGAGGAGCCGACTGTGATACAAAGTGATGGGACTTGCCCAAGGTCACACAGTGAGAAGTCAGAAAGGATTGGACCCTGAACCTCTCTAGTCCCCAGTTCCTCAATGATTCAGTGACACCCACCATTTAACTAGAATCAGCAGCTCTCAAAGTGTGGTCTGGAGCTTTCTGAGGGTCCCCAAGACCTTTTTGAGGGGTCTGCAAGGTCAAAATGACTTTCCTAACAATACTGAGATGTTTTAATTTCTAATATGATAAATAATAGCTACAAGCTCTTTGGGGAGGGGTCCTCAATCATTTTTAAGAGTATAAGAGGGTCTTAAGCCCCAAAAGTTTGAGAACTATTTTACTAGATAAGCTCTAAGCTTCCTCCCAGCTCTAAATCTATGACCCACTAACCTGCTAACTCCCACATTCATGTTCCTTTCCTACATACCATGCTTCTACAGACTCTTCCACATCCCTTGCTAGGAACTATCAAGCTTTCCCTTTCCACAGCATTAGTGGAGGCAGGCAGTTGGGGCTTCAGTGGTTTTGGCCCTTATCTTTAATCTGATTATGAATTCTCATCAAATTTCAGAGCTACCTAGAAATACTGGCCATGGCAGACAGGCCCATTTAGACAGATGATGGCCAAGGATAGGGCTCACTAGGACAAATATCTGCCACAGGAAGAAATTCTCTTTTAATTATACTATTTTAAGGTTATAAATTGTTTCCTGGCCCTTCTGCATAATTAAATATAGATGTTCTCAGTGCTTAATGTCACTTTAAATTTCAGCCCTTAGAAAGTAATTTGTTTGCATGTACAATGAACAAAAGATTTCTCATAGGCTTCAAAGAACCAGGCTCATGCATCATGAATCAAGGTGGCCTTTATCAGCACTAAAAAGGTCGAGCAAAGGAGATTTGTGACGGCGAGTCGGCATGTGCATAAGGAGAAAAGCAAGCTTGGGATTCTCCTTTGCCATAGGTGTTCAAGGGCAGTCATGCATTTAGCATATCAAGTGTGCTTACAGGTGACCATATGAATGTTTCATTCCCCCATTTTCCCCCCAATGCTTCAGCATTACTGAATCCTGGCATTCAGATTAGACAGGTGAGGTGGTCGTGGGGAGGTCCTTTCCCTTCACAGGGGGTCTGGCTCCTCATCTATAAAGTAAGCATGTTGGTTAGAAGAGAGGATCTCTAAGGTCTCTTCTAGCTCTGCCACTCCAGAGAGCTGAATTTTGAATCAGAAGACTTGAGTTCAAATCCTAACTCTTCCACTACTTGTTGAACTTTGGATTTAACCCCTCTGAGACTCAGTTTCCTCATCTGCAAGAAGAGGGTTGGGTTTGTGGCCTTTAAATCTGCAATATTTCTTACTCATAATTGTAAACAGGCAATATGCTAGAGTGGGGAAGGCCTGTTTTGGGGTCACATCTTGGCATACTTCCTAGCTGTATGGCTTTGGAAGAAATCACATTATTTCTCAGAGACTTTGTTTCTTCATCCGTAAAATGGGGTAAACTAATCCTTGTACCTCCCAAGGTTATTGTGGGAAAAGTGGCTTGTAAGCTTGAAAGTATTAGGAAATGATAGTTAGAGTAATAATAGCTGGCATTTTGACCATGCTTTAAGGTTTGCAAATTTCTTTACAAACCTTGTCTAAGTTGATCCTCAAAATCCCCCTGTGAGGTAGGTGCTACAGGTACTATCCCCACTTTACAGGTGAGAAAATGGAGGCTGAGAGGAGCTAAGTGGCTGGCCATGGTCACACTGGTCTACAAGGTATTGTAGACAAGCTTCCCAGCTCAGAGATCTTTACCACCACACCATGCATGCTGTCTGTGGCGTGCGCACACACACACACACACTCACACACGCACACCAATTTTTGCAGGGATCTTTGATTTCAGCAGGGTGGCCAGTTTCTCCATGGATACAGATCCCAGGTCCTTTTTACCTTTTCATATTTGAGATTCACACTCATGTTTTCTCATTAATCCTCCATATGGGAGCTACCCAACACACTTGACAGCTAAGTGGCATAGTAGACAGAGTACTGGACCTAGAGTCAGGAAAACAAATTCAAATCCTGCCTCTTATGAGCTGTGTGAGCCTGGCAAAATTGTCTAACCTCTGCTTTCCTCAGTTTATCCATCTGCAAAATGCCATAATAACATAATTAGGTGTTGTGAGGATAATATATGTAAGTGCTCTATAAAATTTAAAGCATAATGTCAGTTGTTGTTATCATTATCATCATCATCATTATTTTAGAGGCCCACTTTGGGGTCTTTAAGGCCACAGATGCAGTACTTAGGCTATCCATTGGTTGGCTTTGCTACTTGCAACATGACTGGCTTACCAGCTTCTTGGATTGTAAATATCACCTATGTACGACCTCTCCTACCAAGTTGTCATTGGTATTCTGTAGCCTGCTTACACCTACCACACATCTTTACATCGCCCTTTGGGTTTTTTATCATTGGGATTCTCCTGTGATCCAAGATCATGGTAAACAGCTATATCTCACCACTGTGAGAACATGGCTGTTAAAGGGACCTTCAATCTGTTCTTACTGTCACTTCCAGATAACAGAACCTATCAGAAAATGGGCAGCTCTCTACATATTCATTTCAGTGCGACTCAACTGAGCAAGTATTATGGATGGGCCCTTCCAGTTCTAAATCCATGATCATATGATCAGGACTAAGACACAGTGCTTCCCCTATGCAGAGAGTCAACTAATAATGCAAGATAACATTATAGTGCCTTAGTTGTACAGGATCTCAGGAGATATCACCTTGGGCAAATAATTTCCCTTTCCTAGGCTTCAGTTTCCTATCCATAAAATGAAATGATTAGATTGGAAGCTCTGTATGGTTCCCTAATTTTCTAAGTCCCGTAATCCTTCTTTAATGACCAAATGAAGCAAGATTTCTCCATAATATCTCAGTCAAGGATCGTCAAACTTTACTTGAAGACCAGATGAGCTACTTACTACCTTATGAAGCAGCCCATTCCATTATTAGACAGATCTAATTGGTAAAAGGTTTTCCTTCATTTGAGGATGAAGTGTTCTTCCTTGTAATTTCCATCATTAGTGTCTATTCTGCCACCTTAGGTGCAAACAGAATAAGTCTAATCCTCCTTCCATGTAATGCTTATTTTTGTTCAGTCATTTTTCAGTTGTGTCCAACTCTTCATGACCCCATTTGGGGTTTTCTTGGCAAAGATACTGGGGTGGTTTGCCATTTCCTTCTCCAGCTCATTTGACAGATGAGGAAACTGAGGCAAACTAGGTGAAGTGACTTGCCCAGGATCACACAGGTAGTAAGTATCTGAGGCTAGATTTGAACTCAGGAAGATGAGTTTTTCTGATTCCAGGTTCAGCACTCCATTCATTGCAGCACCCCCTAGCCCCTAGCCGCCCTCTATGTAATAAGCAAGCCTACAAATACTTGAAGATAGTGATCATGTTCCCTCACAAGTTTTCTTTTTTCTACAGTTAAACATCCCTGCTTCCTTTGGTATATGGTGACGAATCCAAAGATATGACATTGACAATAAATACCCCAGGAGATAAATGAAAGGAGGAGTCAAAGAGAAGTTGAGACTTGCTCTCATCCCAAGTATTTCAATCAGAAGAGAGGCGAGAGAAGGGCAATCCAAGGAGTGGGAACCATGTGATCAAAGGCTTAAAAGCAGGAGTAAGCATGGTGTTAGAGGAAGACAATAAAGGGATCACTTTGGATAAAACAGAGATGTCAAGTCACAACAATAAAGGGCCCAGACTTGTGCAAAGCTAGTTGCACAGCTACTCTTAGCAGCTCTGTGACCCTTGGTAAGTCAATTAACCCCTCTGAGCCTGTTTCCTTATCCAAAAAAAGCTGGAATAATAATCATGCCTATTTTGCAAATTTGTTATAAGGATCAAGATAAATAACATATATAAAGTACCTTGAATATAATAATGAGGCAGGGGGACACCAGGCTTGCATTTGAGGCTGGGAGCAATAAGCAACCACCAAAAGTTTATGGGTAGAAGAATGACATGTTGTATGTGATATTTTAGGAAGATTAATTTGGTATATCTGTGGGAAAGAAGTGGTGGGTGGGGGAGAAGAATTGGATGCAGGGAGATGAATTAAGTTAGGAGGCCATCAGAGGCATCTAGAAATGAAGTGACGATGCACGTGGGCCTGAACTAGCATGGTGTCTGTGGAAATGGACAGAAAAGGACAAAAGCAAGATGTTTTGAAGAAGGCCCAAGAGGACCTGGTGAATAATCATTTATGGAGATAAAAGAAGAGGAAAGCAAAAATGACTCTAGGGTTTCAAGACTAGGGGCCAGTGGTAGAATGGTACTGCCACTGACAGAAAATAGTCAAGTTCAAGGGTGAAAGGGGTTGGGGAAAATCATGAGTTCAATTTTTGACATTGTGATTTTAAGGTAGTGGTTGGATAGTCAAAGTAGAAATATCCAGTTGGAGACAGAAAATGAAGCTCTGGCCAAGTTGACAGATACAGTGTCTGGAACCACTGCTAATCAGTAGATGAGAAAGAGCAGAGTATAGTGGACTGAGAGGTGGACATGGAATCAAAGAGATCTGGGTTCAAATCCTGCCTCAGACACTTGATAGCTCTGTGACCCTGGGCCAGTCAAAACTTTTCTGAGCCTCAGTTTCTCATATGAAAAAAGTAGATGATAATCGCATCAACTTTGCAGATTTGTTCTAAAGGTTTTAAGAAAAAATGGACATAAGGCAGTTTGCAAATCTGAAATCACGCGTAAATGTGAACAATTATCTGTTTGAGTTGATAGAAAGAAGAGAGTATAGAATGGAAGACTGCTCCTCGGGAACTTTGACAGAGGGACGGAGGAAGAAGGGGTATCAGCAAAGGAGAAAGAAAAGAAATCACTGGGAAGTTAGGAAAAACAAAGCAAAACCAGAAAGCACAGAAATAAATGTTTCAGGAAGCAAAGTTGGTCAGCAGTTGGAAGCATGAGAAGGAGGAACTAATCAGATTAAATTGTGTGGTAATCAAGAAGTCACAGAAAATCAGAGCTGGAAGGAGCCTAGGAAATCACCAGGTCAAATGCCCTCCTGGTACCGAAGAGAATGGGGGTTTATTTTTAAGCAAAGTTCAGGAGCCAACAAAATAGCAAGCTCCTTAAAGGTGGGCTAGGAGTCTCCTTTTGTTTTTGCATTCCTATTTGTAGGACACTGTTAGGTGCTCCATAAATATTTAGTGAATTCAATTGACTGACCCAACAGGGAGAAGAAGGATCAGCTGAAAGGCTAAAGTCCTATCTGGATGCCTAGGGTATTCCACACAGGCCCATGTCAGTCCTTTTGGCTAAGCCTCCGAAAATTGGCATCACCATTATTCATGTCATCTATGAACATGAACACTAGTGAGAAAGAGCCAGAGCAGGGGAGAGAAGGAGCATGCCAAGAAGAAGGAGTCTGTTAACAGGGAGACTGGTCAAACTGCAAAGGGGCTAAAAATGAAAAAGACAAAGAGCTACTTCATTATTATTTAAATTGTAGGGGGCTAAAACTGTGCTGTTGGTTTTTTTCCAAATATATTTGGAAGAAGCAAACGTGAATGCGAAAATAATAAGATCTTTAAGCCATCTAGTGTCAGTTATCAAGTAACCACATTTATATGCCTCATGCACAGCTGCCTTTTGGTGCTCCAGCACCAAGTATGTGAAGATAGGAAATCGGGGATGAGAGCGGACACAGAATCACGCAGTCTGAGAGCTGGAAGGAATCTCAGCAACCAACGAGTCCAATATATACCTGACAAAGAATCCTCTTGATAACATCATACATTCTTTCAGTTCAAAAGTATTTATGAAGTGCCTACTGAATACTAAGCACTGTGCTAGGCCCTGATGATGCAAACACAAAAGTAAAAACAGTCCTTATCCTCAAGGAGCTTAAATCTTACAGAAGGAATAGGCAGATAGGGTGATAGGAGAGAGATAGAGATAGAGATATCATATATATATGCATAAATATGTGCATATATATATACACACACATAGATACACATACACACACAACAGGGTAAAGTGACTTGCCCACAGTTACACACCTAGTGTCTAAGGCCACATTTGAACTCAGGTCTTACTGACTTCAGGCCTAGCACACTATCCACTGCAGTGCTACCTAGCTGCTGGCCTTTAGATGGTTAAATTCAACTAGCACTTATGAAGGGGCAACTAGGTGTGCCAATGGATAGATAGAGCATCCAGCCTGGAATCAGGAGGACTTGAGTTCAAATCTGACCTCAGACACCTACTAGCTGTGTGACCCTGGGCAAGTCACTTCACCTAGTTTGCCTCAGTTTCCTCATCTGTCAAATGAGCTGGAGAAGGAAATGGCAAACTACTCCAGTATCTTTGCCAAGAAAACCCCAAATGGGGTCATAAAGAGTTGAACAAGAAAAACAACTGAACACCAACAAAACTTTATTAATATAGGATGGTATTCTAGTTCATCTCCTACTTTTGTCCCTTCTGTTCTTTTGAGAGAAGTTGTACCCTCCCAGAGATATGTTGTAGTAATAGGCCCTATCCCGTCAAGTCTCAGTGATATACATATAATATGTATAATATACCCAGGGCTTCTTAAACTTTTTCCACTTGCCACTCCTCATGTTTGTGCAACATTCTTGGCATTGCATGGCCTGAGGGCATGTGTAGAGCAAAGTGCACATGCTTTGTGTTCAGAACCAAGGCTGCAGTGAAGTTGCCTGATGCAACATGGGCAAGTGCTGCCAGAAACACCTCAGATTCATTACACATATGATTTTGAATTAATTTTTAGTCATTGTGCATTCAGAAACCTTTTACTGTTGTCAAATTTTTTGCAACCCCACATGGGGTCATGACCTACAGTTTAAAAAATGCTGCTTACCATCAAATTTGCCTCCTTTCATTAGGATCTCTAATTGACTTTGTTACCTATACATTGTACATTTTTCTATAAACATCTGAGAAAAAGATTTGGTTGTTGTCTCCTTTCTTGAATTTTGTCTCCCCTGAATTTCTAGGCCTCTCTATACTATTCTTCTTCCTACGTTATAACTATTTTCTTTGGTTATCTAACTTGGTGGAGATGCTTAATCATTTTTCTCCCTCCCTCCTTCCTTTTCAGTTTAATCTCCTTTCCTAGGGTTTTCAAGATTTCCAGCAAATCCATATCTACTAGGCCTTCTTAGGCGTACCCTTTCCTTTGCTAAGAGACCATCCTTCCCATATTTTAAGCTGTAGCAAAGAAATCCAAATCCTGTTCTCAGACACCATCTTCTTAGCCACCTGTTGAGTTCCCAAATCTGCCTTTCTGTTCTAAAGTCCTTGCTCCAGATTGTTAGCAGGGAAGAAAATACCACATCTATCTAAATTTCTTGTCTAATACTTCATAATATTTAGCAATGCTTTCCATATTCCTTCTGGCAGTATCATTTGTTTCCCCCATGAATAACTAGACATTGGACATAGTTACTGGGTGGTAGTCACACTACCACCCAATAACTAGTTTGTATTTGCTTTCAGCTATAATCATCATATTGGGCCATAGGCAACAGCAGGGCAGTAGGGATAGAACAAGAGCTGAGATGTGGAGGGTCAAGGCAAGGCTTCAGCAGTATCCAGAGGTTAGAAACAGACTGAAGATCACAAATGCATAACAACACAGAGGCTGCAAAGTAGGCAGTTGCCAGACATCCAAGAAATAAAGGAAGTCAAGGATCTCAGGGATGCTGAGAACCAAGAACAGGAGGTCAAGAATCGTTAGAGATCTGGAGTCTGGATAGTGAGCCATTGTTGTTTGTCCATCCTTTTCAAAGAGGACCAATGACATCGCAGGTAATGTCTTGACTCATGCATGAACTGGATTTAAGTGAGGCAGAGTTGCACAAAGTCATCAGCTTCACTCTCTCTTCCAGATTCATTGAAATCTAGAGGTAAGACAAAAGTCAGGATGACTGGTGATGGCCCGGGATGTAGTGGATGGATGACCTTGGTGTCTTTGATGTCTGACCAAGCTCTAAGTAGTCCACAGCCCTGCTTCAGCTGCCTCCAGGGCTGTTAGAACAAATTGTTCTCATGTGCCCATTCCACAGGGGGACATCTTCAAATGCTTGGGGTAGATACCCCCCCCAACTCTCACTGATGGGTTTGAGGCCCATTGGTTACCCTCAAGGCCCATTGGTTGTCCTCAACTTGATTGAGCTCATCTGTAGAGATGGTTTTACCAGGGTGTGGCTACTGCACATGCTAGAGCTTTTTGGAGCCACAAGTGAGATCTGGGTGAATAGGGTGGACACCAAAGGTGGCTGAGCAGCCCTCACACCAGTTAGTCACAGAACACTTGACTGTCAGAAGGAACCTTAAAATCCATCAAACCCAACCTCCTCATTTACAGAGGGAGAAAGTGGGTCCCAAAGAGTAGATGGGGTATTTCCAAGGTTACATGGGTATTAAATGCAGAGCCAGAACTGGAATTCAGGCTCTCTACGGTTCCCAGTCCATAGTTCTTTTTACTGCACCATGCTACCTCCCTATTCTTCTTCTCTCGAGCTTAATATTAAACTTTCTTGTCTACCTTCGAATCCTCTTCTGCAAACACTCTTACACATGTAAGTCTTTCTCTACCTATTCTACCTGGTCCCTGCAACCTGGCTTCTCTTTCTTCCTTTCTCAGTGGCAGACTCCAAGGCCTCTTTTTCAGTTAGGGCAGAACAGCGCCCATGTTTATCTAAATCATCATAATCAGACTTGTCACCTGCAACTCTCCTTCCATCTCCGATTCATGCAGTTAGGATTTATTTTGTTCCTGCTATGTGCACAGAACTGTGGCAGGGTGGCTTTATCCATGATAAAGCCTCTGCTACACTCAGGAACATTATACACTAAGATACAAATAGTGGAAGGCAATTCACCTCTGACCTTCTTGCCATTTGGGATCCATCCCCTGGCCTTCTCAGAATATCATAGGTTCCCATATTCAGAGTAAGATGTGAACTCAAGAGGCCAAATCTTCATTTTCCAGAGGAGGAAACTGGGGTCAGTAAAAGTTAAGTGAATTGCCCAAGGTCACATAGCTATGTGGTAGACAGCCAGGATTAAAATGCAAATTTTCCAATTACAAATTCACAGCTCTTTCCACCACACCACAGGGCCTCCTAAGTCATTTATGAAAGGCTATATATTTCCTTAAAAAGCAGGGATTCCCAAGAAGTAACAGTTGTTTAAACTCAGACTGCTTCTGAGAAGCTTGGGTTCCACAAGTGGTAAATCTGAGCCCTGCATCAGCCCAGGGTACCCTTGGTCTTCTGCTGATACAGCTCCCCCCACCAAGTACCAGTCTCATCCAAGTTTCACCTCCCCAATTCAACAAATACTAAGTGTCTGCTGCAGGCAGGGCAGTGTTCAAGGTGCTAAGGGAGAATTGAGCTTAGCCAAAACGTGACCCTGCCTTCCCAGAGCTTACAGTCTAGCAGAAGAACTGAAATGACTCCAAGCCACCTTTTTTAAAAGCTCATTCTCCTGGGTAGAGTGTTTCATCCATTGTCTCCCACAGCAAGACAACATCTCTATATCTCACTCGGCAATTAAAGCACCATTAGCCTATCAGGACTCCACAATTAGGACCCTAAGCAGTGGCTATAAAACAAAGAAGAATCAGGCTTTCCCAACTACAGATTAAAGAATCCTACATTCCATGAGTCACAGAGACAGGACTGGGACATGCCTAAGTGCCCCTTATCTTCCCAGAGCCCCTGCAGTCAGGCCCCACCGCTAAATATGACCAGTACATCACCCCCAAATTATCACTGCTGTTAGCATGTTACATCATCTTCCCCCATAAAACATGTCCCAAGACGCAATTGTCTTTTATTAAGGGGAAACGAATTCTGTGACCTCAAATAGCTTATTCCCATATGTTGAGATATGATGAAGGTCCACGCAGTAATCAACCAAGGCACAGGGTAGGTGAACTGGGACAAAGCTCTCTCAAGGAAAAGCTTATGCAAAACAAATGAACATTAGTTTAATTCTAAACATTCTGTCCTTGTCCAAAGATATGATACAATATCGAGAAACCAATATTGTCATGGTAAGTGAATCCAGAAGACAGTGAAGTTGAAGTTAAATGGAAGGATCCTTCATAGACCCTCCCTAGGAGTCAGAAGGGTTGGTTTTATCATGTGCCCAGAGGCAACAGGAAATAGCATTTCATGGGCTACTTGGTTACCTTGAAGCCTTACAGTGGTCATAATGAGGATCGTAAAAGGAACTATGGTTTGTGAGACAACATCTGTTGCAGAAGATGCAAAAGTACACACCTTCTGCAAAGAAAGAAGCTCTTCCAAGCCAAATCAACGTATACCCTCACACTTGATGACATTAATGCAAAAGTGGATTATTATCATTGCTAAAAGGAGAACCATTGAATGTCAGAGCTAGAAGAAACCTTAAAGAGAATTCAGTTGAACAGTCATGTTACAGAAGGGGAAACTGAGGCCCAGAGAATGGAAGTAGGTTTTTTATGGTCC
This sequence comes from Trichosurus vulpecula, assembly GCF_011100635.1. Classification (NCBI taxonomy): domain Eukaryota; kingdom Metazoa; phylum Chordata; class Mammalia; order Diprotodontia; family Phalangeridae; genus Trichosurus; species Trichosurus vulpecula. The sequence goes on along the minus strand of NC_050582.1, from coordinate 43,292,371 downwards.
TACAGTAAGTGACAGGTCCTGGACTAGATCCCAGGGCTTCTGACTCCCAATCTAGGGCTAACATACTATCATGCGACCATGCACTGAATCACAGAATCTAAAGGAATGAAAAAAATGACCTCATGGATCATCGAGGGCATCTCCCCTGAGTCAAGAACCCAACTTTAAATACACCATTCTCCAGATATAAAGAGCTTGGGACTACATCTAGGAGAAAAATTAAGTCCCACTTTCTAGCACTTTATAACATGCCTTCCCCATGACAGCCTTGTGAGTCAGGCAGGGCAAAAAATTATCATCCTCATTTTACAGATGAGGAAATCAAGTCCCATAGAGGTAAAGTGACATGATTGATTGAACACACTACTTTACCCGTCCCATGGCATTAGCTGTTCCGAGGCTCAGTTATAAACATAACGAGCTCTGACGTCAGCTACTTCTCTGCAATTTGGGGAGGAGAGCTGCACTTGTTGCTGTACAATTTGGAATATATTTTATCTGGGAAGAGTTTTAATGCTGCTCGAATACCAGGATGTGCCTGCTACTTGTCACCACAGCTGCCCGGCACATAGTAGGGACCCAGTAAACATCTGCTGAACTGAATAGAAATCAACTCACAGCCAGAAGGGAAATGCCACATTTTGATGCCAGTAGTTAATCTACTGTGTCACATTTCTTAGAAAAATAAGTGGAATGCAGTAGCGACTATGAAATTGAGGCTATGTTGCAAAAATGATTTTGTCGAGCAAATAACAATCTTACACTAGCTATTTTATGCCTTATTGAACAACCAGCCATTTATGAAAACAATGTTTCATAAATCCAGTACCAGGTGCCCCAGTAGAAACTTCCTATGTTGGCTACAGAAAAAGTCACAGTCTCATATGCGACCCTCCTAAGCACTTTGGGGAAAATGGCTTTTTGTAGATTGCAGACTATAGGTGGAGCCTCATCTGTGGGTCTTGTGGTTCATGGACTGTTCTGTGGGTTGCCAAGGCTGGAGAATACATCACTTAATGATCCCGGTGAGGGGCAGCTTCCAACTTAAGTTACGCTGCTCCCTGGACAGCAGGCAGAGTTTGTGCTGGACAGTGCTCAAAGCCTCTGGCTCAACAAGACCCACTAAAAGCTTGTGTACTGCTGGTGTCAAAGGAAAAGTATTTCAATAGTCAGATGTGGAGAAAACACATTACAGGCATAGAGAGGGTCCTCTGAAAAAGCACAGCCTTGTAGGTGCACTCTAGTATCAGTACCCAGTCAGTTCAGTCTGATGTTGGGACAAAATGAGGCACCTGCAAGTCACTGAACATTCAACAAAGGAGATTTACTTTGTCCTAACACAGCAAAAATATTCAGCAAGGACACAGGGCCACTAAACTTCTCTGGACATGGTCTCCCTTGTCTTCATCTGGAAATGCGTCTGCTCAGTATATCTTCAGGGTTTAGGTACCCACCAAGTCTGACAAACCCAGACTCCATGTGGCTGGGGAATTTTTATGGCCCCAGATGATCATGATTCCGTGTCTGGGAAGCTGAGGACAATTAGGTCCTAGGGGCAGCTTCGTCCTACCACTCATGGGATTGGGACAGAACAAGATGAATTTTAGGAACTTCCAATAAGTTTGGATGCAACAATAGGGTGTGTAAAGGGAATTAATGTGCAAATACAGCCAGGAGGGAAGACTGGAAGGCCAGAATGCCAGAAAAAGGAGATTACGTTTTATCCTAGACCAACAGGGAGCTCCTGACCATTTTTAAGCAGAGGGGTGACATGGTCAGATCTCTCTTTTGAAAAGATTAATCTTATAGTGAGGGAAGAAAAGGTCAGGGAGGGGACCAACTAGGGGCCTTTCGAACCTCCCCCCTTATTTTTTCTGCATTTTTCCAACGTACTATAGTAGAATTCTAGAAATCTTTACTTGACATCAGGAGACTTGGGGGTTAGTTAGACTTAAATTCTCTGCTCTAACACTTAACATCTATGGGATTTAGAGCCATCACTACTGCTTTCTGTTTAGTCCTGGGCACTTTGCACTCCAAGATCACAATAGTTTTTAACTGCTAGATATGCTGAGCTTGCAGGTCACTAAAGCTCCAGAACCTTTTTCAAGTAAATTTACTATCTAGTGATTTCTTTAACCTAAGTATATAACATTTTACATACTTCTCTACTCAATGTCATCTTATTTGATTTGGCCCATCATTTCAGACTGCCAAAATCTTTTGGGACCCTGATTCTGTCATCCAACTTGCTAGATGCCTTTCCCAGATTTGTCATCTACAGATTTGAGAAACATATATTATTTAAGGGCATCACCCACATTACTGATAAAAATTTTCAAATCCAAGCACAGATCATTGAGACATTTCACTGGGGACCTTCTAATTTGACATTTAAATAAGAATGTTCTTTGGATGGCCATTTGAGCAGTTGACTACATTTTCTGAATTGCACTAGTGTTTAGACAGCATCTCACCCAAGACAATAGCATGAGAGATATCATCAAATGTTTTGATAAAAATTGAGGTAAACTATATCTATAGCATTCTTCTGGCCTACCAGTCCAATAACCCTGTCCAAAAAGGAAATAACATTAGTTATATATATATATGGCCTGTTCCTCATGAAGCTAAGAAGGTTCTTGATGATTGCTGCTTCCTTTTCTTGACATTCACTAACCATCCCTTTAATAATGTATTTTTCAATTTTGCCACAAAGCACAGTCCAGCTTGCTGACCTACAGCTTATGGACCCTACTCTCTTCCCTTTTCTGAAAATTGGGAAACCATTTGCTTGGCATGAATTCCAAGTTCTGACCTTGTCCAAACTGGCTGGGTGACTGAGGACAAGTCACATCACGTCTTAGAGCCACAGTTTCATTATCTGTAAAACAGGGATGATAATGCTTACAACAGATCCCTCCTAGGGTTGTTTTAAGCACAAGAGAAATGTGAATTGTTGGTGTTGTGTTACTATTGTTGTTATCAGTACTATACTGGAGCCCACTAGACCAGGGCAGGACCCTTTCATCTCTCGATGACCCCAGTCTGACTGAACTCTAAGGACCATTGCCTTTCCATCCATCCTTCAGCTGCAATCTCTTGCATGTGCTGCTTCCCCCTTGAAGAATGAGGATAGTCTTCCTCTTCTGTTAGCATCCCCAGCACTTAGCACTGCGCTTGGCACATAGTAAACCATAAATGCTTTCCTACTGGTGGCTAGGCACTGGACAAGAAGACCTAAGGGGGAGAGCATTTCAGGCAGGAGGGCCAGGATGAGAAACCATTCTTGAAGGGAAGAAAGCCCAGGGCCAGTTTGGGGAGCAGCTAGTTGGGCTGTATGTCTAGAGTATGTGTGAGCACGCTCTGGCTCAATAAGTATTGGCTGATTGATTGACAGCCGGGGCACTGTGCACTCTGGGGATATGTAATGTTCCCTGCATGGGGGGTAGCGGTAATAGCGGTGAATTAGAAAAAAGGGAGACTATGGCAGCCCAGATACATTTATACTGAATTGGGTGATTCACTCGCATAAAAGCAAATTGGAAATCCTGGCAGATTTATTCAACAGCATCAAAGATCTATATTCACTGCAACCCATTGGCTGTACAAGTGTCGCTAGGTGCTTGGCTGTAAATAAAATATCTCTGGGAATGAAGCATTTTAATTTGAAGCGGATTTCTTATAGCGGGAACAGTTGCCAAACCTTTAAAGGCAGGAGGCAATGCTACCAAAAGCTTCTTTTCTAATAGGAAAGAAGCTTTAAAAAGGGAGCTAATAAAAGTTTCACTAAGCAGCCTGAGATATTAGCTAGGCCCAATTTGGATACAAACATTCTTTCCCTCCTTCACCATCCCTGTCAAGGAGGGCCTAGGACCATCAAGAAAGGCAGATGATGAGTCTCATGAAAACTTGGTATAACGGAAAGGGCAGGACAAAGAGGCAAAGGAACTACGTTCGAGCTTATAGCCTCTTTGTCCTTGGACCATGGGATCGTGGACAAATCACCTTCCGTCACTAGGCCTCAGTTCCCTCATCTCTAAAATGAGATTCTGGGCTATGTTTCCCTGGTTCCTTCCAACTCTGCCTATTTGATGCCATGATCCTAAGATCCCTTCTTCCTGGGCCTCAGTGTCTTTATCCGCAAAATGAGGGGGTTGGATTAGATCGCCACTGGGGTCCCTAAGATTTTCTGAGCTCCTGAAGCAAGTGAATGGAATTCATGTCATTTCCCAAGAAAGGCTGATTAGAAAGCCCAGGGCTTAGAAACTCTGAGCACACAATGTGTGTGCTCCTTCAGCGGCAAACCATTCCCAGAAATCACAAAGGGAAATTAACTGCAAAAGAGGAAGCCTGTGGAGGAGTGAAGTCTGGATAGAGAGAGGCTGCCTGCATGCCCTGTGCAAACAGGATGGATGCCAAAAGGGGAAAAGCAAAGCATGAGAGAGGATTGCCCCAGAGACGTCAAAGTCTTTCTTTCAGAGACACCAAATGAGAAGGCTGTAGAGAGGGGAGCATTGGACCTCTGAAAGTGGGTACTCCATGAGTGATTCACACCATCTGGGATGTCAAAGGGCCTCCAGATCATGGGATGTGACGGCAGGTTGGAGAGGAACATGGTAGAGTGGAAAACAGGCTGGATTTGGAGCCAGAGACCTGGGGCCCTAAGCTGAGCTCTGTTACTTACTAGCAGTGTGACCTCAGGCAATCCACTTCACCTATCCTTAGTTTCCTCATCTCTAAAATGAGGAGATTGGATTATGTCAGAGGTGCCTAACACACTCTCATTCCCCAGTGTATCCAGAACCAGATTCAAATATGCAACGAAATAAATAAAAATAAAATAAATAAATAAATAAATCAATAAATAAATAAATAAAACGTGGATAATATCACATTTTTAAAGTAAGTCAATATGTGGCCTGCAGAAATTCTTATTAGTGGCCCCTGTCTCTAGTTGAATTTGACCTGATTTGCCTACATAACCTTTAGGATTAGACTTCCCGAGGCTAGAGTTCCAGCCCTGAACCTGGGGTCCCATGATTCCATGAACTGGGAATATCGAGCTAGGGAGAGGAGACTCAGGAGGGACTGGAGAGCTGTCTTCAAATATGTAAGGGGCTCCTATCACTCAAAGAGAGATGTGACTGGTTCTCTCAAAAGACAGAATTCAGAACAATGGGTTGCAGAGAGACAGCTTTTGGCTTGACAGAAGAAAAAAGGCAACTTCTTAACAAATAGATCAAGAATATAATAGGCCTTCTCAGGAGACGGTGGCTTCCCCTGTACTGGAAGACTGAAAACAGAGGCCAGATGCCTGTATGGAGAGGCTTCACGATCAGGGCCAGAGGAGACCAGATGGTCACCAATGCCCCTTCAAACTCCATGATTCTGCAGTTCTTGACAGGAAACTGAGATAGGAGCAATGAACTCTGCTCATTCATCTCAGATATGTCACCCATAAAAAATTATGCTAAAAAATGGGCAAGACAGCAGGGTGGGGTGGAAGGATTGTTGGATTTGGAGTCAGGATCTGGGTTTGAATCCTGGTTCTGCTCCTTGGAAAATCATTTAACCTCTCTGGGCCTCAGCTTTTTCTTCTATCGAATGAGGGAATTGGTCCCTTCCAGCTGTAAAAAGCAGGTATAGGCCATCCTGGAGTCACTGGCAATGCCATTCCATTCTGAAACCAAAGCTTTTCTCTCAGCTTACCTGTCAATCACCAGAGGGTGTGTCTCAGTTTCTACCAAGCAGCTCATATGAGAACAAAGACATCCCCGGTATTTTGTTGGTGTGGGAACAGTGGATGCGATTTACTTCGACAAAAAACAAAAATGAACAACAGCAAACATTTTTCTGACAACCTTGAGAATCTGGCATTAAACATTTATAAGGCCACTGGCTGTGTGAAAAGCCCTATGCAGAGCACTGGGGAAGCTGGAAGCTTAGCTAGCGCCTGGTCCCTGCTCTCATGGGGTTTACAGTCTAGCAATGGGGTAAGAGACCAACGCTGTAGAATAGAATGCCTAATAATGCATAGTAAATATGAAAAGAAAAATCTAAAGCACTGTGTGAGGTCTTTCTTGCCAGTGAGCCAGTTGGGTCAGGGTAGAAATCGGGGCATCATAGTGGCCTGCTTTCCCCATTCAATGTTTGTTATAGTTCAGGGTGAGAAGCCTTGGATTAAGCCGTGTCTTGTCTTGGAAACCGTAAAAAGTTATTTTTTAAATGTGTGCGTCCAGAACCTTTGACTTCATGCTAAATGCAATTTTATAGATGCCTGTGACTATATTTCTGATTCTATCACACTTACTCCACATTCTGATATAATAGACAATCTATTCTGTACCTTAAATGCAATAGGAATATTACTAAACCCCCTTATCAGAGGAACAGAAGGAATGAACTAATTTTTTCAAATTAGCTTTGAATCTACTACCTCATGAACCTCTTAGGAGAAAAATCTATTCTCCCTTATTTTTTTAAATATATAAACCACCACCTGAGCAAGAAGACTTCAGAATTGTTTTGGTTGTTTCTAATCCAGAGATTTGAGAGTTACAAAATTCCTGTAGTTGAAATTGAACTCTAAGTTTTAGTAAAAAAAAACTTGCTGCCCCAGAATTTCACCTTCAATTGCAAACCTACTCGATACTCTACCCTCTAGGAATCTTGTAAGAAAAGAATGATTTGGTTTTCATCCTTCCTCTCAGGAGCTCATCACTCCTCAGAGGTGATGCTTCCTGGCAATGCCGAGCGGAAGGAAAATGAGGGGAAAACAGGAGACAACTATAAATAGAAGAATGCAACACTTTTCAAAAGTGATGGAATTTTAAAAACCCAACCCCCTCACCTCTCAGACAACAGGGACATCTATTGAAAATGATCACATAGTAAAAATGTAAAAGCTGGAAATAGCTTTAAGGCCCATGATATTCCGAGGGAACTCGGGAGATATACTGTTGTTAAAAATTCATATCATTTGACCAGCTAACTTCACTTCTAAGTAGATACCTTGGGTACTGAGAAGGGCTCCCACTTGGGGGAAAAGTCTTCCCTCCTTACTTCTTGGTGCCTGAAATACCTAACAGAGTCAAAGTTTTTCCCTCTACCAAGTGGGATAAGGCTTAAAATATAAATAATCCTAGAAAACGTGGGACTGTGACAAATTCACATGGAGCTATAAATGACTGACAGCAATTCCTTTTCTGAACACAGATTACATGTTATGTGTTGCAGGGGGTAGAGAGAGAGGAGGGAGGATTGGATGATCCTCTGAAGATAAGCCTCTTCACATTTATTGAGGCTGGTCTTTGGACCACAGACCATTCCCAAAAGGTCAATTCCCAAAGCCTTTGCAATTTGATAGATCATGCATTCCACTGGCAGACCTAAGGTTGGCTTCTAGCAAAGGCAGGCATGTCTGGAGACAATAACATATGAATGATCAAAATAGTCTCATCGAGTCTTCTTAGAGGACTTGTTCTAAAAGTAGAATCATTTAACAGGTCTACTATCAGTGATTTTCCTAAGTGTCAGGCAACATTTCTTAAGTCAGCATTTATTAAGTGCCTACTATGTGTCAGGCATTGTGCTAAATACTGGGGATACCAAGAAAGATAAATGCTCTCTCTACTGAAGCAGGCTGTAACACCTCTATACCTTAGTAACCATAGTTATAACTGAATAAATTCTCTTTAGCCAATCTTCTAGCGATGAAAACTTCTGCATCTTGCTAGGTTTTAATTAAAGCAATCATTAAGTACTTACTGTGTGCGAGGCACTATATTAGATGCTGCAGAGATGGACATACTTATTCAGAAAGAACTTACCACTGGGGGCTACAAGGTGTACATAGATAACTCAATGCAGAGGGCCTGGAGGGCAAGGGTGAGGAGTGGAGAGATAGCAAGAGTGTTTCGGGGAGAAAAAAAATAACAAAAGACATTAAAGTATCACTGAAGCATCTCCAAAAAACACAGAAGGAAAAAGAGAATTCAGATTGACAAGCAGGATAGCTTTGAAAGCAGCATAGTGAATTGATTACATACTTTTAAAAAGTGAGACATATACAACAGAGACCACAGCAACATGTTAGTACCAGCAGGAAGAAGGTCGTGTAGATCAAAGAGTAATACTTTTGGGAAAGAAGGTGAGATCCGCCAAGTATCCAGCCACCTGGCACTCCATATATTTCAGCTTCCTTATCTCTTAGTTTCTCTCAATTCCAAATCCTCTGAATGGTAACTAGAATACTTATTCACCTTAGCTGAGAATTCCACAAACATCCAGGTAACCAAGCAGGCCAGGCTTTGGGGTTTATACCTGCTCTCCTTCCAATGTGGATCCCACCTCCTCTGCCTCAGGCAAGGTTTATCCACTCTTTGACTTTGCTATTTTCCTAATCATGGTTAGCTCTTCCAAGGGTTGGGGTTGGGGTAGGGAAAAGGGATAGTGTGCCCCTGATGTCAGGAAGAAATGCCCTCACTCAAAATGCCTTCTACTCACTCAAGCCTCACCACTTTTAACAGGCCACCCTGATCACTCCAGGCTACGATGATCTCTCCATTCACTGACCTCCTCATGGATAAGCTACTTTTAGGGGAATTTAGTGAGAATTGATGATGGCCAATATATGATTGACTGCTTTTTACGTGTGAGTCTTGCCTTCCCAATAGTGTTATGTACATTTTGAGGTCAAGTACCATGTCTTGGTTTCCATTCAACCAATATTTATCACGCACCTTTTATTAAGCATTGGCACACATAATATGAGCCCATCCCCAAAGGGCTCGTCCTGAGTACAAAGATGAAAAACAGCAGCCTCCGCCCTCAGTTTACCTACAATTTAATACTGAGGAAATGACATGTGCAAATAAGAATGATATGAGGTAGAATGTGACCCTATGTGGTAGGGGTAAATCTAGGCAAGTGCTGGGTAAACTATGAGCAGTCTCCCTTTCACTTTTAGTTGGGGCTTGGAATCTGTTCTCTCTGTGCCAAAAGCAAAGCAATTGGGAAATCTGTGATTTACTTTAATGCTGATTTTATTCTTCGAGGGCAAAAAATTGAGGAAACACACAAGGGAATCAAAGGATACCAAATCTGGACCTGGAAGGGAACTTAGAGGACATCACATAGATGAGGAAACTGAGTTTAAGGTTAAAGTAAGGTTAAAGGACTTGCCCAGGATTACACATCTAGTTAATAGGGACTCAGGTCTTCCTTATTCCAAGTCCAGCACTCCATCCACAATGACAGATGAGAAGGAGAAGTGGAATCAGGCAAGTGGAGACCCAATTCAAGACAAACATCTGAGAAGCATTTCATTTCCACCAGTCCAGAGACATCTACTGGCTACAAATAATACCTTTTAGTAAATTTCATTAGGATCCAAAAATTTTATACATTTGTGGCTTATTTTTTCTTCCCGTGAGAGCGGTGGTTAATTTTTCACAAAATCACTCATTTGGAGGGCAATTGCTGCTAAAATGTAGGAAGAAATATGCAAAAGAGGGCCAGATCAATCCTCCTTCTCAATTATTTCCTTTGAACCCCAAAAGTAATCCTGACTCATTTGGAAAAAGAGAAGTGGAGCACTAAAACAGGCTACAACCTAGCATACACGAATAGGAATAATATATGTCTCGGCAGGTATAGGTGGAAGCCAAGTAGTAGACAGCCTCAGGTGGCAGGGTCAAGAGTTTACACCTTATTTAGCAGGCAGTGGGGAGCCATTGAAGGTTTCTGAACAGTAAAGTGAAGGATCATAAAAGTGTATTGTTTCTTTGTATTCCTCTCTCCTCAAAGCTGGTGACTAGCATGGCACAAAGTATATTGCAAATGCTTGATAAATAGGTGCTGAAATAAATCATGCTACTGAATGGAGAAATAGCTTGAGTTGTTCTACATAATGCTACAATCAACTACCTGCTAAGAAAGAGTCTTATTTTCCAGAACTTTATGATTCAAAAACATGTTATCTGAGTGCCTGATATATGCAAAGTGCTTGGTGGGCCCAGGGATATGTACAATCTGGTCTCTGTTCTTAAGGAGCTTAATGTCTATGGGGGAATGGGGGAGAGTTAAGCCACATATACAAAAAAATGACACGTGATAATATAACATAGTGAAAAGACACTGCACCTGTAGTCTAGGGGCCTGGCTTCATATCGCCCCTGTGATACCTGGCTACGTGACCTTGGTAAAATCACTTTAGACAATTAAGTCTCAACTTCTTCATCTCTAAACTAAAAATAATAAATTTTGCAATGCCTACTCCACAGGGTTATTGTTGGAAAAGAACTTTGCAGATCCTAAGCGCTATGGGAATATAACATTTTCTATACAAAGTAGGATATGATAAGCAGCCTAGAAAAGGTACCAAGGAAGGCAAGGTTGCTTTCATTTGGGAGGGAGGCATGGAATCAAGGAGAGCTTCTTGGAGGAGATGCTATTTCAGTTGGGTATTGAAGGACAGATGGAATTTTGATATACAGAAATGTATGGAAAGGACATTCCAGGAGAATCAAGGTCCTAAGTTGGTGAATCTCAGTGGTATGTATGAGGACTAGTATGAAAGCCTGAGGGTGTGCCATCTACTTCTTTTTAAAGGATACAGTTTCCACTTGTAGGGCAGTGGTTTTATATTTTAAGCTTGTGTGGTTAATTCACCAATCTGTTTTAATTTTCCTAATGTTGGAAATCATCAGCTTTTAAAGAATGGCACAATTGACAGTATCAGTCACTACATCTGTAATCAGAGAATAAAGGGGAAACTAAAAAGAGGATGGCAAAGAGAGAGAACTGAAAATGGGCAAAGCTGCTTCAGTAGCTGCTGTCTGTGACAAAGTCAGAAAATGGAATCTGGGAATTCAAGGCTTCCTAATCCTGGGTCAGGCCACCTGTAGGCTATGCAACCTAGAGGGAGGCACATTGGGAACTCATGTTACCCATGTGACATCTGCAAAATAAAAATGGCACGTGATCTATGTAGGTGGGGCACCAGGGAGTAAAAGAGAGAGCATGGGCAAAATAAGGGTTCAAGAACTGACAAGGCATCTCAGCAGCTGCCTTGGTGAATGAGCCAGAATCATAGGATCTTACCATCTAGAGCAAAGAGGGACTTTAGGGAACATCTATTACAAACCTCTCTTTCTAAAGGTAAGGAAACTGATGCATAGAGAAGGGAAAGTCATTGGCATGTTCTCTCTGGGCCAAAAGCAAAGGAGCTGATATATTTGTGAGTTACCTCGATGATGATTTTAACCTTCCAAAGTAAAAAGTTGAGAAAACACAATAGAGAACTATTCGTCTGAGCCTTATTCCGACCAACAAAGATGAACTAGCCCAGGGGTGAGGAACCTGTGGCCTTGAGGCCACATGTAGTCCTCAAGTGCTGCCCTTTGACTGAATCCAAAGTTTGAAGTTGAAATTGGACTAGATCCTGAAGAAGAAAAGATAGGAATCCAAGGGGCAAGCGACAACTCAGCCAGGGAGTCCACGACAGTAAAGAAGAATTAAGAGTTGGACGAATATTGGCAAGAAAAGATTTCAAAAGGTTCAGGGAAATGACAGGCAGTATCCAATGGCCCACTATTTTGAAAGGGATGTTGGCTCAAAAAGGATGGGATGCTCTTAAAAATGAAATTCTGGAGACACAAGAAGAAAATGAAGACACATGGAAGGAAAAGAGGAGCTCACTGAAGATAGCAATGTGGATCCACAGGAATTCTTTGGCAAAGTTATGCTTTTTAAAAGCCAAACATGGAAAAAGACAAAATGGAAGCAGGGATAAGTTTAGAAAACTAGCACAGTCGCATATAAGAATTATGTCAGGAATGCTCACACCCCAAATGTGCTAAGGCCAGTGACAAATGCTAATGCCAGTAAAGGAGGGTTCTTTTAGCTATCTTGGGAGAAAAGGAAGATTAAAGAAGAGAGGATTGTTGCACTAGGGAGAATGAGATGATAGCAAATGATGGTGCGAAGCCTGAAGGACTCAACTCCTATTTTGCTTGTTTTCACTTCCAAGGGAGATAATCTTTAAATTGGGAAGGACAGAAGGAAAAGGTTTAGCAGAGTCCAGAAACTCAAGATAAGAGAGGATATAGTTAGATGGCTTTCTGCTGCTCGAGAGTACTGAAACAACTAAAGAACTTGGAGATTAGGAGAAGTGTCTCAGCATTAAAAAAAGACAAATGATTCAATTACAAAAAAAGGGGGTGAGAGGATAAATTCTACAAACTATATACCAGTAAACTTTTTGGGGTTCTAGAACACGTTATTAAGGAGGTATTTTATAAGTACTTAGAAAAGAAAGCAGCAATCAGTGAAAAGTCTATTTGGGTTCATCAGGAATTGGGCATGTTAAGTAACATTTTGACAAGGTAACTAAATCGTTAGGTTAGAGAGATGCTGTAAAAAGTATACTTCAACTTCAGCAGAGAACATGAGAAAGTCTCTCATACTCTTCTTGTAGATAAAATGAAGAGAAGAGAGTTAGAAAGATGGCTTCTTAAATTTTTTCCACCTAGGACCCCTTCAGCGCTAAAAGATACTACAGTTAGATAAAGCTGGACAGCTGGCTGAATGGCTAGACTGAAAGGGTAGCCATTAATGGAATGATATTGAATTGGAGAGAAGTCTCCAATGGAAGACCCCCATGAATTTGTCTGTGGACCTATACTGTTTGACGTTTTGATCACTGACTTAAATGAAGCCCCAGATGACATATTTGTTCATGTATGATATGAAGGTTGTAGTGTTACATAATGCAGGGGGTTGGCAGAATCCAAATGCAGAAAGATTGATAGGCTCAACTTACATAACTTACATTTAGTAGGGATAACTTAACACTTGGGTTGAAAGAATCAATTTCACAAATACAGGCTGGGGGAGATGTGGCTAGATCACTCTTCCTGGGAAAATGATCTGAGAGTTTTAATGAACTGCAAACTCCATGAGTCAACAATGTGACACGACAGCCAGAAAACAAAAAGAAAAAAAAAAACTAATGCCACCCTAGTCTACCATAAGTGAGGCATAGTGTCCAGAATTGGGAGAATAGCCCATTGCACTCTGCCCTGGCCGCATCATATCTGGAATGACATGTTTAGGTATGAGCCCCATGTTTTAGAGAAGAGAGACAATACAAGCCCAGAAAGAAGTATCTGAAAGGGTGAAAAACCTAGAAAATATGACAAAAGAGGACCAGTCCAAGAAGCCAGGTATGTTTAGCTTGGAAAAGGAAACAGAGGTTGTGCTCTAATATTTAAACAGCTGTCACATGAAAGAGGGATTGCCATTGTTTTATTTTTCCCGAAAAGGTGGAAGTAGGAGCAATGGGTGGGAGCTACAGAGAGACAGATTTAGGCAAAAATTTTAGATTTAGAAAAAGTAGATTTTTAGGAAAAAAAACTTCCTAACAATTTGAGCTATCCAAAAGGGGCGTGAGATCGCTTTGACTTCTAGGCTGTACTGGGCTCCTTATCACTTAAGGTCTTACAGCAAGGTCGAATGGCCACTTTTTGGGGACACTGAGGAAACAAACATTGGTTGGACTATATGTCCTCCAAAGTGCCTTTACATTCTGGGTCATCTATTAAATATGTAACCTATTATTTTTCTCCTCTGGAGATCTTTAAGAACAGAATGGGTTCTCCTCTCATCTCCTGGGAGAGATTCATCATGATCAGCCTTGAAAGTAAGGGGATGTACTAACACTAGATAAAGACTTAAAGAGTCCCTTCAACTCTGTGACTACATAAATCGTTTTATGAATACTTTGCAAGATCTTCATGGACAAAAACTAGTTTATGGAACACTGGAGAAGGCAATCAAGAAGAGAAGGGCCAGGTTGCTACTGAAATCAGAGCAGATAGCAAAAATGTAAGAAGAGCCTGGAACACTTCAGGGTATTTTTAAGCTTAGAGCTTTATTCCTGTGGAGTGACCAGTTGCAGCTGTTGAAATCCCTTCTCTGCATAATGTGTATAACATGAGAAAGCTGGGGGGGGGGGTGGAAAAAACCTTAGCCCTGGAGTTCTTTCCTAAATGAAGAAGCTGAATCCTGGGCATGAAGGCAGACAGTTCTCTGTGGGAAAAGAAGCCAAGATCAAAAAGGGTCATCTAGGTTCTTTCTTTGCCTCTAGAAACACTCCTCAGACAGGAAATCTTTGGCTTAACAACCTGGGGCGGGGTGGGGGGGGGCAGAGAATACTCAGAAACTCGATCAACTTTGAAGTAACTTCCCCAAAGAGGCTCCAATGTTTTGTATCTGGGGGATGAATTAGCAGTTAATGGTTGAGGAAAGCCTTTGGCATGGGGGATTGTCAAATGCCATTCATCGGATTTTCCATGCCCCCACTCCCTTCAGCCAGCACTGTTGAACAGAGCCCTTTATTTTCTGAACCGTGATGGGCATGACAAGTGACTTCTGGCATCCTAAAGTATGTGCTCTATAAATGGTGAACAGCCGTAAAGACCCTAGGATGAAAGTGACACATCGGGAACATTCCAGTAATTAGCACAAAGGGGGTGGCCTGGTCATGGTTTCAAATCACATTCAAAAGCATAAAATCCCTCAGGTTCCCTTCCTTTCCCAGTAAGCATAATTCCCAACATACCACAGCAGTGCCAATGCCATTTGTCTCCAGTTGTTGGGAAATGGCATTCAAGAATTTTCCATGTGCTTTGACACACAAAGGGAAATAAAGTAGGGTGTTTCATTAAACTCATGGTACCTTGAAGCTACAAAAAGGTTTTAGTGATGAAGTGTTAGAATCTTGCTTTTTTAGTTCATGAACAAGGTACAGTTGAAAGAACAACGAGATTTGGAGTCAAAGGACCTGGGTTTGAATCCGAGCTGTGCTCACTACACTACCTTTGTAACTTCTAGAAAGTCTCTGGCCCTCTTTGGCCACACTACCTCATCAGTAAAATGAGGGCCTTAGACCAGATGATCTCTATACCTATCCTTTCTGTGCATGTCATATTCACTTAGGATAAAATTATTTTAGCTTTCAGAAATGACTTTATTTTACAGATGAGGCAACTCAGGCCCAGAATGAGGAAGTGGCTTGTCTAAGGTCACATAGGTACCAAGTAAAAGAGGCAAGATTTGAACCCACGCCCTCTGACTGCAAATCCACTCCTCTTTCCACCATACTATGTTTCCTCTTCCTCACTGCCTGCCTGAAATATGCCTGCCCACCCCACCCCCCGTAGCCATTCTTGGGAACTGCTCAAGTTCGCACTAATTCATAAAGCCTTCTACAATGGAGGTCAGTTCATACTACTGGATTTCTAATAAAAGCTCACATTTCTTGACTGCTTCAAGGTTTAAAAATCCTTTCTTCACAGTAGCCTCATGAGGTTAGTATGAATATCATAAGGGTTATTTTCCAGATGAAGAAATTGATTCAGAGAGGGGAAGGGAGTAGCCTAAGGTCACAAAGTGGGAGAAGAAGCAGGACTCTAACCCAGGCCTCCTGACTCAAGGCTTGGTGCTTCACTACACAAAGACCAGAAAGTTTTAACACGTCCATAGGGTTCATAAAAATTGTCTTGTCTCATTTGCCAGACTATGAATTCTGATGACCATGTCAAAGCGCCTCTCTTCCGTCTCCCACAAAGCCTAGCACAGACTAGGTATTTTACACATACCCGATGTCTGCCTGATTCATTGCAGGGGCTGGTGTTCCATTTCTTGTGCATCTAGTGACTGGCACAAGCATTTAATTAATGCTTATTGATTGATCAAGGTTCTAAAAACAACATACTTTACAGTGAGAGAGGAGACTCAGTCCATTCATCTGGCCCCAACAGAAATCCCCATGTCAAATACACATAGGCAGGAGTATGACCCTAACTAGCTACCTTATCAGCAATTCAGATGAGTCCATGAAACTGCTTATTTACTTAACATACTTCCAATTCTCAAGAAAAATGTGGCAACAGAAGAGATAAATGAGTGACAGGTTCTATCTTCCAATTAAAACACAATAGCTCAATCTCATCTTTGGTTTCCTAAATAAACAGAATTCTGAGACAGTGGGGGCAGGATGCTAATCTCAGAACCTTAGGCGAAGATCTCTGGGTATGATGTGGTTACTAAGAGCACTGGACGTGGCATCAGAAAACTGACGTTCCAGTGCTAGCTGTAAGGCTGCATGGTCTAGGGCAAGTGTCCGAGACTCTTCCTCACCTGTTAAATGGGCTTAACAAAGCAGGCATTGCCTACCTCACAGGGCCGTTTTAAGGATCAAATCAAGTGAGGCATACAAGCTATGTGGCCACGGGTCACTTCACCTAAGGGAACCTCTGTGCCGGGCTGCTGGCTGTGAGGCTCAAGTGAGATGTCTGCAAAGTGCTATGCAAACTTTGAAGCATTCTAAAAATGTCAGTTATTATTACATGAAGATTAAAGGATATGAAAGGACTTTGTAACCATACAATAAAGAGCTAACTACAGTGACCTCAGCTTATGAGGAGTGGGTCCTCCTTCATTGGAGGTCTTCAAGTGATAGCTGATAGCTTCAAGTTGGGACGGTTATAAGAGAGAATCTTGCTTAGGTACAAGTCTGCAAGTTAAGTCAGGTCAAGAAGCTTTTATTAAGCACCTACTGTGGAAGGAAGGAAGGAAATAAGCATTTATTAAATGTCTTCTATGGAAGGAAGGAAGGAAGGAAATAAGCATTTATTTAATGTCTTTTAAATGGAAGGAAGGAAGGAAGGAAATAATCATTTATTGAATGTCTTCTATGAAAGGAAGGAAAGAAATAAGCATTTATTTTTTAAATTCAATTGTATTTTTAGCTTCAACATCTCTCCTTCCCACCTCCTCCCCACACTGAGAAGGGAAGAAAAACAAAACCCGTTACAAATATGTGTAGTTAAGCAAAATAAATTCTATCACTACCCAAGTCCAGAAAGAAATAGACCTTAATCTGAACTCTTGAGTCCATTGCCTCTCTATCTGAAGGTGGGGATATTCATGATGTTTCATCGAGAATCCTTGGGATTTGTGGTTAGTCATTACACTGATCAGAGTCCCTAATTCTTTCAAAGTTGTTGGAATTTACAATATTTTTATTTTTTTAAATAAGTTGTTCTCCTGGTTCTGCTCATTTCACCCCTGCATCAGTTCACACAAGTCTTCCCAGACTTCTTTGAAACCATCCCTTTCATCATTTCTTATGACACAATAGTATTCCATTATATTCATATACTGTATGTAACTTGTTCAGCCACTCCCCAGTTGATGGGCATCTCCTCAGCTTCCAATTCTTTCCCACTACAGAAAGAGCTGCTATATTTTTGCATATGTGGGCCCTTTTCTTCTTTCTTTGATCTCTCTAGAGTATAGACCTAGTAGTGGTATTGTTGAGTGAAAGGGTATGCATAATTTGTACCAGTGGAAATAAGCATTTATTAAGTGCCTACACTGGAAGGAAGGAAATAAGCATTTATTAAGTGCTTACAACGTGCTGGGCACTGTGCTAAGTGCTGGGGATATGCAGAAATTCAAAAACAGTCCCTGATCTCAAGAAGCTCACAGACAAATAGAGGAGACAACCTACAAACAGCTATGTACAAACAAGCTACAGAGAAGATAAGTTGGAGCTAATCTCAGAGGGAAGTCATTAACGTTAACAGGTATAAGGTGGATTTGATGTCCTCCAAGGTCCCTTTTGGTGGAGATTTGGTGATTCCTCAAAATGCAGAAGCTTAAGTCTTTGATCAATGTTTCAATTTTTATTCTAGAACTTAGGGCTGGAAGGGCCCTTGGAGATCACCCAAATGACACTTCATTTTACAAAAGAGGAAACTCTAGACTTCATAAGATCACAGATCTAGAAGGGACTATGGGGTCATCTAGTCTAATCTCTTTTTAAAGGGAGGAAACTAAAATCAATCGAGGGGAAGTGACTCAAGGTCACACACAAGATTGGAGAGCCAGAGCTGGAAGGAATAGCAGAGGCTACCAAAGTCTATCATTTACAGAAGAGGAAACTGAGGTGAAAGGAATTACTTGCCCAATATCACACAGTGAGTAAGACACAGGGGCAGGATTTAGATCCATTGAGATCCTCTGGTTTCAGATCTACTTCTCTACCAAAGTATACTATCCCTGTCCCCACCCTCCTTAACTTTAAAGACTTGGACTGTAGGTCTATTAGAACCTTCTAAAAGATTTCCAGGAACAAGTAATGAATGTCCTCTCACTGATATGGACTCAAATTCTGCTAGTCATGGAACAATCTACTCTCTCATCTCTGGCAACCAATTTTCCACTGTCACATGAGCCAAATTAAGGCTCGTATATGGCTCTATAATGTTGTTGTCTTAAATCAGTAGACATCTTCTATCATATCAAGCACTTAAGTGATATTAGAACCTATAATCGCCAACCAAAAGTCCAAGGCTTTACCCAGTGTACCACACTACCCTTCTATTGTGACAGCTTGCTTTCAGAGGAGAGTATTGGGGGCAGACCACTTCTGCAATTTCTACTCTTAGAGAGTTGCTTGAAGCACTGAAAAGTGAAGTGACTACTGTGGGCTTCCATGCCTAGTGTGAAGTACACCAGCCTTCTTGCCACTATGCCATAATGCCTCTAACAACAACAACAACAAGATCTGACTTGTACATATTAAGATTTGCAAAGTACTTGTTGTTGAATCATTTCAGTCATGTCTGACTCTTTGTGACCCCATTTGGGGTTTTTTTTTGGCAAAGATCCTGAAGTGGTTTGCCATTTTGTTCTCCAGCCCATTTTACAGATGAGGAAACTGAGGCAAACGGGGTGAAGTGATTTGTCCAGGGTCCCACAGCTAGTTAGTGTCTGAGGCCATATTTGAATTCAGGTCTTCCTGACTCCAAGCCAGGTGCTCTATCCACTGCAGCGCTCCCTAGCTGCCCTGCAAAGCACTTAGACTATATTATTTCACTTGAGCCTCACAATATAAGGTACGTTCTAGAGGCATTAGCATCCTCATTTTACAAATGAGGAAAGTGAGTCTCAGAGTTGCCAGTCTGTCTCCTTGGAGGGTATTTCAGAACTGGGAGCTCCCCACATTGATGAAATCTTAGGAAACCTCCACCTCCCCGAAAAGTTAATTATCACGCTGGGAGGGGGGAGTCATGTGGCATAATGGGCAAAGCCTTGGACTTCTGGTCAGAAGTGACTTGCCTATGGGCACATGTCTAGCCAAACTGAGAGATAAGATTTGAACCCATGTCTTTCCAGCTCCAAGTCCAACAGTCTACCACAAAAGGCGTTCTGCATAGCAACTAAATTACAAGTGAGTGGAACAACTTGTGAAAACTCAATTTCTCCTCTATGCAAATATCACCTTCCCTATCTTCATAGCTCTTACAGGCTCAGTTTTCTATTTGAGCAAAACCTCTATTGTCATTTTTTAAACTCATGCAAATCAGAGCTACAGAATCAACAGGAGAAGAGGCTTTTTAATTAAAGGGGGCAAAGCTAATATTTGCTGAGGTAGAGGGGTAGAAGATTTTATTGGTCACTGGATAAAGCTTCTACAAGTGCCTTCGCTAGCGTTTCCTTTCCCCCCCCTCCACCCAAGGCCAAGGCCTTCCCCAGAGAGACTCAGCCACTCCCTTCCGCCCTTCACACCAGGGCTCTGGGATCTCTTTCATGCTTGCTTTCAGGAATTTGGGGCACTGTTTAGATAGAAGATCTTCACTGGCAAAAAGAGTTCCTCCCACACTAGCCACTCAGGAGAGATGGAGGAGGGGAGTTACTGATTGTACCAACATTGCCAGGGAGGAATTCAGGGTGCCAAGGAGTGATAAAAACAAAGGATATGAACGTGGCTCTTTAGAGTTTGAAATACACTAGCTCACAACCCTAGGAAGGCATGTTAATACTGCTACAGTGACTTTATTGTCATCTGAAATGCTACAGATAGTATTATGCCCATTTTACAGATGGCATGCTGGAATAATAGATAGAAAAGGCTGTCCTTAGAGACAGGAAACCCTGAGTTCAAGTCCTGCTTCTGACACATAGGAGTTGTATGACCCTGGAAAAGTCATTAATCCCTCATTCCTCTAGGCAAGTTCCCAAGACTCTACGTTAAAAAGAAGATACAAGCCTGTAATATTAGAGAGAGTGTTTTCATCCAAGAGTTCCTTATGCAAGTGAAATCAAAGGTCTAGTCCCACTCCCTTATAGTGGAAGGAACTGAAGTCCAAAGGGGTTAAGTGACACTTCTATGGTCACACAGCTAATAAGGGTCAGAGGCAAGCTTTAATCCCAAATTTACTATTCTATTCACTCCATCATCTGCTTGTGTCAGAGTGAATGGTAGAAGCAGAGACCAGCCATGATTTGACATACACGAGTGG
Source organism: Trichosurus vulpecula (assembly GCF_011100635.1). Lineage (NCBI taxonomy): Eukaryota > Metazoa > Chordata > Mammalia > Diprotodontia > Phalangeridae > Trichosurus > Trichosurus vulpecula. The sequence goes on along the minus strand of NC_050582.1, from coordinate 43,271,993 downwards.
AAAGTGTGATATTCAGCAGAGGAAAATCAGATGGTAGAGCTAGAGAACAGCTTGTGGAGAGACCAGACAAGGCTGAGGGACCTGGAGCTGGAGCACAGGCCCTGTTTGGCCTTGAAGAACTCCCTCTCTTTTGTTGTTACTATGGTTTTTGGTCTGGTTTGGGTCCCAAGTTGGTACTAAGCTACCTCAGACAACCCTCAATCACAAACCCAGGTACATGCACAGAATGTGTCCCAATCAATAGGCCAATCTAACACAACAGCCGTGACATGGTGTCAGATTCAATCTAGTTCTCCCAGACTACAGTGTACCAGCTGATCTTGCTCCACTTCTCATCCTTAGAGCACGAAGAGTGAGGTTTCTTGAGGTATGCTTGGATTTAGATTCTAACAAAGACGAGAACCAAAGTGAGGAGATATTTAAGAACAACAACTTATAGAACTTTACCAGGGATGAGGCTGCCCATTTTCCTCCCCTTAAATGGGCTGCTGTGGCCAAAAAATGCATCATTCAGCTGCCAACCTTCTGATGATGAGCCTCTTGGCACTTGGTTTGGCTGATCCTCAGACAGCAGATACATTCTGTCACTGGGACTGGATTCAAAGCCTTTTCAGGTTGGTGAAGACCTGCCAGGTCTGTGCTCCACTGGGATAATTTCGAAAGCCCAGTTTCCCCCTCCACACCATGATGAGGACTAGAAGGAATGACATGATCACAGAAGAATCAAAACTGCAGGTGATTCGAAAGACATTGGAAAGATACATTGAGGGAATAAGCAAATGGCAGCCTGTTATCAATGATGGCTTGCTTTTGAGAAATCACATGAAGGATAATCAAGGATGCACATGACTTATAAAGGCCAGTTATGGAGAGAGAGCAAAAGATAACAGGGAATAGCCCAAGGATGGCCCTGGCCTCCATGAAATATTAAAAGACCTGGAGAAAAGCCTCCAGTGGGTTGTGTAGATATTCTATAGAAAATTTACAGAAAGATGTAGAAAAGAATTATAGAGGATGATAAGGCACTGAGCAGTGGTGGGAAGGAAAGTGAGGGAGATGTCTGGAATCTGGACCAGCAGAGAGAATACCTACACATTGACGAAATCATGGGTCTACTAAAGAAAATATTTACCATGGTTAATTGGAGGGGACAAGGGGTGGGGGGGAGGGTAAGCAGGGAAGGGGAAAGATCCAATAAGAAAGGAAAGAGAAATGGGTATAACACCAAGAAGAGACTGACAAGAAAGAGGTAACATCAGATGTCACTGCTTTTCACTAAAAGGAAACCATGGACCTAAGAAGAGTAACACCCAACAAAGGTCATCCATGACTAGCTGAAGCTGAGCCTTGTACTATTTTCCAGGAGCTAAAGGTCAGGGGGCACCCAGCTACACTTACTGTGCCAGGGGGTCCCACTGGTACTATAATCGGTTATGGTATGGGCTGAGGGTGAGGGAGGCACTGTAAAAAGTCGGTCATGTTATAGGATACAATTACATTTCTTAATATCCATACTGTGTTTAGATGGGTTTTGAATGATACAGTTGTAAAGGTACTAGCCATGTTGAAATTAGTAGAGGAAAAAAGCTACATGGTATCATGGAAATAGGGCTGATTTTGTTGTTGTTCAGTCATTTCAGTCATGTCCAGTTCTTCATGACCCCTTTTCAGTTTTCTTGGCAAAGATACTAGAGTGATTTGCTATTTCCTTCGCCAGCTAATTTTACAGATGGAGAAACTGAGGCAAACAGGGTGAAGTGACTTGCCATGGGTAAAAAAGCTAGTAAGTGTCTGAAGCCAGATTCAAACTTAGAAAGATCACTCTTCTTGACTCCAGGCCCAGTGCTCTACCCACTGTGCCACCTAGCTGCTCCAAGAGTGCCCCACTGCCCAAAGCATGCTGAACCTGGAGTCAAAAGACCCAAGTTCAACATCTGGTTCTACCATGTACTGTTTGTATAATCTTGGACAAACCACTTAATCTCAACTGGCCTCAATTTAAATTAGTGGGTTGGACTTGCTAGCCTCTGAGGTCCCTTCTACCTCTAAGTCTATGATCTTATGATCCTAACAAAATATTTTTTAAAAACCTACTGAAGTATGTGCTTCAAATTTTTAACAATTGTAAATTTGGAAGCTATACGTTTCTAAATTTCAAATTTAGAATTTCAAAGAAGCATAAGACATACTTCCTGCCCCAATAGGGATTACAATCTAGTTGGAAAGAAAAAGATTTGTCCATAAAAGTAACACCAAGGACCAAAGGAGAACTAATGGAGTGGAGAGAAAGGAGTGATGGGTACAGACAAGAGTGTGACAAGGAGTGGGGTGCCACAGGACCATCTTGGTCACATTCTACCATTACCTGGAAGAACCTTCATGTACCTCTCCAGAAGCATTGTGACACAGTGGAAAGAAGACGAGATTTGAATTTAGTCGACCTGGTTTCTAATCCTAACTATGCCACTTACTAGCTATGTAATTATGGGCAAATCCCCTAAGCAGCCTGAGGCCTCAGTTTCCGCCTCTGTAAAATGGAGAGGATGGTCCTTGTTTCTCCCTCGAAGGTCTGTTGTGAGGAAGGCACTCTGTAAACCCTTCAAGTTCTCCAGAAATGGAAGTTGTGACTATTCTTTACTAAAGAGCAGTGACTCACCCAGAGCTGGGCAGCAACTGGCAAAGTAATTGGACGCTAGACTTCCTAACATTGCTCCCTCCTGTCAGCAATTCCCCACAGTCCTGACAAGTGCTGGTTATCCTAAAGACTACTTTTCTCACAGCCCGTGCCAACTGCCTGTATCTGACAGGAGGTTGGGGGGTGGGGAGAGAGGAGGAGGAGGAATTACACATAATTCCAAGACTTAAATTCTATTTGCATCCTAAATAGAAAACAATGAAATTCATTACAACTTTTAACAAAAGCCTAATACCTTTAAAATCCACTGCTGCCTTTTAACTTACTCTCTTATATCAAAGTGTTTCCTATTGAAATTAACTTTAAAAGTTTTTGAGCTCAAAGGGTTTGTTTTTATTTTCTTTTAGGCTTTTCTTTTTCTGTTCATTTTTGAATAAGCTCTAAATCAAACTTTTCTTTGCACTTGGATAATACTACATCCCATGGCTCTAGGGCTGTACATACAAAGTACTTTTTCTCACAAAAGCCCTGTAAGTCAGTGTTGAAGGGCTATGGGAAGACAGGAACACCAATCTGCTCTTGGCAGAGCCGAATTGGTTCAATCAGTCCGGAAGACAAATTGAAAGTATGCTAGAAAAGTGACTGAACTGTTCATGCCCTTTGACTCAGAGATGCCGTTAATGTCATACACCCCCAAGGAGGTTCAAGACAGGCAAAATGATCCCATATATAACAAAATATTCACAGCAGCACATTTTTTGGCAGTAGCAACCAACTGGGAACAAAGTGTGTGGCCATCAATTGGGGAATGGCTGAACAAACTGTGGCAAATGAATGTAATGGAATATTAATTACTATGCATTGAAAAATGATAAATATGAAGAATTCAGAGAAACATCGGAAAGACTTGTATGAACCAATTCAGAGTGAAATAAGTAGAACCGAGTGAATGATTTGCACAGCAACCAGAGTGCTGTAAAGGAAATCAATACGAGAAGACATCGGAACTAAGATCAAGGCAATGAATGACTGGTTTTGATTTCAGAAGATCAATTATAAAATATCGCAGCTCCCTCTTAGTGGAAAGGTGGTAGAGTGCTGCAGAATGAAGTGTTCATCATCAGACAAATCATATAGATCTGTTTTGCTCAATTGTACTTCTTTGTTATAAGCGAGGCTTCCATGTGGGCAGGGAAGGGAGTATTTACAAAAAAACAGAAATGTAAAAATGTTACCAAAAGATGCAATAAAGATTTTGTAAAAAAAAAAAATAAGTAAGTATTAAAAAGAAGAAGAAATGGGGTCAGAGACAAGCAGTGACTTGTTTGTTCAAGGTGACAAAGTCCTACCAATGACTCACCAATAACTTGGAGTCATTTCCTGCCTCTTTCACTTCCCACCCACATGGGTCAGTTACTTGCCCAAGGTCAGCCCAACACAGATTCAAACTATTTTTGGTCTTCTGCTAGACTCCTTCCTTTGCAGATTACCAAGGACTGCTGTTCCATCAAAGATGTATACCCCGACCAGTGTTTCTCAGTGAAGGATCAGACATTTCTACAAGCAGATACCCATCTAATGCTTTGAGGGTCCTGAATATCAGGGAACACCAGTTGACTGGGTAGACAGGAGTCAGTGTGCCTGCTTCTATGATACAGCCGTCAGCAACTCTTCCTATGTACATCCCAGCCCTTTGGGGACTTAGGATCTGGGACTATTCTGGAATTGTGGTGGCCAGAAAAATTCATCACTTGAAGCCTGACATTGTCATGATAGAGGCCTCCACACTTAGATTCTCATACGAAAGACGCAATAGCCAGATCTAGACACAAAAGACTTCCCAGCTATCAGACATTACCAGAATCACCTCTATACCCCAAATGTTCAGTTTATACCTAGAAAAAGAAAGGATCCTTCCTCCCTCTAGAAGCAGCCCATTCCATTGCTAGAGTACTTCATGATGTCAAGCCTAAATTTGCCTCTGGAACCCCTTATTCCTAGTATTACATTCTCTGGTCCAACAAAAGAAATAAAATCCTGCTTTCATGAGACAGCCCTTTAAATAGCTGAACACAGCTCCCATACCCTCCCTACCTCCACTAATCTTCTCCAAGCTTTCCTCAAACTAATCTTCATACGGCATTCTGGTTTCCCTAGATGACCCACAATTTATAAAGGTATTCCTAAATGTGGCACCTCAAAGTGAGCACAGTGCTCCACACGCAGTCTGACCAAAGGAGAGGATGGTGGGAAAATGGCCACCTTACTTCCAGAAGCTATTCTACAGTTCTTGATGCAGCCCCAGGATCTCACTGGGTTTCTGAGATTCCATGTTACACTACTGACTCATAGTGAGCTTCCAAAGTCATAGGCAAAGAGTGGGAAGAAGGTAACCCAACATCAAGAACTAGGTAAGTAAAGTCACAGAGATGGGAAGAGGTGAGCTGAATCTGGGGGAAGTAGCAAGCAGGCTGGTTGGACTGGAGATAAAGCAGTTAAGGGGCAGCTTGTAAAAGGCCTTGAATTGCATGCTGAGGAGTTCGCTCTTTTCCTTCATACTGAGCCAAAGTCGGTTTTTTGCCACTTCTACCTGCTGGGCCTAGTTCTGGCCTCCTCCATATGACAGCCTTTCAAATACTTAGACAGCCATCATTTTCCACCCCCACCCCCCAGCCTTCTCTTCTCTAGGGTAAACATTCCTAGTTCCTGCAACTAATCCTTGTATGGCACAGTTTCCATTCCCAGTTCCCCTCCTCTGGCCACGCTCCAGCTTGTCAATTAGAATGCTGGAATCGTGTTAGATTTCTTTTTGACAAGACCATATGGGCCTGTGTTGCTGGAGTCTTGTGAAAGAGGCATTTGGTGCCACATTTCACCTCGCTGCCATTTTTTTAAATTAGCAATTTCAGGAAAACAAATGGCAAGTTGCTGTTTTGCTAGCTCAGCACCTCCTTCGGTAGACCCGTGTGTGTTGGAAGGGGAATTAAAAAACCATACCGTCTTGTCCCGGGATACATTTGAATGCAAAACAGATGCAAAGCTTGTGTCTTGAGAGATAGGACTCATTGAAAATCTGAAACCAGCTCTCTTATCAGGAAAAGCTGGTCCTCGGCTGGTGGAAGGCACCTTATCTAGAAGGCTGTTTTGAGGACAAAGGACTAGGTACCCGCAGATGGTCCCTGACATTGCTCTTCTCTCACACAGGGTACACTGTCAGTTGAGAGACATCTATTATTTAAACTTCTGACAATCCCAGACATACATATAATGATTTATAATTTGCAAAGTACATCCACATGCAGTCCACTTGCCTTGGTGGGTCTCCATTTCCTCTTCTATAAGCTGGGAGACTGGAATAGATAAGCCTTAAAGGCAGGAAAAACTGAAATATACACAAGACAGCTGTGACCATGCCAGCTCAGGTGTTCTCTGATTCTATAAGTCTATGATTCTGTTCTATCTGGTCCTCACAATGGTTCTGTAGGACAGGAAGGGCATAAGTTATCACATTCACTTGGGAAATAAGGAAACTGAGGCCTAAAGAGTACAAGTGACTTACCCAAGGTCGCACAGCTACCAAGTGGCAGGCTTGGGTCTAAAATCCCACACTTGAGTTCTTTACACTGCACCATATCTGTTTGGTTTTAAGGGTCTTTGGTGGCAAAGAACAATTTAGAATTGCTGCAAACACATGCCATCTCCCAAGTGGCATCCTGCCTACTGTCCTCTGGTTCAGCCGAGACCCATCTCAGCATTCAGCTAGAGCTCCTACCCAATGTATATGTGCAGAAGGTCCATCCCCACTCCACTCCCAGGAAACTGCTCATCCAGCAGTCCAAGGATCATGATGCCCCACCAAAGTCCCTTGAGCTATTGCCTGGTTAACTGGTGACCTAGTGAAGGGATAAACTGCTGTGAAGGCCAGAAACTTGTAGAAAACAACAGACCCATTTCTAGACGAGCATCTGTGAATTACCAAGCTCTAGTTCCATAGTCCCAGAAAAGTGCTCAACAGTGGCATCACTAGCCAGGTAGCTAAGAAGAAGGGTGAGGCACCAGAAGGAAGGTAGATGCCCATGACTCATCACTGCTCCCAAATGTGATCTGAAAATTCCATTCAGTTTCCACTGTAGCCTAGGAAGCCTTTCATTTGAATTGAATCCACCCCACAGCCCAGACAGAGGAAAGAGGCTGACTTGAGCAAGTATTTCATGCCACAGAAAGGTCACAGGATCTTGGGAGAAAAGCTCTTGGGAAACCCTAAAGTGCTCGAGGAATTGAAATGATTAGAAATTCAATTCGAGCACCTACTATATGCACAGCAGAGTATAGTAACAATAACTAGGGCAGGGGTTCTTAACCTGCAGTCTACAATTTCACTATCTCCTAACTGAAATTGAGCATTTGCCATAATTATTCTGAACAGGGGTCCAGAGCCTTCACCAGATTCCCAAAGGGGTCCATCACATCCATACAAAGGTTAAGAACTCCTGAAATTAAGATTTAGAGAAGCAGTCAGTTGTGGGATAGCAGAAAAGAACCCTAGATTTAGAATCAGGAGCTTGTCTTCAAATCCTGGCCCTTCCACATCTGTCACATCACGTGCAGTTCTTGCATAATCTCTCAAATATGGATCATGGATCTAGAGTTGGAAGGGACCTTGGAGGATCTCTAGGTTAATATCTTTACTACATCATTCCTGCCACTGTTGGCAGGGCCAAATGCGAGAATATGAATCTCACATATGGATCTTGCATAATCTCTCCAATATGGATCATGGATTTAGAGTTGGAAGGGACCTTGGAGGATATCTAGGTCAATCCTCTCATTTTAAAGATGAAGAAACTAGGGCAAGTGACTAGTCCAAAGTCACACATGTAGTAAGTGTCAAAGCTGGGATAGGAACCAAGGTCCTCAGTCTGCCACCAGAGCCACAGGTTGGTGTGGGTTAGCTGTACTGTTCCACCATTGACTCAGAGGCTTGATTCATAGATGCCTCTTGACTCTCTGGGAGTCCCTTACATCCCACTCTGCTCCAAGCAGCTCTCCTGGACCTATGGATTCAGTAGGGGAAGGTGATTTAGGGCATTTTGGAAAGATACCTGTAAAACAACACTGAAAATCTTCAGAATACCAATCAATTCCATGACCAACTGAGACTTTGGAGGACCAAGGGGAAAGCCTGATTCCCACCTCCTGGTAGACAGGAGAAAAACAATACGTGTGGATTGAGGCATGCATTGCTGTATGTAACCAGAAGGTTGGCTTGTTTTGCTTGAGTACATGTATGTATTACTAAAAGGGATTCATTGAGAGGAGCAGGGAAGAGTTGCTGGGAAATAATTGATCTAGAAGGGGCAGCTAGGTGGCACGATAGTGGATAAAGCACCAGGCCTGAAGTCAGGAAGACTCCTCTTCCTGAGTTCAAATCTGGCTTCAGATGATTACTAGCTGAATGACCCTGTTTGCCTCAGTTTCTCATCTATAAAAATAAGAAGAATTTGGATCCAGGTCCTCATGACTACAAGAAGAAAATGGCAAACCACTCCAGTACTTTTGCCAAGGAAACTCTAAATTGGCTCACGAAGAGCCAAACACAACTGAAATGACTGAACAACAAAAAAAATTGATGTAGAAAGAAAATAGCATTGATAAGACAGTTTTTTTAAAGGGGCAAGGGAGAAGAGAAAGAGTTCTGGACAGAAAGCCAAGAGATCTGTGCCCTGCTATTTCATACCACTTTGTACTTGGCCAACTCCCTTTCCGCTCCTCTCTGAGGCTCAGCCTCTTCCTCTGTAAAATGAGGTCATGGAACCTGGTGGCTTCTAAAGCTCCTGCCTGCTCTGAATCTGTGCTCTCCTACTAGAAACTCCTAGCTGACCCATTTGGCTGCCATTTCCATTTGGCAGTCTAGGATTAGTAGTGGGGTAGGATGTGAAGGCAGAAAAAGGTCCCAGGGAAAATCAGGCCAGGGGATGGTGGTAGAGCTCTTAGAATTGGCGGACATGACCTAGTACCAAATGATCAACACAAAGATGACTCCCAATTTTATAGTGCTATGGTAGGGTTTTCAATACGTTTTCTTTTTAACAATCCTGGGAGATAAGCAGTGAGAGCATGACTATGCCCATTTTATAGATAAGGCAATGAACTCAGAGAGGTAAGAAATATACCCAAGGTCACACAGCTAGTGAATTTGCGAGTTGGGATTTAAATCCAGGCCTCCTGCACTTTCTTCACACTGCCTCTAATTTGTTACTGTTCTCCTTACAAGAGGTCTTTAATAAGCAATCTTGCTTATTCTACCTACTTCAATCCTTCTGGATACCATTTTATTTTTCTCTTTGCAATTCTTGCTGTACTTGATGGCACTACGAGGGAGTCTGGCCTGGGGTCTGTTCCAAGTACCTGCCTGATATTTTCAACAAAAAAGAAAATGGACAAGACTTGAATGCTTTCAAAGTGGCAATCACACCCAGCCTGGTCAAAAGCAGAGTTACCTCCGAACCTCTTTCAGAAGGACGTTTATTTGTGCTCCCAGCACCATCAGAGAAAATTCGATGGTGAGGTCACCCCAGCAGGGTGGCTCTTAAATCCACAATGGCCTCCTCACCAAACAAGCCCTAAGTAAGACATCTTCTAGGGCTCTGGGCCAAATGGCCGCCATTAACATCAATGGGCCTCCTACGGCAAACTTAGAGCAGTGCTCCGAACACTGACCCCTGCTTGTGTCACTGCATCTACAAATGCCAGTCCCTGATGCACACAATAAAGCTGCTCCGGTGTGGGAGGAGGGCTGTTACTTACAGAGAGTGGGTGAAAGGCACATGCAAGATGATTTCAGCTCAATGTGTGTGTGAGAGAGAGAAGGGAGGAAGGGAGGAAGGAAGGAAGGAAGGGAGGGAGGGAGGGAGAGAGAGAGAGAGAGAGGAAGGAAGGAAGGAAGGAAGGCAGGAAGGCAGGAAGGAAGGAAGGAAGGAAGGAAAGGAGGGAGAAAGGAAGGAAGGAAAGGAAGAAGGCAGGAAGGAAGGAAGGAAGGAGCATTGCTCAACTGGAACTTGCCAGTTGGGTCCCCAGTGAGGCAGCCATTCCTGGCTTAGGAGGTAATGAGCTACTCGTGAGAAAATGTTTGCTTTGGGTAAGGGTTGGATTAGATGCTCTTTGAGGTTCCTTCCAACTCTGAGATTCTAACAGACCCTTTTGAGCCAAGTGCCTAATACTTTGTTAAGATGAAGACATTTCTCTTGCCCTGTGTTTCTTTGAGTTTAAGGCAGAGGGAGAGGAGGTCAAGAACTGTGATTTCATTGATAAAGGATCGTTACCTGGTATCCTGTATGAAGAACATCCCTCCCCTGACACAGATCAGTAACTTCTCAGCCACAGAGAGTGACCGGGGGGCACTGAGAGGTGAAGTAGTTCACAAAATCATGTGTCTACAGCTGGAAGAGTTATTGGAGACAATCTAGTCCAACCCCCAAATTTTAGAGGGGGAAACTGAGTTCCAGGGAAGTTGAATAGCTACCCCAAGGTCAAACAGATAGTAAGTGCCAGAGACAACATTTGAACTCAGGTCTTCCGACTCCAAAGCCAGAAGTTTTCACACTACCATATCTTCCATAGTCATATAGCTAATATGTGTCAGGAACAGAATTTGGATCCAGGTCTTCATGACTACAAGGCTACCCTCTATCCATTCCTGCTTTCTTTTAAGCCAATGTTAAGCAACTGAAATTTCATGCAAACATAAGGTGCAAAAAGCCTGGGAAAGAAGGAAGAAGAGGCAGATGTTCTTGCTGCATGGGCACGTTGGCATGGATATGCTGTGGGGGCAATATGGCTTGCAGAATCCACTCCCCCAAGTCTCACCCCTGACTCTCTTAACTCCAAGACTCAATATTCAGGCATTGTTGGAACAGTAATTTCAGTGACATACTACCCTGCTCCCTCCCATTCTCCTGGTTCTCTTCCTTTATAGGATAGACACTTGGGTCAGTGGAGCTGACAATTAGAAAAGTCTGATCAATTCCAAAATTCTCATCATCCCAGGCAGAAGCATAGGAAAGGAACCACTGAAATAAAAATCACACCTCTCTCTCTCTCTCTCTTTGCTCATTCTGTTCCCTAGGCCTAGAATTCCTACTCTTGCCTTGCCTCTGTCCTAACCCTAACCACTCTTCGAGGCCCAGCTCAGATCCTGTCTTCGCTGGGTAGGGATTTACACCATTGGATAGAGGGCCCACATCCCTAAGATCACAAATCCATCAAAGAATCAGAAATACTGAGATAGGAATGTGGCTCAACATCAGAGATCACAGAAAATCAAAGCCAAGACCACATCACTCAATGCAGAACATATCTAGTTTCCTTATATTGGCCCCCAAACTCCCTGGGGTAGGGACTGTCATGCTGACTTTTTCTCTCTTGGTATCTAGGCAGTGATATGAATAGAGCACGGGCCCTGGAGTTAGGAATACCTGAGTTCACATCAGATACTTACTAGCTATGTGACCATGGGCAAGTCCCTTGATGTCTCTCTGCCTCAGTTTCTGTAAAATAAGAGTTGATAATAGCACCTACCTCCCAGGCTTGTTGTATGGACAAAGCGAGGTAATATTTGCCAAGCATTTTGCAAACTTTAAAAGGTTATGAAAATGCCAGCCATTATTATTATTGTTAATTACTTCTACTACTACTGTATACTTTATACTCAAATAAAACAACCTGAGGAAAATCAGAAAGAAGGGAGGGAGTCCACTTCCACAATAAAACTTTCTTTGAGTTCTCTTAGGCAGAAATTCCCTACATCTACACACTCCCTGGCTCTCAACCCACATAGCCTGGCCCTATCTTATGTATGAATCATATTCTATTTCATCTTATGCTCATTTCTCTGTCCATTTCATCCCTCCTAGATAACAAGCCCCTTGAGGGTAGGGAGTGGGTCTTATTTACCTTTTTATCTCCTTTAATGTCTGGCACAGTGTTTTACACATAGGAGAGAAACGTAGACATTTTGTTATTGGTGGTGGCAGTGGTGGTAGTGGTGGTGATGGTGATGGCAATAGCGGTGAATGTTGGTAGGTACTATTTGGCTTATAGTCAACCACTCCTGATATTTTTCCCTGAGAACTGCTTTTGACCCAGATCTCTCTTTTCTCTCTCTGTATTTATACAGATCTGGGGAATCTGGAGAACTTCAGAAAGACTTTGCATTTACTCCTGTCACATTTCATTTCCCTCATTTTGGCCCATCATTCCAGATTGTCAAGATATCAAGATAATTTTGGATCCCAATTCTACCATCTAGTGTATCAGCCATTCCTCCAAGTTTTGTGTCACCCACAAATCAGACACCCATATCTTCAGTGAAGCTATTTAAAAAAAAAAGTAGAAAAGGTTCTGTCTGTGCTAAAGCCAAGCCATTAACACTAGCATGAACTTATAGGAGTCCCTGCCCATCTCTGGGCCTCAGTTTCCCCAATGTAAAATGAGGAGTTGGACTGGAGTATCTCTAAGATCTCTTTGAGCTCTAAAATGTCCTAGGATTTAATGAGATCTCACATGCAGGGCTCCATGGTCTCATTGCATTGCAGAAGGAAAGAAAATATTAAATTTGGTATCTTCCCAAAGGACTGGAAACCTCCCTGACAGGATGTTTACAGGATGCTTGGGCCACTGTGGCAAATTGAGATTCCCAATAGACTAAAAAAATCCTATACTTCTGGGACACAACTATGTATAAGAGTTTTCTATTTATTAATAAGGAAAATAAACATTAGACAATACAGCATAACCAGCCTTTTTTCTCCTCTCCAGAAAAAATTGTTGATAATCAGACTATGGTGTGGAAGGCATGGCCTTTTGGCAAGCTTCATAACCAAAATGAAATTCTCTACCATGTTTCCCTGCCATGTAATGAAATATGGGGAGGGGGAGGTTAGGACTGACAAAAATAAATACGTGGTAGGTAATTAAGAACATTAGGAATGAATGGCCCAAAAGACCAAGAGATAAGCCAGTGCTCTGGTATCAGGAGTGTGAGTTGTAAAAGGAAAGTGACCTCTTTAAAATAGGGAAGGATTGGTAGGATGGAGTCCAGAGACCAAAGCTGGAGGCCTTCCCCACCCCCCACTCCCCAATGACTATCTCTGTAACCTTAGGTAAGTTGCTTCATTTCTCTGGGCCTTGGGGTCTTCATCTCAAAGCTGAGATCACTGGATTAAATAACTTTCAAGATCCCTCCAATTCTAAAGATGGAGACATCGGGAAGATGTTCTGGTTCTGACCTGACTTTGAATTTCTACTCTACCACTTTTATATCAACTGGATGGCATGAGATGGGATCACAAGGAAGGGCTTCATTTTTGAGGGTTGGAGAGGGAGTACATAAAGCAAGAAATGATTAAAGGCACCAATGAAAACATATTTTTAATACGAATTAAAGGTCATCTCACCCAAAGAGGGCTTCCTTTGATATGGACTAGATTGGTTCCTATAATTATTCCTCCTTTTAACACAAAGAAAATTGGTTGTATGGAAATAGTTGGCTCACTATCCATCTCTATTAAGCGTCCTCACTGTCAAAGATTCCCTTTTCCTCTTCGCTGTCATTTTGTCAGGGAAACTACACAAAAACCTCCAATATTTTTGCCATGTGTGTGATGGGGTTGGTGGTGCTCTCATGGGGATAACTGCATGAACCCATAGCATAGTTCAGCAGCTAGGAGTCATACTGGAGTGGAAGGAGGGGGCTTAATATCAAATTATTAGCCAAGGGGGGCTTCTCAACAGAAGCTGTGTAATTTACAAACCAGACAAGCATGGCAGGGAGAGGGAGAAGGAGTCCCCAGGATCAAGGACCAAGCATCTGTCAGAATCCAGATGAGTCAGAGAGAAGGTTCAGCAACAGATTGGTACATGTACTGGCAGACAGGTTTTTCCCATGCTTAGAGAAGGAAAAAATCTGACATCATTTTTACTTTTTGGGCCTCAGTTTCCTCATCTGTAAAATGACAGCATGTCAAACTGAAATGACCTCTCCTGTCCCTTCCAGCTCTAGATCTCTGATACTTTGATCCTTTGTGTTGGCCCCACTTCCTTCGGGCTTATTAAAGGTCCTATTAGCGAAGACTACAGACACATACTGGATAGAAAAAAGCTACTGTTTCTCACTCTTGAATGGGGTTACCTATAGCCTGAAATATGAAGTCCTCATTGGCAACATTTCTATTCCCGAATAAAGTCAATACAATTCGGTAAAAACAAAAACAGCAGCACAGTATTGAAGGAACTGTGTGTGTGGAATCAGAGGACCTGGGTTCAAACCCCAGTTCTGCCATTTAGGATCTTTGTAGCCTTGTCACCTCTATGAGACTCAGTTTCCTCTTCTGTAAAAAGTGGGAATTGCACTAAATGGTCTCCAAGGTATCCAGCTCCCAGGGCTGAATCATATGCACAGATGCCTTAGGGGCAGGAATGAGGCAGCCATGATTTCATTCTGTTCTGAAGGAGAGAGTCATGAGAGAGAACTACTCCTCTTTCCTGGGGCCATTTCAAATGGTGGGTGCTTTGACTAGTTTCTCAAGATATTAACTGCTCACATTTCCATAAGGATTGGAAGTTTTACAAAGCAAAAGTTTTACTATGTCCAGGCTAGACATAAGTCACACTGGATTCGGTACTTTAAGTGATGAGATTTCCTTTCTGACACTTTTCTAAAAAAAAATCAGCCAATAAATCATTTGTATGGATTTTAAAAAGTTGCTTGTGATATGGATTATTCTTCTAATGCCTTACCCTGTGATAAATATGTTTATGTTATCTATTTGCTGTCGCTGTTCAGTTGTTTCCAACTATATGTGACCCCATGGACTTTTCCATGGGGTTTTCTTGGCAAAGACAATGGAATGGTTTGCCATTTCATTCCCCAGTGTGTTCCCATTTTATAGATGCGAAACTGAGACAAATACGGATTAAGTGACCTGCCCAGGGTTACACAGCTAGTAAGTGTCTGAGGCTGGATTTGAACTCAGATCTTCCTGACTCCAGGTTCTGGGCTCTATCCACTGCACCACCTCGCTGCCCGTGTTAGTAGTTTTGCTCAATTTGCTCTGTAGCCTGGTATAGAAAGCACAGATAACATACCAGCCTCTCTGCCTGTGGCACTAATTACCTGTTTCCCCACAATCTCTCCCACCCCACTCCCAACAGCTTCAGTCATATCATAAGATTCAGAACTTTAGAACATCAGAAGGGACCTCAGACATCAACCGTCTAGTCCAGCTGCCTAATCTTACAAAGAGGGAAAATGAGGCTTCAAAAGGGAAAGTCACTTTCCCAGGGTCACCCAGCTATGATGTCGCAGAGCTTGGCATTGGAGCCCAGTCAGATGCTGAATCCAAAACCGGTGCGCTTTCTCCTATGCCTTACCGGAAGGGCCAGCTGTCAGGCACACCCGAGAAATCTGTTTGGATGTGACTTCTGCTCACCAGCTGTGTGACCTTGGACAATTCCCTTTTCCCTCACTGGGCCTTGATGGCTTCACATCTTAAAGAAATTCACTAGCATAGCTGCTCTCTTCCAGGGTAGAAAAATCTTAGGGTAAGAAGTCTGTTCCAGAAAGTTAAGGCACGAATATCAGCCTGCCTATTGATATGCACCTAGAGTAACTAGCAAAGCCTTGCTAGTTGAAATTCTGAACCCCAAGCAAACATCTGTTACTGAAAGGGTACCTTGTCCTTTGTTAATTGCTAAATGTGTGATTCACTCAATTGGGGAGGTAGGGGGGGAGGAGCTGCTTTGGAGGTATTTACATCTCTTGCTAGGCTCCATGGACTAAGGAGTAAATTCTCCCTCTGCAGGGAGACCTCACTTTACTCCAGAGATTTGTAACTTCGAACAATAGCAAATGTGCGTGCAAATGGAATTTCTGCCATCAAAATCTGACCTTTGCAATGTCTTAGATGGTTCAGAGCCCCTGTTTTTCTAGTGTTTTTAGGTTTCCAAGGAGGGTTTGTTTCTGATAATAACCCTATGAGGGAAGTAGTATAAGGATTTCTAACCCCAGTTTACAGAGGAGGAAGCCACTGATCAAGGATAGGAAGTGATTTACCCAAGACCATGAACCCAGTAGGTGTCAGCAGTGAAAGCTGACCCCAGAAAGTGAATTCCAAGTTTCCATCCCACACTTCCTCCCTATGGGGTGTTGCACAGTATTATCATTTAATAGATGTTTTTTCTTCATTTTTGAAGGTAGTAGGTTCCCTGTCATTGAAGGTCTTCAAGAATAAGCTAAATGATCCCTTGTTAGGATGTTGGGAGGGATTCCCTTTTGGATATGGATTGAACTATATGGCCAGTGAGGTCCCTTCCAAAGCTAAATCCTGGGACTCAGCACTTTATTTCAATTGGTAGTGAGGGGACTGGTGATCAGGGCAGATGAGGATTTGTTGAAGGAACTCAGGCTATGTAGACTGGAGAAAATCACATTTTGAAGGGACATGACAATGGTAAAAGTAACATGGATAATACAAAGGGCACTAGATTTGGGCTGAGAAATCCCAGCTCAACAGAATAGCAGAAAATTTTCCTCATAATCATATCTGCCCAAAGGTACAAAGTAATGGGCTCCCAAACCCTAAATGCCTGGATAGGACCACTTATTGTGCAGATTGAAGAGATGATTCAGGTATAGTTTGGACATGATGTCCTCTGAGATTACAGGATCCTGGCAATGGCCCAAGAATACTTGACCTTGATCTCATCAGTGCCAATGATTCCTTTGAACTAATGCCTACATAGGTGATTTCCAGCTCTATATATCCAGCCCTACCTTCTCTCCTGAGCTACAGTTTCATGTTACCAATTGCCTTTTACTATTGAGGGCACCACCATTCTCCCAGGCTCCCAAGTTCACAGTTTCAGCATCCTTCCTGATTCAGCACTTTTCTGCACCCCACATATTCAATCAGTTACCAAATTGAATTGCTTCTGCTTTCACATCTCTCATATATTTTCCCTTCTCTCCGCTCATGCATCTACCCTAGTTCAAATTCTCTCATTATCTCTCTCCTGGGTTATTGCAATAGCCTTCTAACAGGTCTCTCTCTGCCTCAAGTCTCTTCCCTCCCTAATCTAGCCTCTACACTGCTGCCAGGTGATTCTTCTAAGACATATGCCTGACATAAGTCTGATCCCCACCATTAACCACCCTCTTCTCCTACACACTACTGCTAAAAGAAGGTGCAGAAACCCATGTAACCATTCTGACTGGATCCACTACAAATTCATGTTACACAACCTCAACTGGGCCCTCACTGCTGCTAGGCAATCTTCCTCTACCTCCCCTATCAACACATCCCACTCTACAAAGTGGCTCTTCCCTCCTCAAACCTCCTGTGGCCCCATCCTCTTACCCTCTCAGTTAAGAACTTTGCCTCAAAGGGAAGCTAGGTGGCGCCGTGAGTAGAGCATCGGCCCTGGAGTCAGGAGGACCTGAGCTCAAACGTGGCCTCAGACACTTGACACACTTAATAGCTGTGTGACTTTGGGCAAGTCACTTAACCCCAATTGCCCTGCCTCACCCCCTCCCAAAAAAAACCTTGCCTCATATTTTACAGATAAAATTGGGACCACTTGCCATGAACTCTCTCTTTCCCCACTCTTCCTTATCTCATTATCACTCAGATGTCTTTTGCCACTATCTCCTCCTTTACCCTTGTCTCGTGCTGAAATGGCCTTATTCCTTACATTGGCCAACCCCTCTATCTGCTCAAGCCATCTCATTCATTCTTGTATCCTCCCCACACTGTCATCCCCACTCTATCACTTATTTTCAATCTCTCCCTGTCTATTGGCTCCTTCTCTACTGCCTACAAACATGCCCATGTCTCTATCATCCTGAAAAAGACCTCATTTGTTCCTTTCATCCCTATTAACTATTGTCCTATATCCCTTCTGCCCTCTGTAGCTAAACTACAGCTTGAAAAGACTATCTACAATAACTGCCTCCACTCCTCATCTCTGCCTACTGGCTTCCCTGGCTCCCTTCAAGGCCCAACTAAAATCCCATCTGCTACAGAAAGTCTTTCCCAATCCTTCTTATTTTTCAAGCATTCTCTCCATTAATTATTTCTGACTTATTATCATATATATGATGAACAAATATATACATATAAACAAATATATACAAATAAGATAGATCAGTAGGATAGATAGTTACATATCTTGTTTGTATATAGTTGTTTATCATCTCCCCCTTAGATTGTGACACTCCTGACAGCAAGGACTGCATTTTGTCTTTTTTTGTATCTACAGCACTTAGCACAGCGCCTGGCACATAGAGGGTGCTTAATAAATGTGTATTGCTTGATTGACTATGTCATTCCCCTGCTCAATAAATTGAAGTGGCCAGATGTAGATCAGGATGATTAGAGATGGCCCTGGATGCAGTGGTCTTTTTTAAGCTAAGGTCTTTGACAGGTCTCAGTTTGACTGAGGCAATGCCCATTCAATGATTAAGGCTAATTAAGAAATGAGGCAAAGGAAGGCCTCTTCTACCTAGTTTAAAAAAAACCAATCCTGGAAAGGAAGACCCTCAGGGTTTCCAGCCAAAACAGAAGTAATTGCTATTTACGTTTACTCCCAGCCAATCAGGTCCCAGACAGTGACGAAGTAGGCTTGGCCTGGGACCTATTGTTGGCCAATCTATGAGAGCCAGAGTGATTTGGGTTTAAGGCACAGCCCCTAAGAAATCTAGCTGGTAAACCCCAAGATATCTTGGGAGGTTTCAGTGACTTACATTTACATTCCTTTGGGCAGAGCCTCCTTTCTCACCCAGCCTTAATCACTGAATGGGAGTTGCCTCAGTCAAACTGAGACCTGCTAAAGACCTTAGCTTAGAAAGGCCAAGGTCTCCCACTGCATCCAGGGCCATCTCCAGTCATCCTGAAATATATCTGGCCACTAGACTCAGATGGCTCCAGAGGATAAAGTGAGGCTGGTGACTTTGCACAGTCCTCCTCACTTAAATCCTATTCACTTGCAAGTCAGGGCATCACCTTCCTGATGTCATGGTCTTCTTAAGGAACAAAAGATAAACAACAACAATGAATTGCAGTGGCTCCCTATTACCTCTAGGATCAAATATAGAGCTCTTTGGTACTTAAAACTCCTCAGAGCCTAGTCTCTTTCTACCTTCCCAGTCTCCTTACAACCAACTCCCCTCCATGCACTCTATGGTATAATCATACTTTCCTTCATCTACCATCACCATGCCTTTGCCTTGGCCATTCCATCCCACACCTATATTGTTTCTTTTTTCACTTCCACCTCTCAGAATCCCAGTCTTCCTTCAAAACTCAGCTCAAGCACTATTGTCTGCTGAAGACTTTACCCCCTAAGACTGCCTTCTATCAGCTCTTATTCATGTTAGATGTACTTATATATGTACATGTAGTCTCTTCCATTAGATTGTAAGCTCCTTGAGGGCAGGGTCTCTCTTTTCTTTGTACCCAGATTACTTAGTACTGTGCCTGGCATATAGTGAGTACTTAATAAATGCTTACTGTGTAATTGCCCTTTGCAGGCTATCTACTCTGGATGGAGACCTTGAGTTCAATTCAAAAGAAGCCACTTTTGTGGTATCAGCCATGGCACCAAGTGACAAGTGCTTCCCAAATGGTGATTCTCCTTGCTGCTCCCTCCCTCCCTCTCTCTGCTCTAATAATTGTCTCCTTCTGTGGACTGCTATTCTAAGAAAGGTCTCTTCCAGGCAGGAGCCCTGACTTTATGATCCTATCACATGCCCCATAAAGCACCTTGATATCTCATTTCCATTAGCAGCAGCTTCTGAAGAAGGACAGAAACATATATTGTAACTAGGAAGGGACACAAAACAAACCAAAAGGGCCTTTGTGACCTCATAGAGAAGCAGCATTTCAGCACCATAATCTAATTTGAAATATTCTGCAAAGAGTTCATGATGGTACAGGAGTTATTTAGAAAGCAGAGTCATCAGGGTGCCAGCGTGAGAGGACTAGGTCCCTGGAGGGGGAATCAGGGCTCCGTCAGCCCCATGAGCACATAGACGCCCCTGGGGAGCCTTGAATTAGCCTAGGAAAAGTTGCCCTATTACCCAAGACAGTTCAGCGGGGGAAAAAAGGGAATGCAAAACCCACTGAATTTGGAATTAGATGACTTGGGTGTGAATCCTGATTTTTGCCATTAATTTATTATGGGATCTTGGGTGAATCACTCCTCTTTTCTGAGCCTCAGTTTCCTCTTTTACAAATGCAGTAGATTTGATTCAATTTCTAAAGGGCTCTTTTAGCTCGAAATCCCATGATCCTCTTCATAAAATGAGGATAATTTTCATGTCAGTCAGATGTTAGGCTACCATTTACTGTGTGACCTAGAGCAAGTCACCTCCTTCTTCTGGGCCTCAGTTTCCTCATCTGTAAAAAAGGAGGCTGGACTCGATGGCCTCTGAGGCCCCTTCTAGTTCCAGACCTAAGATCTTCTGTGTGACCTTAAGCAAGTCACTTCATCTCTCTGGACCTCAGTTTCTTCCTCTGTAAAAGAGGGAGACTAGATGGACCAGGTGGCCTCTGAGGTCCTTTCCAGCCCACTCTACATCCAAGATCCTAGGTGTGTCCTTGAGCAAATCACTTCATCTTCCCGGGACTCAGTTTCTTCACACATAAAAAGGGGGATAGACAAGGGTGTGCTGGAAGTAGCTTAACTTAGCTGATGAGAGCCAATTGTTAAATTTCACTGTGAGCATTTACACCTGAGAAATCAGCAAATGCTATAAATCAGGGCTTGATATATTGTTTGGTTCACTGTCTGGACTTAAGAAAGTGATGGAGAAAATGTTAATAAGCAGATCAAGCTTAGAAGTGTATCATATGTACACTGTTTTCCTGCCAGAGAGCCAGTTGTTAAATATTTACCAACACACCAGCTCCAGATCTATGATTCTAGGATCCCATTCCTCCGTCAAGAAGATACCAACGATGAGATCCTGCACTGCAACCTCTACCTTAGGGAACAAGAGCCCTCCATAATCTGGTGCCAATCTACAGCTAGACAACCTTATGTTCCTCTAATCTCTCTCACAAACATTCATCTCTAGTCAAACCAGTCTCCCAAGCATCCCATGAACCCACTATGCTCATTCCTCCTGCTACACCTTTGTTTATGCTATTTTCCAATAAAGGGGATGCTGTGGATACTAGATCTGATCTTAGCAAAACCTGATAAAGTATATCATACTATTCTTGTGAAGAAGATGGTAAATATAGATTATAATAAATAATAATAAATCAGATGGATTCGGAATTGGATAGAAGGTTGGCTTCAAAAACATATTCATGGTTCAATGTCAACATGGATGGAGATCTCTGATGGGGTGCCCCAGGGATCTGTGTTTGGCCTTGTGCCGTTTAACATTCTTACCAATGATGTGGATAAAGGGAGAAAAGATGTTCATCAAAACTACATATGGCACAAAGCTGGGAGAGAGAGCTAACACCCTAGATGCCAGAGTCACGATCCAAAAGGATCATGGGAAGCAAACTCACTGACCTGAATCTAAGAAAATAAAAGTCAACAGAGGTTAATATGAAATCTTATACTTGGGTATAAAAAATCAGCCACACAGGTATAAAATGTGGAAGACGTAACAAAATAGCAGTTGTTCTGAAAAAGATCTGGGGCATGGGGGTGTTAGTGGATTGAAAGCTAGATATGAGTCAGCAGAGTAATGTGGCAGTCACAAAAGCTAAGGGACCTAGGGCTGCATTATGAGAGGCTAGCTTTGACAAACAAGGAGATGAAAGTCCTGTTGTACTCAGACCTCATCTGGATTACTGTGCTCACCACAACTTAAGAAGGACACAGATAAGCTGGAGAGTATCTGAAGGAGGGCAACCAGATGAGTCCATGGCAATAGGAGGATCAGCTGAAGGAGCTGGCCATGTACAGCTTGGGGGAAGACTCAGTAGTAACGTGATTGCCATCTTCAAATATTTGAAGGGCTATCCTGGGGAAAAGGAAAGACAGTTGGTCTGCTTGGCTTCAGAGGGCAGAACCAGGGGCAACGATAAGAAGTTACAAAGAAGTCGATTTAGGCTAAATGTCAGGATGAACATTCTAATCATTAGACTTCTCCAAAAGTGGACAGGGCTGCCTTGGTTGGTTCACTTCTTTGGAAATCTTCAAATGGAGACAAGACAAGCATTTGTCAAGTGATGGTGGGGACTCCTTTCATGTATTGGTCAGACTACATGACCACAGAGCTCTCTTCCAACTCTTGAAGCCTATGATTCTATGGCCCCAGCCACCTTAGAAAGGGCAAAAACTCAGCAAAATAGAGTGGTAAAAGCACTGGCCCCTTGGTCAGAAGACCTGGGTTTGAGTCCTAGCTGTCCTGTAAAAGATGTCAACTGATGAGAAAGGAGCATTGTTGGTCCACCAGTGGGATGCAAATGCCACCCACCCACTAAGGCCCGATACCAAACATTCCAAACGGAAGCTTCTAAGCTACAGGTGAAGTGCTATTCATCTCGAAGGAACATCATGGCAAAACTCTGGTGTGGCTTCCTTGAGAAGCGCAAAATTCAGAGCTGTTTGGTATCCACCGACTTTCTCAACAAAGAAAAGGCAGTTTACGGCTGGTACTCTCGGAACAAATGTGACATGCCATTGGTAAGTGTGACCAATCAATGGTTTCTTTCCAACAGTTGAAAATCTCACCATTTGCTTTGTCATTTAATCACCAGCGCAAAGCCCTGCCAGCCAATCCACAGTGCACTAGGCAGACAGGTCTGCATAATTCAGCATGGCACTGAATAGGCTATAGAATTCTCCTGGCTGTGATGACAGGTGAAAGGCACAGAGGGCAATTTCCTGGATTCTTATTTCAGATTTATTTTCAATGCATTCCCTACAAAGAATGTCCTGGACAGCATCCATTTTTATCAGATTGGTGGGCCTTTTTTTAAGTCCAACTATACACAGATTGACCTAGTTGGTGAAAACAAGTCTAAAGTCAGTAATGCCTCCATTGTCCCCACACTGAGAAGCAACTTGCAATAGGCGGATTCCTCTATTATGAACCATTCAAACTGTGTTGGAAAGGAGAGTTGGGAAAGGGCCTCTCTTTCCATCAATCTCAAATGAGAAATTTTCATGCCTTGGGGCTCCAGCAAGGAGGGGAGGGGGGAGCCTTCCTTGTTCCCAACAAGAGGGTCGGGCATTCTTAGACTTACACAATGGTCAAGATGACTACAAGAGCAGCCTAGCATTCAATGAGTGTATTATTACTCTGAGGTTCAGCAAGAGTAAAAAAAAGAAAGAAAGAAAACAGCCAAAGAAAGGCTGTTTAGGTAACATGACAGAATGGCCTGATTGGTACATTTGTTGGGTAGTATTTTTACAGTGATATGGGATCATTTACAAAGCCGTACCTAGAACCACAAAGTCGGAGCTTGAAGATACATTAACAGTCACATGATCCAGTCTCTCAAACCCCATATACCAGAATCTCCTTCCACAATTTCAAAAACAAGGGGCCACCCAGCCTTGCTTGAATATTTCCAAGGATGGAGAGCTCACTATCTACTGGAGCAGCCTGTTCCTTTATTGGACAGTTCTGATTCTTAACCTTTCAACAAAGCATTTATTAAGCACCAATTACAATCTGTTTCTTTGCTTGATTAAAAAAATGACAGGTTCCCAGCTTTCAAGAATGTTACAGCTTACAAAAGGAACTTCAAGAGAAGACAAATACACAAATAGCTATGATACAATGAAGAGTGAGAGATGGGGAGAAAGAGAGGTACAGTCAAGTTCTGGGAAGTATTTGATGAAGGAGAAATCACTTTTGCCTGGGGGTGGTTGGAGTGGGTGGGGGGACACAAGAAGGAAGCTCCTGAGGCTGGACCTTGGAAGACTGGGAAAGAGTTCAACAGAAACAGGGAGAGGAGCTCATTTCTGACCATGGAGAAGGGCATTAACCTTGGCATAGAAATAGTAAAAGTAAAGAAAATGAGAACCCAGGAGAGAATAATACAGTGTAATACAGTTCAACAAATATGTATTCTTTTTTCGGTGTGTGTGGGGGAAACTATACCTGTGATTTCATTGATAGGGGGAGCTCCTGGTATGAAAACTCCATCTTCAGATACAGATCAGCACTTGCACAGCAAGCCAGGAGTCTTGGGGAGTTCTGTGGGGACACTGAGAGCTTACATAGTTTACTCAGAGTCACACAGTATGTAACAAAGCCAGCACTTGTACCCAGATCTTCCTGACAACCAAGGCCAACTGTCTATCCACTAAGCCAAGCTGTCTCTTCTACTAAGCTGCAATTTTCTACCCAGTAGGCTTACACTGGCTGTTGGAGCCATATGGAACCCGTCTAATCCCCCGTCTATAGCCCCTCAAATACTTGAAGGCAGCTCTCATATGTCATCCCCCACCCCTCCCAACCAAGACTTCTCTTTTCCAGGCTAAATATTCCCAAATCCTTGTATGGAACGGTTCCCTTATTATCCTGAAAGCCCCCTTCTGTATACACGCTAGTTTGGCAATGGCCCTCCCCCACAAGCATATTGCCCCAACTGGATACAATATTCCTGATGTAGCCTGGTAAGCATAGAAAACAAAAGAGTCATCGCTTTCACTTGGGACTCCAGGTTTTCTTATGGCGGCTCAAGATCTCACCAGCTTTTTTGGCAGCTATGTGCCCAGTTATATTAAATATGTGGTCAACTCAAACCCTGAGGTTATTTTCACATGAACTAGCAGTCCAAACAATTCCCCAACCTCTACCTGCACAGTTGATATTTTCTTTTTAAAAACCTAAGTATGGGACTTAGTGTATTATTACTTCATGCTTTTAGCTCTCAAGCACCAGCTTGGGGCAAGGGGCTCCCTCGGTGTTGGCAACTGTATACTGCACCTGCCACAGACAAATGGCCAGAAGAAAACAACTGACTTTTGTCCCAGGATAAGACTGTCCCATTTTTTTAAAAGCTCCTAAATCCACAGCCCCCTCCTATCCCCTGAAATCAGCATTCATTTCCAAGTAGCGTGGAAGTTGGCTGTCTTTGGACCAAGTGTAAGCAACAGAACACTCCCATCTAGTTTTCCACCTCAGACACAAATTCCACTGGCCCTCTCTGGGTCACCTGAATTGAAAACAGGCCACTTGAACTGATAAAGTACTGTATCTAGCAAAGGAGTCTTCTCCCACCCCCACCTCCAGTAGCCCCCCATTCCCCTACTATTTTCTTCAATGCCCTTGACTAGGAGAATGCTCTAGTTCCTAATGCTGAGATCACAACAGAACATTGCAATACAGCCCTCAGCGTAGCTTAGCAACTGTTTGTTATTTCTTCAGGCTTTTCTGAAAAGTGCTAAAAAAGAAAAAGGAAAAAAAAGAGCTTTGTCAAAGTGAATGCCGAGCTGTATGTGTCTCCATTCCATTGGCAGGAACGGCCACCAACACACAATAATCCACAGCCCCAGGGAGAGGTAGTAATGACCTTTCCCCTCAGACCTCACAGAACACTTTCTTGGCTCCCTCTCTAATACGTTTCCCACAGCAAGTTGAGTATTATAAATGTGTTTGTTTCTTATCTCCCTGCTAAAATGTGAGTTCCCAGAGGTCAGGGACTGGATTTTCGCCAAGCTTTGTATCCTAGGGTCAGATGCTGTAGCCCAAGAAGGGACCTTAGAAGTAATCCAGGCCAACTCCTTCATTTTGAGTGAGGCCCAGAGAGGAGGAGGTTACAGGTACTGAATAAGCAAACCTGGGATTCAAGCCCAGGTCCTCTGATTCCATATCTAGTGGTTAGCGCAGTACTCAGCACACAGTAGGCCATTAAAAAATGTCTGTTGAATAAGTGAATCAATGAGCAATTCACATCGTGTAGTGCTTTGTCCTTTATAAAGTGCTTTTCACAACAGGACTGTGAGGTAGGTAGTACAAGTCTCACTACAATCCCTATTTTACAGATTAAGAAATCAGAGTATGGAAGTAACTTGCTCAAAATGACACAGCTAGTGAGTCTCAGAGCTGACATTCAAACGCAGGTGTCCTAATTCCAAGTCCAGAGTTCTGGATTTAAATTCTGTTGTTCAGTCGTTTCAATTGCGTCTGACTCCTAGTGACCCCATTTGGGGTTTTCTTGGAAAAGATACTAGAGTGGTTTGCCATTTTCTTCTCCAGCTCATTTTACAGTTGAGGAAACTGAGACAAACAGGGTAGAGTGACATTCCCAAGGTCACATAGCTAGTAAGTGTCTGAGGCAAGATCTGAACTCACAAACATGAATCTTCCTGACTCCAAGCCTGGCACTCTATCTACAATACCATCTGGCTGCCCAATTTAAATTTAGAAAGCAGTGACTCCTTCTACCATCTTGCCAACTTCCTGCTCTTTAAAATACCTGGAACAGGTAGATGATATTAGTCAAAATCAGAGATTAAGAAAATACAGGCAGGTGGTTTGTCATTCTTCCCTAGGGGCATATCTGTTCCTTTTATCCACATCCATTCTCAGCATGATATCTCTCTAAGACTCAAGTGGCAGGGGGCTCAAAATTCCAGGACTAGGAAACGGGGAACAAGATGGAGTGAGGGAAGGCAGAAACAGGACCCAGGGAGGAAGAAGACAAATCAGCCTTTTTATAGGTTTTAGGAGAAACAGTGTGGTATAATAGAAAGACCACTGGACTTCTAACTCTGTAGAACTCAGTTTAAATATTGGCTGGCGCTTAGTGGTTCAGAAAGACATCTGGATTTGCTCATGGGAATAATTCCCCCATGTTGCCTACATCATAGGAATATTGGAAGAAAATGCCTTGCAAACCTTCCAAGATCAAGAAGTGAAAAATATGAATTATGATGCATTAAGTAGAGACATTTGGTAGTAAAGTTATTTGTGGAATGTAAACAATTTGCTATAGATCCATGGTGGGGAAAACACTGTGACTGATGACTTCTAAGATCCCATTCATTCATTCAACAAATCTTTATTGAGCACCTATCTTCATTTTATTATATTTTATTGAGCAAGGCCCTGGAGCTCAAGCCTGAGAGGGACACAAATATAAGTAAGTTGTGGACTTTGAGTGTACCATCTAGTACAGAAGACGAAACATTTTCTCACAGAAAACTCAAACTCAAATGGATCTATGATTTCACAGATTCAGGAATTCCCTCCAATCATATTAATCACAACTCATCCATGCTACTCTGTTCCGTGTTCTGCCAAAAGTTCTCCACAGGGGAAAATTGAAACAATAATACATTGTTGATGGAGTTGTGAACTGATCCAACTATTCTGGAGAGCAATTTGGAGCTATGCCCAAAGGGTTGTAAAACTATGCATACTCTTTGATCCAGCAATATCACTTCTAGGTCTGTATTCCAACGATATCATAAAAAAGGGAAAGGACCGACACGTACAAAAATATTTATAGCAATTCTTTTTGTGGTGGCCAAGAACTGGAAATTGAAGGAATGCCCATCAATTGGGGAATGGCTGAACAAGCTGTGGTATATGAATGTAATGGAATACTATCATGCTGTAAGAAATGGTGAGCAGGCAGATTTCAGAAAAACCTGGGAAGACATATATGAACTGATGCTGAGTGAAGGGAGCAGAATCGAGAGAACATTGTACATAGTAACAGCAACATTGTGTGATGACTGACTTTGATAGACTTAGATCTTCTCAGCAATACAATGATCCAAGACAATTCCAAAAGACTCGTGATGGAATGTACAGGAGTCTGAATGCAGATTGAAGCATATTTTCACTTTTGGGGGCTTTTTGTTATTTCTTTCTTGTGGTTTTGTCCCTTTTGTTCTGATTCTTCTTTCACAACATGACTAACGTGGAAATGTTTAACATGATTATACAAGTATAGTCTATATCAGATTGCATGCTGTGTTAGGGAGCAGGGAGGGGAGAGAGAAATTTGGAACTTAAAATCTTATAAAAATGAATGTTGAAAACTATCTTTATATGTCATTGGAAAAAATAAAATACTATTAAATGGGGGGAAAAAGTTCTCCACAGGGAGTGTGAGGCCTTCCTTGTTTTCTCCTGACACAAGAGGGGACCAGTAGGGTCCTCTGGCTGTCCACCAGTCATCCTTGCTGAATGGATTGTCATCTAATGCTTTGATAATATCCTTTAGCTCAGTTTTCCTTTGGAATTTCTCATTGGTTCTGTGTTACAGGCTGCTCACCCTCCCACTATCTGTCTCTTCATTGACCTCCACGTGGTAGTCATCTTTAATTCTTTTGAGGCAGTGGTGTTCCATGACTTGCTACCATAAAACAGTATGGGTAAAATGTTTGTATGGAAAAGGTAGGCTTTTGTTTTCATGGGAAGCTTGGGATCAGTAAAAACTTTGCAATTTCCCAAAAGCAATCCAGCTCACTTTCCCCTTATTTTTCAATTCTGGGCCTAGATAATTGTCCATTTCTACTCTCAGTCTCAGATTTATACATACTACTAGATATACTCTATAGGGTGTCCATTCAAAAATATCAAAATATGGGCAATAAATACTCTTCATCTACTTGGTCTTTCCCATATGGACAGACAAGCCAAACTCCTTTTGAGTGATTACAGATCTCTTCTAGAAGGCTCACCTCCTTCTAGGAGGGTTTGATGCCATCAGCACAATTTCATCTATAAGCAGAAGCATTTGGAGGATGTCACAATCCATAGAGAATCCCTCCTCAATCTGAATCATGAGCAGGATCTACTTAATTATAGTGGCAGATATCTTTGGCAACTAAGCATCTCCCTGTTTTATGCCCTGCTGAATGTTTATTATCAAAGGATCAATGAACAGGGTTATTTTTTTGCTGTTATATCTTCCAAGGAATCTTGAATGATCTTGACAAATGGATGGGAGGCACCTTGTGTAACACAGCCAGTAAGATGATGTTTTGTTCTATAAAATCAAATGCATTTTTGTCATCAACAAACAGTGGGATCTTATAATCGCTGCATCTTTTAGCTAATTGTGATACAGTAAAGATGTGGTCACTTGCAAAAGTCTGATTCCAACTTATGCTTTCATCAAGGATGCCCTCAATTCACATATGGCTGACTCTCAGTGATTATGTGCGGATGCAAGAGTAGGCATATAGGTCAGTAATTAATTATTAATGGTCTCTCAGTTACCTTTTTTATATTAAAAACATCTGAGATTTATCCCTTCCCCGGCCTTTTGGTAGTTCTCACAGAACTACAATACAAAACAGAAAATGGTATCGGCAAAAAGAGATATAAGTAAGGCCATGGGAAGGAAACGTTTCTCTCTGCGTATTTATGGTGGGGGTAGCAGGGTTAGTGGTGGTAGGGGGATAGGGAATCTGAGAAGGCTTCATGGAGGAGGTGGCATTTAAAATAGGTCTTGGAAGATGGTAGGATTTCATCAAGTAGACATTGGGGGCAGGGGGACAGGACAGCCCAGATAAGTAGAACACAGCATGAGCAAAGATGCAAAGAATACCCTCATATTCTGATAGAACTAGAGTGGTGAAGGAAAAAGAGTATTAAACTTAGAGTCATAGGACCTAGATTTGAATTCCAGATCTGCTGTGTGACCTTGGGCAAGACATTTCTTTCTGGGCCTCTGGTTCCAAATCTATAAAATGAGGGGATTGGACTACATGGTACCTTGTGGCAATAACTCCTATGATCCTATGTCCCTACCCTTTGGCCTAATAGAACAATAGCTCTGCCCTCCAGATATGGGCTCCCCAGCTGCCCCAACCTGGCCTAGTGAGCTAGCAGACAGAGGGCCTGGCCTTAAATGGAGTGGCTGGTCTAGGTTTCAGGCCACTAACGCTCCAGGTACAAGGGGCAGAAGTGTTGCTCTCTCCAGCCCTCTGCTGGGTGTTCCAGACCTGCTACATCACTTTGCAATATATTCATATTATTACCTCGATACTTCACCTGAACAGTCTTAATGAAATATGACTGGAGATTAACTAAACTGTAAAATCCATAAAAAGTGTGCTTTACCAGGGACGCTTCCCAATGAATCAGCAGTTGGGTTAATGCATTATTTAGCGGGCTTGTTATTTACAGTGTATTACATAACGCTTGGGAAGTTATTTACCCAGGCTGGTCTCTCTGCATGATTCTCCCTTAAGAGAAGAAAAATGTTTATCATCAACCACAATGGGCTGTCCTTTGAGTCTGTGGTTGGAGCACAGCTCAAGGAAGGCCCCCAGACTTCCTGGGTCTAACAGGATTTGGGGCTCTCCAGGAACCTCTTGTTTCACAAATAGTAATAAGATGAAATCAAAGATCCTATCAACTCATATTTCTATAGTGCTTTCCTCACAACAACCTTTTGAGGGAGGAAGAAAAAGTATGGTTATCCCCATTTTACAGAAGAGGAAACTGAGGCCCAGAGAGGAAAAGGCACTTGTTCAAGGTCATGAAGGGACCAGTAAAATCAAGGTTTAGCTCAGGTACTACATCCACAATGAATCACTTCCTGATCTTCCCTGTTGTGTGTGTTCTCATTCTCTCTCTCTCTCTCTCAATCTCTCTCTCTGTCTCTTTCTGTCTCTCTCTCTCTCTCTGTCTCCCTCCCTCTCCCTCCCTCCTTCCCTCCCTCTTTCTGTCTCTCTTCTCTCTCCCTCTCTCTCCCCCTCTCAATCTCTCTCTCCCTCCCTCTCTCAATATCTTTCTCTGTCTCCCTCCCTCTCCCTCCCTTTCTCTCTTATCTCTCTGTCTCTCTCTGTCTCTCCCCCTCCCTCCTTCCCTCCCTCTTTTTGTCTCTCTCTCTCTTCTCCCTCTCTGTCTCTCTCTCTCTCTTTCCCCTCCCTCCCTCCTTCCCTCCTTATCTCTGTCTCCTTCTCTGTCTCCCCCCTCTCTCCCTGCATCCTTCCTTCCCTCTCTCCCCTCTAAATTACAATCCTGATTATATTTCTTTATCTATCTACATGTTTCGCCCCCTGGGAGAATGTAAATTTCTTGACACTAGGGGCTTGTTTCTTGGGTCCTAGGTTCCTAGACCTAGAAGCCTAGACTTTAGAGGCCATCTAGTCCAAGGCTCTCATTTGACCTAGGAGGAAAGAGGCACAGGGGGGCAGAGAGGGGCCCAAGATCACCAGAGGATCCTAGAGACCACAGAGACCATCTCATACATGTAGTCATTTCACAGCTGAGCAATGAGTGCCAGGGAGACTGAGTTACTTGGTCAAGGTTAGACAGGTAGCTTAAGGGTCAAAGGTGAACCCCGATTCCAGGACCTTGGACTCTTAAGCTAGTGCTCTTTGCAGGGCCCTGGGCTATTATTTCCTCTAGGCCTTTTTATTGCAAATGGCTTGAACAAAGAAGTCACTGAATAAATGTTTATTGAATCAAATTGAATTTTTCCATGGCAGTTATTGACAATTGTTTCTGTTTTTAATTTTTTAAAAATCATCTGTTTATTGATGCATCAGAATCATTTCTAGACATCGCCATCACCAGCCCAGTAAGCTTTCCCTTTCAGTGAAGACAAACAGTTAAGCAAAAATAATCACAATGGACAGTGCATCCGATTTTTCACATCCATAGTCCTTCTCGCCCCTCCAAGGAGAACAAGTACATACACTTCCTCATTTCTTTGTCAGGGCCAAGCTTAATGACTATTGTTTCTTTGGGAGGAGGAAGTGGGGGTGGGGAGGGGAAAGGAGGAAAGGGAGAACGAGAGAGAGAAAGAGAGAGGGAGGGAGAGGGAGAGAGACAAATGCTTCCATTCACTGCAAATCGGTTCTGTAGGTATGAGATTTTCATGACCTAGTATGTAGGCCTCAAATCTGAGACTCTGGACAAGAAAGGACGTTGTTGTGGCAGCTCATTTTCCTTGAGTTGGGTTTTGTTATTCATTTTATGAGACTTGAAGGCTCCCTGGTGAACTGCTAACCCAGAGTAGCAGATTTGTCTAGGGAGCCAGTCTAGGCATCACGTGAGCAAACCAAATTAGCAGTGGTGCATAATGATATTGATCTTAATCAATCAGTGGTTAGAGAATTAAGGACCTTTCATTGATTAACAATCACTCTGTAGGGCCTCATCCATTCAAAAAGATCATTTGTGCTCTGCACGTGGCCAGGAGCCAATGCCATGCAGCTACTGAAGCATCTCGCCAAATGAGCCTTGTATCATTCATCCCGTTATTCTCATCAAAAACACTCAAGAGTGCCGGGTGCTCAACAAACCCTACAGGCTTGGGAGGCGGCTGGCAAAGGAGTGGAGAGAGTCCCTCCCCTAAGGGAAGTCCTTCACTTCTCTGAAGATTTCAAAGAATACGACAATCACAGAGCGTTGGAATAGACCTTGGAAGTCACCTGGTCCCACCCCCACCCCCTCATTTTATGGGTCAAGAAAATGAGGCCCAGACAAGATTCTGGGACCCTAGATCTAGAACTTTAGGAGACCTCCAGAGGCCATCAAATTCAACCCCCTCATTTTTCAGGAGGAAATGGAGGCCCAGGGAAGTAAAGCAACTTGTTCAAGCCTACATAGGCAGGAGGGAGCAGGATGGGAATTTGAGGAATGCTCTTTAGTCTCTGAATCCAGCACGCTTTCCATGGCTATTGACTAACTCTTCCTTCCTGGGTACCCTTTCCCCATGGCTTCCTAGACAATACTCTCTCCTGGTGCTCCTTCTACCTGGTCACTCTTCCTTAGCCTCCTCTGCTGGATCAGCATCAATCCTTTAGCTCATGCCCCTATGCCTTCTTTCTCTCTCAATGCCAAGCTCTTGCATCACTGGTACTTTTTGCCTCCACTTCCTCGCCATTCTTAAAATTCTGAACAGCCCTAGAAGTTTC
Organism: Trichosurus vulpecula; assembly: GCF_011100635.1. Classification (NCBI taxonomy): domain Eukaryota; kingdom Metazoa; phylum Chordata; class Mammalia; order Diprotodontia; family Phalangeridae; genus Trichosurus; species Trichosurus vulpecula. The sequence goes on along the minus strand of NC_050582.1, from coordinate 43,239,487 downwards.
ATTTCCAACTGATGGACTAAAAATGTTCTTTTCAGGCTACCAATAATCTCTTAACCTCTCTATCTGATAGTCTTATCTCAATTCTCCCCATTCTTAACTTCTCTGTAGCTTCTGACACTAGATACTCTCTTCCCTTGGTTTCCATAAAATTGCTTTCCCCTCATTCTCCTCCTCCTTGTCTAATCAATACTTCTAAGAGTTCTTTGTCGAATCACCATCTATCTCAACCCCCTAGGTTTATGTATTCCTCAAATCTCAGTCCCGGGTCCTTTTCTTTTCTCTTTTGGTGATATCAGCACCTCCAGTGGGTTCAATTAGCACATCTATGTAGATGATTCCCATATATATTTTGCATCTCTATCTCTATCTATCTATCTAGTCTTTCTCCTGAACTTTAATTCCATGCTATCCTCTGCCTAATGGACATTTCCACCTGAATGTTCCATAGGCATCTCAAATTTACAGTGTTCACAACAGAAGTCGTCTTCCTCCACCAACTTGCCTTCCTTCAAGATTCTCAATTTCTACTGAAGGCGTTAACTTCCTCATAATAATCCAGATTTATGATCTCAGTCATCATTGAATGTCCCTCCCCCCACCATAACCCTCACATTCAGCTGACAAGTCGTAAACATTCAACCTCAACAAAACCTCTCTCACCTCTTTACCCTTCTCTCCACTCACAGGGTCACCACCCTCGGGCAAGATCTTGTCGTTTCTCATTTGGATTACTCTAACTGCTCCTAACTGGCTGCCTGCTCTCAATCTCCCCTTTCTCCTAGTTAACAAAGTAATCTTACTAAAGTACAGACGTGACCAAGACATTTCCCTACTCAAGAATCTTCAATATCTACCCCATTACCTAGAACAGGGGTGAGGAACCTGCAGCCTCGAGGCCACATGTGGCCTTCTAGGTTCTAGGGTGTGGCCCTTTGACTGAGTCCAAGTTTTACAGAACAAATCCTTTTATTCAGGGGATTTGTTCTGTGAAGTTTGGATTCAGTCAAAGGACCACACCCAAGGACCTAGAGGGCCACATGTGGCCTTGAGGATGCAGGTTCCCCACCCCTGACCTAGAAGATAAACTACAAATTCATTTCAATTCAACAAGCATTCATCAGTCAGTGTCTATGTGCCAGGCATCAGGCTATGACCTAGGAGAAAAAAAAGTCTTACCCTCCAGGATCTTACATTCTTAGCTTAACGTTTAAGGTCTTCTCAAATCACTCCTGGCTATATGAATAAATAACTTCCTGTCTCTATGCCTCTTTTCCTCAGCTGTAAAATGGAGGTAAGAAGACCCACACTACCTGTTTACCAGTATTATAAAGAAAACCTAAAAGCATCGGAGAAATGGGAGCTATCATGATTTTGTATTATGAATATTATCCTGGCTGAATTATTACAATAGGTTTTCCTGCTTCTGCTCTCTACATGCTCCAAGCCATCCTTCTCACTGATGCCAGAATAACCTTGCTGGCCATGTTACTTGTCAGCCCTCAAACTCAGTCATTGTGTCCAACTGTCTCAGAGTATAATTCATCCTTCTTTCCATAGCACTCAATGACAAGGTATATGGATACCAAGGTATATGGACTGATGAGTTATCTGGCCAACTGCATATCACAGTCTGGATAGAGGAGGTCACACGTCCAAAATGCAAGGTAGGAACCCTATGGAGAATTTGCTAGGAAACATGGACAAGAGTGGCACAGACTAAGAAGAAATGAATGTGTAGTGAGTAGCACCGATGGAGAGAATACCCATATTGAAAAGATAACAGGACCACCAAAGCAGGAACGTAAAGCCCCAATTACTGGAAAGGAGAGAAATGGGATTCACACAAACTTGACTTAAAAATGGAAAATGATAGGTTTTTGGACAAATGGACGTTTGTGTATCTGGGGCCAGGACCAATTAAATACTAGCTTACTGTGCACCCTTAGTCAAGTTACTTCTTTGCTCCATCATACAATTTTCCCCTATATAGAATAAGAGTTTCTTCCAGCTCTAAAATGTTAGGATTCCATGACACCCAATGGGTCCTGGACTGTGAGGATGTGCTTCTAAGACAAAGCTGCCTGATAGGCCAGTGTCCTCCCCAGGGAGCCCCATCCAGGAACATGCACACATGCTCCCCAGGATGTGGACCCTGACCAATGATGCATTCAGCTTCTGGCCTCAGCTCACAGCCTTCAGATGCTTCTAACATGGGCTTCATATGCAAAAATGTCAGCTAAAATGACAGCTGTCCGAAACCAGAAAAGAATCCTAATGGGCATTCATTCCCATAGCCCTTTATGCTTTTCAGAAGCATTTTCACACCCCTTATCTCATTGGATCCTCACCCAAAACCATGGGAGATGACACAAGCACTGAGCATTACTCCCCAAATTACAGATGAGGAATCTGAGGCTTCGGGCTGTGGCACCAGCTGTCCAAAGATACCCAGCCAGTACATGGGAAGAATCAAGAGTAGAACCTAAGTTTCCCATCTCAAAGGCCAGAGATCTTTCTCCAACATAATAAATAAAATGCACCATTTTAAAAAGCACCTGCTAGGGGCAGAGCACTGCGCTTTGTGTTAGGGAAAAGACCAAATATTCAAAAAGGCATGGGCCCTGCCACCCAAAAGCTCAGAGTCCAATAGGGAGAAGACATCAGGACAGAATGCTGTGATACATTACATGAGAGGTGCATTAAAAAGGTGCAAATTAAGTGCTCTCTCAGGTCTAAAAGAGAAGGTCATTACTAGACGAAGAGAGGAAAAATTTCGGAAAGCCTTTGTGGAGGCAATAACATTTAAGTTAAGCTTGAAAAGATACATGAGGGGAAATGGAAAGAAAGGGCATTCCAGGGAAAGGGTGAGCAAAGGCCCCCAGATAGAGAACAGAGGGTAGTGAATGGCCCCATTTGGTACAGAATGAATATAAGAAAAGGCTATAAACCAAGGGTTCTTAACCTTTTTGGTGTTATGGGCCCCTCTGGCAGTCTGATGAAACTTATAGAGCCCGTCTTAAAATGTCTTTAAATACAAAAAAATAGGATTTCAAAGAGAATCAAACATATTGAAATTCAAATTATCAAAATAGTTTCAAAAAAGAGTTCATGGACCTTAGGTTAAGAACCCCTGCTATAAAGGTCAGGTGGCCCCAGATGATGCCAGGCTAAAGGAGTGTGCATGTTACCTGCTAAACAATGTCCTGCTACCTCCCAAAGCAATATAAGCATTGCCTCTGCTCTGTTTGACCTGAAAGAGTCTGATTTGGGTTGGAACATACAAGAGGTACCCAAGAGAGAGAGAGAGTACAGTGATGCTTCTCTTTACAGAAAGCTCTCCCATCTGTTAACACATGCTTAGGGCAACAGGATGAATATGAACCAGCTGACTTGGATGTCCAAGTATAGAGGAGCAGCTGTGCTTTCCTTGGAGGCCTCCAAACCAGGAGCCATGCTTCTCCATAGGGGTCGGCTGGTGAGTTCATACCATGGCTTGGAGCAGGCAAGCTTCTACAAATGTAAACCTTCCTATTTCTACCCTCCCACACACAACCCCCTTTTCACCAAGACAAATAATTCAAGTGACCAAAAAGTTTCTGATTCAAGTGAGCATTATAATCAATACAACAATGTCTGTCAAGAAAGATTACCTACCTTAACTATTACTGTGTAAAAGCGAAAATCCCCTGTAAATTCCCTTACTTCTATATTTAATATTTCAAGTAAAGAAGATATTGCTTTACAAAATTATTCATGAGAGAAATCCCATCTCCTGTGACTGAGAATCTCACAGGTGACACTTTTGTAAAATATATGTAGCATGTCCACAAATGACACTCCATGTCCATGCCTCTGAACTGGCCATTCCCTGATTCTGGAATGCACTCGCTCCTCTCTTCTCCCTCCACGACTTCCTTGTATCCTTCAAACCTCAGCTCAAATCTCATATTCTACATGAAACCTTCCTTGATCCCTCCAGCTGCTAGTGCCTCCCTCCCCCCTCCAAATTCCTCATATTTATTTTGTAATATTCTTATATGTGTATATTTGTACAATAGAATGTACATGCTCTTAGAGAATGGACTGTTTTAATCTTGTCTTTGTACTTCAAGTTCCTAGCACAGTATATAGGCATATATAGGGAAGACTTGTTGATTGACTGAAAGTAGAAAGAACCTTAGAGTACATATTGACCCCCTACTCTATGAAATCAATTTCTATATAGGTTGTACATAAAATGAGTTCAAGATCAAGCAAGATACCACGTGGAAGCAATATGGTAGAAAGACAAGAGCACTGAATTGGAGTGTTTTGGTTCTCCTTACTAATCTGAGTGACTTTGGGCAAGTTCCTTCTCCCAGCTGGTCCTCAGTTTCCTCTTCTGTATCATAAAGGAGTTAGACCACATGATCTTTAAAGTCCCCTTCACCTCTAAATCCAATGATTTCCTTGAAGGATCTGTGATTTTGTAAGCACAGATCGTAAATTCTGATCTTTTGTTATTATCCAAGCAAACAGCACCTTGGGCAGTATGGGGCTAACTTTGGGGCTCCCAAACCCTGGGGGGGTTCCTGGGGGACACAGATGAAATGACACAAAAACACTAGGGTCACACAGGGTCACACAATCACTAAGGATACTCTAAGCCCAACACTCTAATTTGTCATGTTGCCTCTACAAAGCCTATGATTTATAGGAGCAAAAAATTGAAAATGAAAGGATGTGGGAGATTCATGACTTTTCAGTAAGCTCTGTCATGCTATGATCACTGAAAAATTCCTCTGTCATGGTTGAGAATCCCTTACCCCCTCCCCTCCCTTCCCTCCTCCCTCATTGATTGAATCTTTTGTTATTAGCCAAGCACACAGCATCTTGGGCAGGAAGGGGCTAACCCTGGGGCTCCCAAGCAACAGGTCCGACCATCTGAGGGATGCCCAAATGCTCTCTTACTCTCCTAGTCCCTGGGTGATTAGGCATGAAACCACTGCTCTTCCACCCAGACCTATAACTTGCTGCTGTAACTGAGGCTTTGGCTGGGCGAGATGGCAAATGAGTTAGGCTTCCAGGTGTGCAGCTTATGCATCTTCTAGATTTCATCGTCTGTAAGCTTGTGGGTTCCACACAAGAAAAACTGCAAGCCTCCAAAGAGCATGCAAATTCACACAGCAGCAGCAGCAGCACCACCACCACCACTACTACCACCATCAGCATCCATTTCTACCTTGTTTTAAAGTTCCCAAAGCACTATCCTCATGACAACCCTATAAGGTAGGGAGTAAAAGGATTATTCTCATCTTACAGAGGAGAAAACCAAGGCTCAGAAATGGGGAGTAACCTATTTATAGTCACAAAGGTAGTAAGTGTTACCTAATGGAAAGGAGAGGCAGTGCTGCATTCTACATAATGGAATCAAGAAAATGTGAATTTGAATTCCAACTCAGAAATCACTAGCCATGTGACCCAGGACAAATCGCTTATCTCTAGACCTCACTTTTCTCATCTGTAAAATAAGGCGATTAGGCTCAAAGACCTCTAAAATCCCCTTCAGCTTTAAATTTGGGGGTCTTTGTAAGGATTGTTCCATTTGTTGTCTTTTCCCCCAGTGCCTAACATGGTACCTGGCCTATAGCAGGTGCCTAATAAATGCCTGATTGAACAATCCTTTGATCTCATAATTTATGATCACATAAAACAAAAGAACTAGAAAGAATTAGAACTCAGGGCTCCTAAACACAAATCTTTCCTCAACAGCCAGAGCCCTTCCTCTAAATGCAAGATAATACATCTCTAAATGCCACCTATTGGAAAGGTATTAAGAATTCCAAGCAGACAGGCTCAGAAAGGACAGTATCACAATTCACTTCAGGGCAGCTTGCTGTGGGTTGGTATAGTGTGGGGAATGATTTTCCCAGGGTGTTCTAAAGTGAGAGTGAAAGGCTCCAGGAACCCAAGGAGCTGCAGAAAGGGCACAGGCATATTGGGGAGTAGGGAGTAGAGGTTAATTCTATCATGGCTGGGTTTTAGAAAAGTATGAACTGGAGAATCACACAATCTCCAGGGTGGAAGGGATATCAGAAGGCATCTACTCCACATTGTTTCTGAACACAAATCCTCTTGATGCCATCCCACAACAAGACGCCACCAAGCCTTTATCTGAAGGTCTCTGATGAAGTAGGCCCATACCACTTAATGGATAGATCTGATTGCTGGGAAGTTTCTCTTACATAAAACCTAAATGCTCCACCCTTCAACTTCCATCTGTTGGTGCTTAATTTGGCCCTTTGGCAGACTGATCAGAACCAGGACACCTAAAAGGTACAGAGGCAGTCTAGGGAGAGTGACCCAGATGGTGAAGAGCCCCAAGATTAGGCCACATGAGGATCTGCAGAAGGAACTGGGGGTGTCAAACTAGAGAAAAAAAGACTTAGGAAGGGCATGGATGACGATCTTTCAGTATTTGAAAAATTTTTCTTTAGAGGAGAGATTGGACTCATCAGTTTTGTCTAAGAGAGTAGAACCAGGAGCAGTAGGTAGACATTACAAAGTAGTAAATGGCACGGAAAACTCCCCCACTCAAGCAGAGCTATCCCAAAGTGGAGTTGGCTGCCATTAGAGGTCATGTATTCTCCCTCATTCAAGGTCAAGCAGAGGCTTCCTGGCTTCTTATCAGGGATGTTGTTGAGAGGATGTTTTTGTTAAGCCAGAAGTTGACTCTGCAGTCCCTTCCAAATCTGAGACTCTGTCATTCCAGAAAAATTGTTACTAACAGTAAATATGTCACATGGCCATACTTTATTGCTTCAAAACTAACCTGAGCTAATTCTACTCTAAATATCACTGCTGAATGCAACTATGGGAACTCAAAAGGAACAAAACACTAACAGGCACTTGAGGAATACAAACAGTAACATCGTGCCATAATGCCTCTGGCTCACATATATAACACATGGTTAATCTCCAACTGGCTGCTGTTGCCACTCTCACACAGTCTGCTGGGATTCCCAGCTGGGAAGGGAGCTTAACTTAGAGGGAATCTCTTCCCTTATTCCAATAAAGAACTTTACTGGGAGCTGCCTCCCTCCTGCCTTGCCTAGGGACATCAGAGACAGCAGTTCTCCTGCACCAACCTGGTTGCCAGCCACCAGAAAAGCCTATGCAGATGTATCAAGGCTTCAAGAAATGAAAGGCAGCCCCTGCCTTTTACTGACTCCCCTGGGGGCAGAAAGCTAAATAAGACACAGTCACTGCCTTTCAAGATCTAGTCTAGCTGTGGAGATACAAAATGGGGAGATTTATAGGATGTCTAGGAATGTAACAGCTCAACAATACTTCTTTATAAGTGGGTTGGAAGATTTGATCATTGAATACCATAATCCAGGCAATAGGCATTTCGTCCATTTGGTTCTTCCTGTGGGGATGGTTATATCAAAATCTTTTGAGTAGGTGAGGCTCTTTTCCAGGAGGCTCCACATTGAACCAGGACTCGATGTCATCTTCAGGCAGGGGCATCTTGAGAACCTCATCATCTATAGGAAAGCCCTTTTCGGCTTTGAGTTTGTGATGGTTCTCCTCTATCACAGGGGTGATCACCTTTGGTGAGCACATCCCTCTCTTTTGTGCCTTGCCTAATGATTATGAACAAAAGGCCAAACATGCTATGTCTGTCTTAAAATATTTCACAGAATCTTCAACTATGATGGTAGAGAGAATACACTTTGTTGAAACTGAACCTTTAAAGTGCTGTTTTGCATTAGTGAAGTGATTTATTTAATAATCAGCAAATGTGAAGGACAGTGAGAACTTGGATTTTCTACGTCTTTGACTTAGTTATGTGATAGGAAAGATTTGGTCTATCATGGAATATTACTTGAGAAAACCTACCAGATTGCTATTAAGAACCACTTAATTAATTAAGTAATCACTTAACTCTTTAGTGAGTCTGCCCTCTATGTGGGTACAGATTATCCTCATTAAAAAAGGCCCTCAAGATTACTTGGATTACAGGTGTCTCTCCTCTAGCTTTCTTTAACTAGATTTAACTTCCATTGCTTCTCTTTACTTTGGGAGGTGACACTGCTCATAATTGTCCACCACTCATCTCCGTAAAATTTGACAAATAAGTTTATAGTCTAACCCAGCGGTGGGGAACCTGCAGCCTCGAGGCCACATGTGGCCTTCTAGGTCCTTGGGTTCGGCCTTGTGACTGAGTCCAAGTTTTACAGAACAAATCCTTTTCTTAAGGGGATTTTTAGTTGCCATCTCTCTCTACTTAGCAAGCAGGTCAAGTACTTCCTAGCTGAGAGGCTTTTTTAGGCTCCTCTGGTCTCCTTGTTAAGGAAATTGATTTATACCAGATAATATTCTGCATAAAATTATTTGCTTTCTATTTCTGCATCCCTTCTTCTGTCCATTACCATTTTCGAAATCAATAACTACTTTAAATAGATCAAGATTAAATAATTTCTTCTCATTTTTATTCTTCTTTCTTTTTGCTAATTTTGATGTTTCCTCTATCAAGTCAGTGGTCTGAGTGTACAGATGATTCATGAATGATGAGTCATTTCCTATCTGTTAAAATAGAATTCATTTCACTTTTTTGAGATGTTATTCAGTGCTCACCCTGTCCATCACCTTTCATTTATGCTCTTGAAGAAATTATTCAGGAAAAATAGGCATGAGGCTTCTATGTTGTCTAAGTCAAGTAGGTCGTACAGTGGATAGAGTATTGGGCCTGGAATCAGGAAGACCTGAGTTCGAATCTGGCCTCAGACACCAGCTGTGTGACCTTGGGCAAGTCATTTAACTCTTCTTTGCCTCAGTTTTCTCACCTGTAAAATGGGGATAATAATAACACCTACCTCCCTGGGTTGTTATGAAGCTCAAGTGAGATAGTAATTGTAAAGTGCTTAACATAAAGTACCTGGCATGCAGTAAGCGCTATATAAATGTTAGCTATTGTGATTATGATTATGATTATGATTATTTGCTATGATGGCTGTTGTTATTATTCCTTATCCCTGACTCACAATTTCCAGTTCTGGTCACCATCCTCATGTTTACATTGAAATCACTGAATAACGAACTAACACTGATTTAATTTGGGAGGAGCTTATTTTGTTCTCTATTAAAAAACCCATTGACCTCTTCATCTTCACAACAAATATTGGCATATATGCTGCAAATATTTTCAAAGTTTTACAAATACTGTACTTATTATGATCAATGTTAATATGTGACCAAATGTCCCACAAAATGATATTTCTTGCTGCCCTTGGATATGTGAGAAAACCAACTACCAATTCCTTTATTTGCCTCTACAGTGAGAATCTATGAATCATCTTTCCACTTACCTGCAACTTCCTTCTTCCTGCTGGTTTTATTTAAAGGAGGAATGTCAAGACTGACAAGATTCAATCCCTACAGAATCACATATTGGTCCTTGCACAAAGATCACACATCTGGAATGCCAACAGCTAAGTTAGAGTTTGTACGTGGTCTGAAACTATGTGCTTCTTTATCACTGATGCTTTTTCGAAATAGAATAATTACAGTCTCACCTAAGACCATATTTTACATGTGTGATATAATAACAACTCTATTTGGTCTTCATATGTGCATCATTAATGTAACACTTCATAGTTCCAGCACTCTTTCCCTGCTTTATCTCACATAACTCTGTTATGGTGGGGCAGATAATATAATTATCGTTGGCTTTACTTCACAGATGAGGAACGTGCAGGTCAGAGAATTGATTTGTCCACAAGCATAAAGCTAGCAAGTATCCAGGCCAGGAATCAAACTTAGGGTTTTTGACTCTGATTCTGATTCCCTACTTCTCTACACTGAGGATGTGATGTGGGTGACATCCTTGAAGACACAATTGATCAATCTTTCAGGCATAAAAGGTAATTACTACAGTTTTATGAGGTTGTTGATGGTTGCTGGCCATTTGTCTGGTTAATATTTAAATAGATCAAAATAGTATTCACAGAATAGCCACATAGTTAAAGAATTTATAACAACAGAATGATGTTTTGGGCCGAGGATGACAACATATAACAAAAGAAAAAGAATCAACCACATCCTACCAATGGTCCCTTAATTACTCATATGTAATAGCAATTGGCTGTCCTATGGGGAAGGCCAGTCTTTAGACCGTGCATGGATATTTCTTTTTGATTTCAAGTAAGCAACTGGCAGAGTCTTTTCAGAGTGGAAACTTGAGGAAATAGTTTTCTGGCTATACATAATGGAGGGAGGGGCTCAGATTGGGTGATGATGAAGTCTTTTCGTTGGTTGTGGAGCTGGAATAACTGACTACTAAGGGATTACTGAGCTTGAACTAAATGGGTAAAAGTTAAAGGAGCTATCTCTCATGCCTGGAATGCTCTCCCTTCTAATTAACAACCCCTCAGAATGTCTGGCTTCCTCTAAGATCCAGATAAAGCATTACCTTTTCTAGGAAAATTTCCTAGTCCCCCCTTGCTGCTAGCATCATTTCCTGTAAGATTACTTTCCATTTTCCATCTACCTTTCATCATGTATTTATCTTGTGTGTACTAATGTCTATGTTGTCTTCTATTAGGCTGTGAACTCTGAGGTCAAGGACTACTTTTGCTTTCTCTTTGTAGCCCCGAGGCTTAGCATAGTACCTTGTTGATTGCTTAATTTCCAAGATGGAAGTGATTCTGTGAGTGTGGGAGATCCAGAGCAAACATGGCCAATGGTGGTGAACGTAGCTAGATGGATTCAGAAAGACAGTCACCCTAGGGGGATAGCAAGTTCAGGGAGTGTGACCCCTTGTGGTCCAGAAAAGTCCCAGCTCTGAACTTTATAATAACAGTGACTCTCAGAGCCCAGCAGTGAGCTACACCTAAGGGAAACTTCACAGGGAGCTCTAAAAGTAAGGAAAGGACTTCCCAGATGAGGAGTTTGGGGTACTTCTTGGCCCCACGCATTCTCTATATAAGAGCTTCATTACCTTTGTACTTTAAATTTGTTGTGGGAGAGTACGTCCCAAGCTTGGAGGGGGATGTTTTTGTAACCACTATTGTTGATATATCACCTTAGTAAATAGCTTTTCTAAAAAGCTAATTAGGTCTATTGGTTGATTGTTAGTGGGAAGCTACACAGATGAGGGCTCATAAGCAGTAGGACTAGAAACTCAGATGCTCAGGATAACAAATCCTTAACATCCTGAAGAATAACAGCAGCTAGCAGCTCTCTAGGTACCTGAACCATCAATACAAGTGGGAATTGAGAGAATGTAATCCAGAAGAGGTATAAAATATGTATACATTCAACATAAAGAAACGAGTACTTTTATGGAGAAATCATTATCTCTTTTCATATGCACATGTTAACTGCTCAAAATGAAATCATTCATTTTGTGATGAAATATCTCCAAAAAGGTTTACTTGTATGATATATAGGGAGAGATAAGTGAGTAGATTATTGATTTAGAGGGTGGGAAAGAAAGATTCTGGGAGTCTAGAGAACACTCTACACCAAGGGTGAGGAATCTATGGCCTTGACGCCACATGTGGCCATCTAGATCCTTAAGTGTGGCCTTTTGACTGAACCCAGATTTTACAGAACAAAGATAGACTCCCAACAAGTGCAAGTGAGGTCCAGCCAAAGCATGGTCATTGCTACTTAAGAACTCCTAGTGTGGAGGGCAGTTGAATGAGAAGTACTTCTCTCTGAGGGTGGTGCTAACAGAGGCAGATATGACACACGAGTGGCTGTCCCCTAGCTGGGTATTCACAAAATTAATCCCTACCTCTTTTGAATCATTTTTCAGTCATGTCCACCTCTTCATGACCCCATTTGGAGTTTTCTTGGCAAAGGTATTGGAGGGAGTTGCCATTTCCTCAGATGAGGAAACTGAGGCAAACAGGGAGAAGTGATTTATCCAGGGTCACACAGCTAGTAAATATCTGAGCCTGCATTTGAACTCAGGAAGAGGAGTATTTCAGATTCCAGGCCACACACTCTATCTACTGCACCACCTAGCAGCACAAATCTCTACCTAGGGGGTCCAAGTAATCAAGAAACCAAAAAAGCCAAGTCAGGTTGCTATCAGATAATTCTGCAAAGCACCAAAATCTAAGGTGGAGGGTGGGAAGGGGGAGGGGGTAAGACTAGTTTTTGAAAAAGTTTCAGGCCAGTGGTTGATGCCAGATCAGGAGGCAGAAAAATTGAGAGAGGGCTAAAGAACTGAGATTTTATTTGACTGCTTCTCCAACGCCTCTGTTTTAATAGTGGCTGCTGGCAGTCCTGTAACCCTTGCCCCCACACTGATGACCCTCTTCTAAGTTGGCCCTTCAGGCTGTGGCTCCTATACTAATGGAGAAAAATCCAGAATATTCCAGTTTGTCCTACCAAAAGTGTTTCTGCTAAAAACTATTGATTATGGGATGCTGCTGGGAGCCCGAGGAAAGTTCTCACAAGACCTTTGCCATTAGATCACTCTTGCCCGAAAACACATCCCCTAGTGTGGTATCAATCTGGATGCCAGCCAGGAACCAATCTTCCAAGACTAAAATATCTGGCCCAAGCACCGCAAGAACATTTTTTATTATGTATATACAATTCTGACCGGATGAATTACCTGTATTTACACGTACGCATAGGGTAGGGGTAGAGGAAGATGCTGTTATTTTGGACAAATCGTTGTCCCCAAGAGTCCTAGAAGAAATACCTGAATCACAAATTGCAATTTGTAGCTCACCCTGGGTAATGAATCATCGGATGGAATTTCATTTTTTGGATTTAAAGAGAGTTAGTGTTGATCTATGAAGGCAGATGATTTAAGAAATTGAAGCAGTAACAAGGAAATTGCTTCTCTCTTGTGTGGCAAAATGCTTTATAGGGGGTTTTGGCTTTATTTCTTAAAATGGATTTATAATACCTTTTCTCTCCTCCTCAAGGCTCAAGGAAGCCTCTTTATGCTAATGAATCCTAAATGGCTGTCCAATGGACTTCTTAATGTCTAGTTCAGATGGTATAATCAAGAATTTTTAATCCCCCAGGAAATATAGATGAATATCCATTTCCTATCCAACTTTTCCCCCCTTGACATTTTCATTAAACTATGTGTAATAGGATTTCTAGCCAAGACAGCCAAGGCAGGGGTTCAAAGGGTCCTCTGCTCTTCATTTTTTGGTTTGTTTTTTCAACCGGATCTGTGGTTTCTTTGGTATAAAGAACTCACAGTGGAGAAACTCTCTCTACCAGGGCAGATCTGCAGCTGTTTTACAACATAAAGAGTCTTAGGGAACTGCCAGAGGCACTGATAAGTTAAGTGATCTGCCCCAAGTCACACAGCTGGTACCCATAAGAGATAGGACTTCCTAACTTGGAAGTCAGCTCTTAAACCGCTGTGGCCAATGCATCCTTATGCTTTTTATATTCTTTTCAAAAAACAACTCATTGAAACACCAAAGAGAAAGAAAATTATGAGAAAAGGTACATAAGAAATGTTTTTTAAAAGAGAAATGTGGTAAAGGGATAAAGGGCACCTACATAATGTTTTTAAACAACGTTAGAGGCAAGCTTTCGCTACATCTTCATATTGGAGATCTCACTTCTTCCAGAGGCAGCCCATTCTGCTGTGGGCTGGCTCTCAACAGGAGAAAGGGTTTTGAGGATATCAAACTTCAGTGTGCCCCTTTGGAACCTATGATTTTTAGTCCTTTTATCTTGGACCAAACAAACAAAACAAATAAAATCCCTTCTTCCATGTGACAACATTTTGGTAACTATCCTACTTCCCCTAAGCCAGGGGTGGGGAACCTGTGGCCTTAAGGCCATATGTGGCCTTCTAAATCTTTAAGTTTTGCCTTTTGACTGAATCCACATTTTACAGAACAATCTGATTAGGATCTTGAGACCCTGGGCAAGTCACTTGAGCCTGTTTGCCTCAGTTTCCTCATCTATAAAATGAGCTGGAGAGGGAAAGACAAACCACTCCAGTCTTTGCCAAGAAAACCCCAAAATGGGGTCAGGTGGAGTCAGACATGACTAAAAAATGACTGAACAACAAGGGCTTTTTACCATCCTGGTTGCTCTCCTCTGGATAATCTGCACTTTATCAGTGTCCTTCCAAAAATGTGGCACCCAGATCTCAGCCCTGGATGCTAGCTGTGTATGACCAGGCCAGAGGACAGCAAGATCAATCACATGCTTAGTCCTGGACACTGTGCTGCTTGGAATAAGGCCTACAAAAATACATGCTTTTTGGACTGCCATCTAGTGCCACTCACTTCTATTGGGCGAGTATCCTGCTAAAACTTTGGCATGGCTAGATAAAAAGGTACTTGGCCATGGTCACACCACAGGGGTAGAACTAGTACATGTTTTTGCTTCCTCCTTTTTCAAAGACACATAATATAAATATAAAATAGCTGACTTCTTGTTGCTCTTTCCCCTAAAATCTTAGTCAGCAGTGGGGAATCTGTGGCCTTGAGGTCACATGTGGCCCTCTAGGTTCTCAAGAGCAGCCTTTCGACTCAGTCCGAGTTTTACAGAACAAATCCTTTTATTAGGGGGATTTATTCTGTGCAGTTTGGATTCAGTCAAAGGGCCCAACATGAGGACCTAGAGGGCCACATGTGGCCTTGAGGCCACAGGTTCCCCACCCCTCTGATAGATAATAAGTAGTTCTGAGTTTCTATAAGAAAGGAAACCACTGGTTTTAAAGGCAGGTTCTTTCTTTTTTTTTTTTTTTGAGGCAATCAGGGTTAAATGACTTGTCCAGGGTCACTCAGTTATAAAGGTAGATTCTTATGACTGGTATTTGAAAAAGCATTAACAATGAGGTTGACACAATTCTAGAGGGCAGATGATGATGAAGGTTAGCCATCACCTGAGAGATGCATAGTGAACTCAATATGCAGAACGAGTGATACCTTTTTAGACATGACCAATGTGTCCATTTGTTTTGCTATTGACTATGTATATTTGCTACAAAGGTTTTGTTTCTTCCCTCACCCCTTTCTCAATGAGGACTGGGAGTGAGAGGGAGGAGAGAAAATAAATGCTGTTTAATTGAAAAAAAAATAATTAAAAAAGAATGATTTTGAGATTCAAAACAGTCAATGCTGACATTGGAAGAAGAAATAGCACCATGGGTGTGAGAATTTAGTATATAGTTCTACCCTGTCCAAAGCAGGCACCTTTACATTTTGTATTTTATAGATAGGTAGGTAGATAGATACAGATAGATATAGATATATATGTGTGTGTGTATGTATACATATACATACATGTGTGTATATATCTGTGTATGTGCATGTGTATATATGTGTGTATATATGTGTGTGTATATATATGTGTGTGTATATATATCCACCCCCCGCACCTCAAAATTGGCCTTTGCAAGATCCAAAATGAACAAGCTGCTTATTAAGGTAAGCCCATGGAGGCGGCATTTTTCAAAAGGTAAAGATGTCCTCCGAACATGTCAGTGCATCCTGGAAATCATTAACAGTGTGTGGTATTTTCAAAGGCCACACTAACCT
Organism: Trichosurus vulpecula; assembly: GCF_011100635.1. NCBI lineage: Eukaryota > Metazoa > Chordata > Mammalia > Diprotodontia > Phalangeridae > Trichosurus > Trichosurus vulpecula. The sequence continues at coordinate 43,223,963 of NC_050582.1, read as the reverse complement.
TTTCGAGCATGAAACATGCAAAAAGGAATAGATTTCCTCACCATTTGGAGAGGAAAAGAATCTCTTTGATGCTTACTTTTATTTGCTCGTGGCAAATTGGCTCTGTGGTGCTAGTGGGGGGTGTAGTTGGGGGGGGTGGAGTGGAGAATGAATCCTCAGTGTTTCAACAAGTGATTCACTTAAAATGCCATCAAGAATCGTGTGTGCTATTAAAAAGAGAAAACGAACTGGTATCACACTCAAGGCAAGAATCAAGACAGGTCATCTATTTGCTTGTGTTTGGGGAAATTATTTTTTTAAATGTGCATTCTTCATTGTTCATAACTGAGGCTTGGGTTCTGTCAAATCTTTTTTTTCCTTTTAGTCTTAAGCAAATGCACATTTCCACAAGATTAGTTTCTTTTTTAAAAATTACTATTTATTTAATATTTTTAGTTTTCAGCATTGATTTTCACAAGAGTTTGAATTACAAATTTTCTCCCCATTTCTACCCTCCCCCCCACTCCAAGATGGCATATATTTAGATTGCCCCATGCCCCGGTCAGTCCTCCCTTCTGTCACCCCACTCCCCCCATCCCCTTTTCCCTTACTTTCTTGTAGGGAAAGATAGATTTCTATGCCCCATTGCCTGTATATCTTATTTCGTAGTTGCATGTAAAAACTTTTTTTTGAACATCTGCTTTTAAAACTTTGAGTTCCAAATTCTCTCCCCTCTTCCCTCCCCACCCACCCTCCCTAAGAAGGCAAGCAATTCAACATAGGCCACATGTGCATCATTATGCAAAATCCTTCCACAATACTCATGTTGTGAAAGACTAACTATATTTTGCTCCTTCCTATCTTATCCCCCTTTATTCAATTTTCTCCTTTGACCCTGTCCCTTTTCGAAAGTTTTTGCTTTTGATTACCTCCTCCCCCTATCTGCCCTCCCTTCTATTGTCCCCCCCCCACCTTTTTTATCTCCTTCCTCCTTCTTTCCTGTGGGGTAAGATACCCAATTGAGTGTGTATGTTATTCCCTCCTCAGGTCAAATGGGATGAGAGCAAGATTCACTCATTCCCCCTCACCTGCCCCCTCTTCCCTTCCCACAGAACTGCTTTTTCTTGCCCACATGATTAGTTTCATAGAGCTATTGGCACCATGTTCATCTTCTGTTCATTTTCTGTGGCATGGTAAAAAGTAGAAGGTCCCAATTGGGAGACCTGGGTTTGAGTTCAGGCTCTGCTATTTACTAGCTGTGTGACCTTGGTTAAGTCACTTAATCAATCTGGGCCTCAGTTTCCTTATCTGTACTATAATACTTCAAGGACCCGTGATTTTAACGAAACCCTCCATTGATACAAACATATTCAATTCAACAAGCATTTATTATAGGATCCTAAGAGTCATGGAGCTAGATCTAAGAAGGGACCCAAGAGACCATCTAGTTCAACTGCCTCAATTTTACAGATAAGGAAACTGAGGCGCAGAGCAGGGAAGTGACTTATCATACAGGTCTTAATTGTGGGAGGTAGAATTTAAATCCAGATTTTCCTGACTCCAAGGCCAGTGTTCTCTTCATTACATCACAACCTCTCTGTCTTAATAGACTCAGAATTACTGAAGGAAAAACATTCATCCCCTGTTAGCACTGGGCAGATGTCTATATCTTTCCCCAGATACAGTGCACACCCTAAGCAATGACACTTTGGTACCCACTCAGTGATAAGGATTTACACTTCTCTGGAGGGATCATATATGTTTCCATTTGGGGTTTTTTGGTAGGATTTTTAGGGCCAATTACATGCTGCCCTAACTCCCCATAAGCATTTTCAGAGTTTTTTTCTTCTCTTTCTAGTGGATTGGTCCCTAATCACCCAACATTTTGTGAGCAATTATCCTTAAGAGTAAGTCTAACTGAGAAAACAATCGTTACTTTACTTTTCATTACCACCACTTAATTAGTGATTCGCCAAACTTTCACAAAAATATCGTCTTCTTTATTCCCAAAAACCCTCAAGAGGAGAATGCATCCATAGAAGGCCACCCAGGATGAGGACTAGCTTGGAAACCATGCCTTATCACAAGGTTTGAAGAAGTTAATAATAATGAGACTTTATGGCATATAATGTTTGCCAAGCATTTTGCATATATCATCTTACTTGAGTTTACAACTATCGTATGAGATTATTATTATCCCCATTTTACAGATGCATATACTGAGGATCAGAAAGGTTATGTAATTTGCCCATAGCCACCCAAGTGATAAATATGTGAGGTTGGATTTGAACCCAGGTCCTCTTGGGTCAAGTACTAAATTCCACTCTTCTACTATGTCACTGCCTCAAATTAGGGGTCATTATCCTGGAGAAGTGAAAGTTTTAGTTGGGTAGAAAGGGAGGCTGGCTAAGGGCTCTGATCACTGTATTCAAATATTTTATTACAAGCTGTCAGAGGAAAGAGAGCTTAGACTTGTTCTGCTTTGTTCTGAAGAGGTAGAATTAGGAGCTGGGGAGGAGGCTTAACTATAAGGAAGGAGTCCAATCTGGAGCTGCCTTGGGAAGTGACGGGATTATTGAATTTGGATCTAAAAGGGATCTTAGAGATCATCTAGTGCAGAGCCAGCAAATACTCTGAAGGATGCCCCCAACCAGATTCAAACGTCAATGGGAAATAGTTAAAATACAAATACTATAATACTATAATAGAGGTAATATGACATTTTAAAACTAAGTTAATATACGGCCCACGGGGATCTTTAGCATGAATTAGTGGCCCCGTTTCTATTTGAGTTTGACCCCACTGATCTAGTTCAACCCCTTTATTTTGACAAAGGAGGAAACTGAGGCCCAGGGAAGTGATGTGCACTGCCCAGGGTTTCCCATAGGACCATAGACATAGAACTGGAAGGGACCTCAAAGGTTATTTAGCCCATTCCCCTCATTTTGCAGAGAAAGAAACTGAGGCCCAGATAGGTAAAGTGACTTTCTCAAGATCATATATAGCATTTAGAGCTGGGAAGGCACTTTCAAGTTATCTGACCTACCCCCTCATTTACAGAGAAGGAAACAGTTAATGATAATAGCAGTCATTTCTTGAATGTTAACAAGTCCTTTCCTTACAACAGCCCTGGGAAGTAAAAAGCAGAGAGAAAGAGACAGAGAGCAAAGGAGCTGAAAGTGTTGGACTTGTCTCTAGATAAACAAAAGTTTCACCTGTCAGGGAAGAGGCCCACAGTAGGTGCTACACTGGCCTGAATAACCTTTGTGGTCAGTCCCAACTCAGGGAGTCGAGGAAACTACCCTCCCCTGTCAGCCAATCCGCTCCCCACCTCCCCTTGCAATGAGTCCCAGTGCCCTCCCAAACTACCAAGCATGCAAATGCTCGTCAGCACAAATCACTTCTCCCACCAGGAAAATACTCTGGAGGATTCAGACATGACAGTGTCCCTCAAGAGAGAAGTCTGTTATTCCCTAAGATGGTTGGGTCTTAGCTGGGAAGGCATAGAAGGCACTATGGTGCAGGACCAGGAGCACTGCATTTGGCATAGGAGGACGTAACTCAGTTTCCAGTTCTGCTCTCCAGGACTTTTTGGGTGACCTTGGCCAAGTCATCTGATGGGCCTCAATTTCTTCCTCCTTTTAAAATGAAGGGTTCATACTATACCAGTGGTATCCAACTTAAATAGAAATGAGGGGCACCAAACTATACATAAGGATCCCTGCCAGCTTCATATTGACTTAGAAAACCATATATTAACATTATCTATGCCCTACTGTATTTTTATTTTGTTAAATATTTTCCCATTACATTTTAATTTGGATTGGGTGCTAAGACCTCTCTACTAGATGATCTCTAAAGTCTCTCCCAGCTTTACCTCTGTGATCCTATGATTAAGAAGACAGGAAATTTTAAAAAGAGAGATTCTATCTTAACTTTCTAGGTTGAACCTATCAATATAAGAACCTAGCATATTTCAAAGGAAAGGACATTAGAAAACATTCTAGTGCTCCCCAAAATAGTAACAAGAGTTCGATCATGACACCAAGGCATTTTCCTTTCGTGTAGCTCACTTTCTCAAGGAAAAAGTACAGGAGTCAACTTTAGAGCCACAGAACGTCAGAGCCAAAAGGAAAAGATTCACAGAATGACCTGAAAGAGCCTGGATTGAAAGTCTTGTCAGAAAGTCAACTATTTCTTTATATTCCCAGCACTAAGTGTTGTTCACAGTGAAATAGCTTGAATTAACCCCTTATTTTATAAGTGAGAAAAGCAAGGCCCAGGGAGAGCTGACTGGTCCCAGGTTACAGAGTAAGTTAGTAGCAGAACTCGGGCCACCACTAGCTTTCCTAACTCCATAGTCTACCACGTTACACGGACAATGTACCCATGCTAAGTCACTGTCATCCCAGCTGCATTGATCATGATTTCTTTAAGGAAATAATTTATCACCTTTGTTTCTTCTTTCCTTTTTGGACTTAGACATCAATAGGAAACTGCCAAATTCAGTTTTGTAGTTGAGATGTGTCTTCAGTCAAACTGAAGACTAAAGATTTGCCATGGGGATGCTATTTGTTTGCAAGTGAAAATCTAGGCAGTGTTCCTACTCCTAAGGAGGGCTGGGTGGAGTAACTGTGGAAGTTTAAATCCCAAACCCCCAAGCCAAGATCTTATGAGGGCCCTCTTCCTGCTGGGTTCTTCCTGCCTATTTATCTACTTATCCTTCCCTGAGAAGCATTTCTGGACGTGATTTGGTGTTCTGGGGAAGGGATAGTGCTATGATTTAATAATGTTCTCTAACGACAATTTTTTAAACATTTTCCCAGAAATCTGTTCATTTTTCTTTTTAATGCATTTTAAAATCAATGCACTATTATGTAACGAATTACAGGCTTGGATAAGCTCGCTCTCTCTCTCTCTCTCTCTCTCTCTCTCTCTCTCTCTCTCTCTCTCTCTAAAATACCTCCATCCTCTATATGATCTACCAGAGGAACAAGGCAGCCTGCACCCTGCACTGGTTCATCCTCTCTCCAAAGGGAGGCAGCTTGGTACCATGGGTCTATAATTGTCTTGGGAATCAAGAGACCTGGATTCCAGTCAAGGCTCTGCTACCAATTAGCACTCTATGCTTGTTTCCTCATCTATAAACTTAATGAGTTAAACTAAATGATCTATAAAGACATGTCCAATTCTAATATTGTGTAGTAGAAAGAATAATGGACTTAGGGCAAGGCCGGACTCTTTTTATCACCTCTAGGTCTCACTTTCCTCATCTGTAAAATAAGGGAATTTGCCTCGATTATTGCTAAGCCCTTCAAGCTCTAAATCTTAGGATCCATTCAATGGTTTTGTGTTCTCATGCTGGCTTGTGCTCTGTGTATATATACACATGTGCATGTGTGTGTATGTTTCTTTCCTCTGTCAATATATAATTATATAAATATATCTATATACATACACACAGAGATAGTGTCCATATATAGTGTTTATATATCAATATAGATATTGACATCGATATCAATATATAAAGAACTGAGAGAGTGTGTGGCATTGGGGAGAGAAAGCTGGCCTCAGAATCTGGATGACCTATGGAAAGAATATCAGATTCAGCAACAACACTTGGTTTTCCAGCCTGATTCCTTTTACTTCTTGTGCACAGTCCCTGCCTTTCACACATGTGACCCTGGGCTAGTCATTCAACTTCAGTACTCTAGGTCAGAAGTGTCAAACTCCAGATTAAAATGTAAACAGGAAATATTTGACAAAATAAATAAAAATACAATACAATGTAGATAATGCTAATGTGTGGTTTCTAAGTCTGTATGCGTTATGGTTTAGTGCTACCCTATCTATCTGAATTTGACACCACTGATTTAAATAGTAAATAAAAGTCAAGCTCCTCGGATGCTAAATTTCACTGAAGTCTAAACATGGTATGATTGTACCCATAAAATTATAACTATTAGAATTCTAGCTCTAGCTATGTGCCCATGTCGCCTCCCCTATCTGGACCTCATTTTCAGCTCTGTAAAACTAAGTGGCTGGATTAGATGATCTCTAAGATACATCCTAATCTAACACCTGCGATTTCCTCAAAGTTGGAAGAGACCTCAGGAATCATCTAATTCAATCCCCAAGACTCTCGATATGATATGCCCTTCAAATGGTCGTCCATTCATGGATGGGGAATCTACCATCTCCTTAGGAAAAGCATTTCACTTTTAGAAAACTCTAATGGTTTCCTTTCATTTCATATGCCCCAAAGGCAATGCAAATTGGAGCTCCCAGAGATGCCTTTAAAAACGCATTAGGAGGCTGCCTGCTTAGAAATCCATGGGAACACTCAAAACAATCTGCACCCTTGATTGCATTCTGGCTTATTAAGGAGACACACCTGTAAGGCACAAGTGGGGCTGAAGAAAACTAAGACCAGTAGACTCGCCAGAACAGTGGGTCTCCAGAAAAGGGACAGTAATGAATGGGCTTGTGCAACTTTCAGGGAATGACACTACAGGACCCTTTGGGATCCCATATTGCCACGTCCCCTAAGAGAACCAGTATCTTCCCACAAATGAAGCTGGTAACTGGATGTAACATGGAGCTTAGAACATGAAGGGTACAATTCCACCCTCAAGGCACTAGAGGGGAGTCTGAGCAAAAGCCATAGCGAAGGAGCCTAGGACATAGAGGGGTGACATCTGGACAGACAGAGTGTGACCATTTGACACAGGCATAGAAAACAGATGAGGAGTTTCTCTCCTTTCTTTGGGAAAAGAGAAGAGAGAGAAGGAGGAAGTCAGGTGCCTGGCACCACCTATCTACTGGTGGCCTAAGGAAGATAAAGCCTGAGTCTATCTGTTGTCCCATAGATCACAGCTTCTAAGTTTGGCATATGGCATTGAGATTCTAGTAAGATGCAATCAATCGCCATCCTCCTTGCTTGAATGTGTATGTGGCTGAATATTTATGGTGTAGTATCGATAAGTACATTCTCAATTTATAGAAGCTATTTTTGAGAAGATTTACACATTTGTTTTGAGCTAGAAATTTCCCCCAAATGGTCCACATGTATTCTAACTCTGTGTGGTTTATAAATAGTGTTTGTTTCTCAAACACATCCCTGTGTGTTTTATTTAGGGGTTCAGTTTTGGTAGCATCCTATAATCAAGTGCAAATGCTGCTGGGGAGTTTAAAAGGAATGGCTTCAAAGGGAAAGCTGGTTAATACTCCATTCCCTATGACCCCTCAAAATATCCAATAGTAATAATTCACCTTTTATGCCCTCTGTATACAATGACACCTTGGGAAATGGTCCTTCTTTGCACACCTTAATGTCAGTGATGTTCCCAGATAGTAATCAATGCATATGGTGCCTTCTTTCACTGCCTTGCTTTTCAAGAGCTATAGCCCTTGATATATGGTACAGATGTACTCTTGGAAAATTGTCTCCAAGATAAAAGTCCGGCTATTGAACCTTATTTTCCAATGAGTTACACTAAAAAAAATGGAGATCCATTCCCATTCCTGAAGTCCCTGAATCCTACAGTAGTGATAGCCACAGGAGAGACTGAAAATTCCACGAGCATGAACTTAACATAATATCCCTGATTTAAAATGCAATTGCATCAACAAATCCACATAGTGGGAGATACCTGTGAAAACCTTTTTTACCCACCTCTTTCTGGTTTCTGATTCTAGGGCATATTTTTAATCTACTTCAGGAAGACAACATCCCCACAATACTCATTAGCCCTCTGCATCTTGGTTCAGAGTGGTACTAAATCAAAAGCTAGCCTGGATGAGGGAGCTTTCTGCAGCTCCATTCACATTGTTATTTCTCTAAAGGAATTAATCAAGTTTGCTCTACGTGACCTCCTTGGTATAAATCTATCCTGGTTGTCTTTAATGAATCTCTGCATGTCAGAGTATCCTCCAATTTTGTCATCAATTAATGACCCTAGGGATCCTCCCAATATGTAATTCGGATTTTAGCCCTGTAGTTACCTAAAGTCATTCTATATATAATGACAATCACATAATCTCAGCATTGGATAAGGGCTCAGAAGTCATCCAATCCAACCCATACTCAAATAGGAATTCCCTCTATGTCATCTCCAATAAGTGATCATTCGGTGACAAGGATCCTACCATCTGCCAAGGTTGCCCATTCCATTATTGGGCAGCGCCGAATATTAGGAAGCTTTTTCTTGCATGAAGCCAAAATCTGCCCTTTTATAATATCCATCAATCAGTCCTACTTCTACCCTCTTGGACCAAGCGGAAGAAACCTCATAGTGCTTCCCCATAATAGCCCTTTAAATGATTTGTGTCCCTCCCCCACTCCTATACATCCAGGTGTTTTCTTCTCCAAGATAAACCCAGTTCTTTTAGCAAATTTTCATATCCAGGGCTTCTTAAACTTCTTGCATTCATGACCCCTTCAGCTCTTGGTAAACTGTGGGCCCTGACCCCGCAACCCACAGTTTAAGAAGTGCTGATTAGACCATTCCAACTCAAGTCTGCAGGTGCTGGGATCCCCCAGCTCTGCTCCCAGCCTGTTTGAACAAGTATAAACCCTGAGCTAACTTTCTATCTGTTCTCAAAGCTGATCCTCGGATAGTGGAGGGGTCAGCAACCTTTCAAAAGGTGCCAAGCTGATGGCCCCTGTAACTGAGAAGGGAATGAGGAAATGAGGTAAAGAGGGATCATTTTAGCCTGTGAATATGATGGCATACTTATTGTGCATCAAGAAATGATGAATATGAGGATTTCAGAGAAACATAAGAAGATTTCTATGAACCAATGCAGAGTGAAATAAACGAACCAAGAGAACAATATATGTGACTATAACATTATCAATGCTATCACCAAGTAGAAGTCAGACTCTCAGTAACAGGAAAAATCCGCGAAGCCTGAGAGAATACATAATGAAAAATTACTCCTTCTGCTCAGTAGAGAGGTGAAGGTTTACCAGGACAGAATACTGAATGCCTTGTCAAAGACAGTTTTCAATTTGGGTGGGTTCAATCTTAAGGGCAAGAGGGGTGGAGCCAGCAAATGACAATCAAGTCAATACAAAAGGCATCAATAAAAACATTTGTTAAATCTGCAAGGGAAACAGAAATATTCCCTGGAAGAGTTAAGCATCTCAGCCACTCATATTCAAATGAATCTGTGATGTCATAGATTGGGTTCCCTCTAATGATACAGATGCCAATCTGTCTACAACTGCCCAACCTGTGTGACTCTTGTCCATAGTCTCCCATTAGTTTGCAACAGAGAGTCCATCCAATGTGCCAGGGGCCTTCCTTGCTTTACCCTGACATCAAGAGGGGAAGTACCAAATGGAACATTCTGGCTATGCTCCTGTCATTGCTTGCTCTTGCCACATGACCAGCCTATTTTCTCTTCTTCACTGTTCCTCAATGATTTTATGTTGTGGCTTACTTACATCTGCCTTTCCATTGCTCTCTGTGAAACTCATCTTTATTTATTCAGAAACAGTGATGTTCCATGTCTTTGTGCTCTACAGCGACACACGGAAAATGTTAGTACTGACAAGATTGACACCTTTGTTTCCAATGGGAAGCTTGAGGTCAATAAAAGAAATCTAGCTAATTTTCTTCTTTTTCAACTCTGGGCTCAGCTCATTTTCCATCTATCCCAGATATGCATGCTGTTGGTGAAGCCCTATGGGCTGTCTATCTAAATGCACGTTGAAATTGGGGCAAAAATGAATTGTCATCCACTTGGTCTTTCCTCTGTGGATAGATAGGCCAAACTCCTTTGGGAGACTGCAACTCTCTTAAAGAGGGAAAGGGCAGGGAGGTGATATGGGGTTGATGGAGTCAACAAAATGTGTCATCCACATCTAGGTGAAGCTACCGTGCTCAGGGAACCCTTCCTCAGTCTGGATTTCGCACTGGACTTCCTCCATCACAGAGTCAAACCTTTGGCAAACATAAATCTTGTTTTATCTGGCGAAGATCATGCTCCACAGTTTAAGAAGCACTGAAGGGGTCACAAGTGGAATGGAAAAGGTTTGAGAAGCCGGGTAAAGTTAGACTGTGCCTGATTCAATGAATAAGGTTAGTTCTGTTGTTCACACCTGACTATAAATCAATTTCATCTGATGCTGTTCTCACCAGGTGGTATAATACAAAGATCAAGGAGTCAGGCTGGTGTGCTGAAAAGAATGCTAGATCTGGAGATGGGAAACCTGGGTTTAACTCTGTCGTTTCTATGGGTGTGAACTGGGGCAAATCACCTTAGCTTGCTGAGTCTGGTTCATCTGTAAAGCAAGGCACCATGGACCAGAGAATCTCTACAGTACTTTCTATCTTGAAATCAAGGATCTAGGAGTCAAGAGGCCCCCTTTAATGAAAAATGGAAATAATGTTGGGTTGTTGTGTGAGATAACATGAGATGATAGATACGAAAGAACCTTAAAAAGTAAAAAGCATTTGACAAATGTAAATCCCTCTGATTATTTGACCTGCATGTCCAGAAATGAAAAATCTTTTAAGTCTGTTGATTATAAAACTCAAACAATTTAAGTAAAAACAGAAAAGCTTCTTTTTCCATTTTTTAATTGCAATAGGCCACCATGAGGGTGATGGAAAGACAGACATTCCAAACTTCTCTAACAGATAGTATGAGAATCAAGGTATGAATGAAGGAAGGAATGAATGAATGAATGAGAAAGCATTTATTAAGCATTTAGTATTTTCCAGGCATTGGGCTAAAATCTGGTGATGCAAACACAAACTAGCAAGACAGTTCTTGCCTTCAAGGAACTTACATTCTAATGGGGGAAGAAAACAGTTAAAGGGGAGTTAGAAATAGTGAGGAAGGGAGGAGAAGATGAAGACTTACCTATCAGAGTCCAGAATAGCAGGGGTAGAGTCCAGTGTTTTGGTAGGAGGGGGATAATAATATCTAACATTTATAGAGAGTTTTAAGGTTTGCAAAGTGCAAAAAAGTTTGCACAAATATTATCTCATTTGACCCTCACAACAACTCTGGGGTACAGTCACTATTATTATCCCTATCTGATAGATGAGGAAATGGAGACAAATAGAGGTTATATGACTTACCCAGGGTCACACAGCTAATGTCTGAGGATGGATTTGAACTCAGGTCTCCAAACTGAGTGCTCTCTTCACCATCTACCTAACTGCCTCTTTAATGAACAGGAGGATGAGGGATGAAAAGGATGTCCAGCGTGCAGGTGGTATATTTGGACACAGGTAGGAAGAAGCTCCATAGGCCAAGATAACAAACAGTAGATATAACACTGTACTAAGAGACTGGACCCCAGGGACCACAAGTGGTAAGTCATGAAGCCAAAAATGCAGTGGTGAAAGAAATGGAAATAAATGTGGGATTACTGACAGTAATGTTCAGTGGACCTGTGCTTTCATCTTGATGTGCTATGAAAGTACCTAGGTGGCCCAGTAGATAGAGCAAGGGACCTGGAGTCAGGAAGACCTGAAATTGAATTGTGCCTCAGGAATTTACTAGCTATGTGAGTCTGGACAAGTCTCTGAGCCTGTCTTGGCCTCAGTTTCCTCATATGCAAAATGCGCCTTCCTCACAGAGTTGTTATTAAGATGTGTGTGCGCATGTGTGTGTGTGTGTATACATACATATACATACACACACACACCTATATGCACACACATACACACTGCAAACTTAAAAGTACTATAGACAAATGTTTGCTGCTGCTACTACTACTATGATTATGATTATTATGAAACATTCAGATGTGATGGTAGTTAAGGTCACATTTCCTTCAGATGTAAAAAAAACAATCCTCCCATTCCCTCCCTCCCAAAAAACTAACAAGGATGTTATTATTGGAAACACTACTTTGCTATACCCCCTACAAATTTTTGTAATTCACTTCTGACTCAATAACTCACTAAAATGAACACATCCAATTGTTTTGACATGTGCTAACTCCGACGAACAGATTTTCCCATCACGACTCAAACCTCACCTCTTCGTTCCTTCACTACTTGAGAAGTGACTCATTCCTTCCTTCTGGCCTTTTCCTTCCTACTGAAATACTACAGGGAACAGGCAGTGTCCCTTTCCCCTCAGAGTTCAGGAAATATGGCACTTTGTCAAGTGCGGTGGGCAGAGATGATACTTGTCTAGAAAGCTGTCTGGATCTCATGGTGCAAGGGATCTCGTGGTGTAAGCACTGAATTTGGAAGGAGGGGACACGGATTCAAGTTTCACCTCTGATAATTACTACTTAGGTGGGCCTGGGAAAGTCATGTTTCCTATTTCTGTAAAATGAGGGCAATGGACTTCTAAAAGTGTCTTCTAAAACCCTGTATCCCATAGCCATTTCCTATTCAAAGCAAGCTGTTGGAAATAAGAGATAAAGAACTGCCTCTCCCGCCACCCCCATCTTGCAGTGAACTACTTTGTATTTATTAGTATTCATTCTCTGCTGTTCTATATCATCTGTCTAGACTTACACAGTCTCCCCTGTTAAAGAGTCTAAACTTGCTGGGAAGAAGAGCGATTGTCTCATTTTAGGTCTCTGGATTCCAAGCCTCTAGTACAGTGTCTGGCACACAGTGTTACTGTTCAGTAGTTTTTCAGTCATGTCCAACTCTTTGTGACCCCATTTTGGGATTTTCTTGGCAGAGAAACTGAAATGGTTTGCCATTTCCTTCACTAGCTCATTTGACAGATAAGGAAACTGAGGCAAACAGGGTGAAATGACTTGACCAGGGTCACAGAGCTAGTAAGTGACTGAGGCCAGATTTGAACTCAGGGAAGTGAGTCTTCCTGACTCCAGACCCCACGTTCTATTCACTGCAGCACTACCTACCTGCCCATAGTAGCTGGCACGGAGTGAAACGCTTGCCGACTGACTGATCGTCCCTAAGAACCTCTGAGCTAAGAATCCTTTGGTAATTCTTTGGTGATTTGAGCTGAGATTTTAAGGAAGCCAGGGAAACTAAGAAGTCCAGGTGAAGCATTCATTTCACTGGAGAACAAATGCCTTTGCCATTGCAAAGGCACAAAAACCGAAGATGGAGTGTCACATTTAAAGGACTTCAAGTACGCCAATATCACCTGACTGGAGAGTCATCAGTGGAAGGTTCTAAAGCTTAAGAAGACTGGAAAGGCAGGGTAGGGCCAGGTGAATAAAGACTAGTTTTAAGGGCCAAACAGAGGACTTTAGATTTGAGCCTGGAGAGAACAGGGAGTCACTGAAGCTGAATGAGCAGTTGGATGACATGGCCAGACCTACACTTCAGAAAAATCACCTTGAGAGCTGAATGAAGGGTAGATTGGAGAAGATTCTTGAGGCAGAGAGGTCAGTTAGAAGGGTACTGCCATAGTCCAGGAGACAGGTGATGAGGGCTTCTTGGGATGTCTTTTCATGGCACAGAGGTGGGGCATGACGGCCAAAGGCTGTGTCAGCAGAGCCCAAGCTGTCACAAGTTTTATCAAACTGGAAAGGCTCTTATGTATGGGCTGTGTTTACCATTCAAGGCCATCTTAGCTAACTGTGCAGAGACTCATCAGCAGAAGATTTGTGAGCAGGGGATAAAAGGATTGTTTTAGCCACAGCATCTCATGATATTACTAAGGCATGGAAGGAATTGTCATCTGCACCCGTGGCTCCTTGCTACCTCTGCCCTGCCCCCCCAAAATCAGAGATTATTCTAAGTATCCAAAACCATCTTAATCATGACAGGACCTAAACCCTCAAACTAGCTCTGAGACAGAACAGTCAAATGCAAACAAGTTATTTCAGAAATCTGTTAACTGCTAGTCATTTACTAACCCACTGTTTTCAGAATGTTTAAATGACCTCAATTCCAGCCTGCCTTTTTAGGTGCAGCCTAGATACTCTTTAAAAATACACCCAGCTTCCACTCTGACTCTGATTGACTTGAAATGGCTTTTATTGTTCACTGCTCATGGAGAGAACCAATTTTTTCTTTTTAATGAAAGATGTATTTTGTGTGTGTCAGGCAGCTAGTACCTTCATCCCCTCAGTTGGATGATTAGAGAAGCAATATAGAAGAATGGAAAGAATACTGGATCTGTGAGTCAGACAATGCCGAGCTGGTTCCCAAATTGGCCACTTAGTTCCTGGATGATGCAGTCTGCATTTCAGCTGTAAACTAGGGTGACCAAGACTTACACTGTCTACCTCCCAGGGCTGTGCTTAAGATGCCATTCAGTGATATATGCAAACCAGTAAAGGCCCTAGATAAACAGAAGCTATTAGTAGTTGTCTCCTCATCTATCATTATCATAGCCAATACAGCAGGACACATTGCCAGAAGAAATGACCCATTATCAGCCTTGATGTTCCAACTATAAATGAAAGCAAAAGTATGAAGAAGGTGCACTCAAATGGAAAGAGGTTCTCCTTGCAGAGGTAAATAAAGAATTTGATGGAGTTGGTCTCATTGTGTGTCCCTAGGCAACAAGCCAGGAAGACCTAGGTTCAAGACTCTCTGACACATATTGTCCCTATGGAGTTGAAATCACTGTGTACACAAGGGCAAGAAGAAACAGTTTTTCAAGGGTGCCTTGCAGTGCTCATGATGAGCCTCCATTAAGACTTGGCAAGGCATGAAGAAGCAGAAGAAATCTACAAAGAAGTTGATCACATCCTCCTAACTAAGTCAATATGTACCTTAATACTTAGTGACTTCAAGGCCAAGGTAGCCATGGGGATAGCAGTAAAAATACAGTTCAAGATTAAGAAAGGAAGAGATGAAAGACTTGTAATCTACACAGAAGGTAGATGGGCACAGACACACATAATGAATACTTTCTACAGGGAGGAAGTCAGAAGGGTGCTGAATATGAAGAGGACCAAACAAGATCACAAGGGGGAAAAACAAATTCATTATACCACAACCCAAAACACCTGGTTACCGTCATGAACACTCATTTCAGAACTAGCTCTCTGTACATAGTTGGATCATTGACTTGTTAGAGCAAAGGTCAAAATCACAGAATCTCAGAGTGGGAGGAAACCCAAAGGATGTCTGTTGCAACAATACCTGAGCAACAATTCCTCTACAATAAGCACTCACCTAGCTTTTTTCCTGAAATCTTTCAGCAATGGGGGAGTCCATTGCCTCCTGAGGAAACCCAACCACTTTTAGACAGCTCTAATGGTTAGGAAGGTGTTTTTTTTCTTGTGGGAAACCCATATCTATAAACTCTCTGTAATGTCTACCCCCTGCTTCCAGTTCTGCCCCTGAGACCAAGGAAAACAAGTTGAATCCCTCTTCAACCTTGGGAAGTCACTTCACCCTGTTTGCCTCAGTTTCCTCATCTGTAAAATGACAAGTGACTAAAAATGCAACAGAGAGAAGCCTGGTGGGCTTTAGTAGTTTGTCACAATGTTATTTTGTATACAAAGAGGCAAAAAAAAGACATTATCCTGGAGATGTTTGACTAGAAAAGGCCAGTTGATCACCTAAGAAGACAAAAGAGTAAGGGGATAGCCCATATAGGGCACCAGTGCCCACATAATAGTAAAAATTCTGTAGTAATGATACCCAGAGACTCTACTGCTACGCATATGCCCCAAATTGGTCAAAGAGAAAAGATCCTGAATATACCAAAACATGGATAGCAGCAAAGAGTTGAAACTAAAATAAATGCCCACTGATTGAGGAATGACTCAACAAATTATTGCCCATGCATGTAATAGAATATTGCTGTGCTGTAAGTAATGATGAATATGAAGGATACAGAAGACATGATCTAACAGTAAGCAAAATAAGCAGAACCAGGAAAATAATATACACAATGACAATAATTCAAATGGAAAAAATAAAAATAATAAAAAATAAACACTGTGTAATTACAATCACCAATCTTGGTTCTGAAGAAGAGATAGAAGAAGGCGTCTCCCCATCTTCTTTGCAGAGATAGGGGATATTGGTTTGGAACACCGAATACAACGTCACACTTGGTTGATGTGTTGGTTAATTTTGTTGAACTGCTCTTATTCACCTTTTTTATTCTTATTTTTATTTTTGTTATAAGGGAGAACTTTACAATTGAGGAGGAACTATATATTTGAAAACGAAGTAGATAGAAAAAAAACCCAAATCACTAATTTACCGAAAGTCCTTCAACCCTTTTGCAGAGGATATATTGGTGGTAGGAGGTAGAGAGGCAGGGTACATGGACAAGAGTCACACAGTAGGAAAAAATATCGATGAGTTGAGATCTGCGCTGTTGGAAACTGTAGCCACATCAGTAAGATCATGGATCTATTGAAGAAGCATTGAAGTCACACAGTAGGAGATAGGTCATTATTGGAGATGGCAGCTTTGTGAAAATTGACTTTTACACAGGCTAAATTCTGGCTCCAGAAGAGAACACACAGCTCACTAGATCAACTCAACTGAATAATTAACTATAATTGGTATGCATTTCTCAAAGATAGCAGTTAGTTATTCCCTACTTAGGGCTGAGCTTTTTAAAATAAATCTTACCTTAAGTTCCTGAACCTGAAACTCAAATAATAGGAAAATGTTCACTGGACTATAAAAAATTAATGGATATGTTAACCAAGCATCTGAAAAGATTTTAGTAAACCACTTTGAGTATCAACTGATACTGCAACTAGAAAAATGTTAGATAATTGATGGATATTAGTAAATTCCAATTTTCACAGGAAAGCAAGTCAGGGGCAGCTAGGTGGCGCTACAGTGGATAGAGTACCGGGCCTGGAGTCAGGAAGGCTCATCTCCCTGAGTTCAAATCTGGCCTCAGACACTTACTAGTTGTGTGACCTTGGACACGTCACTTTACCCTGTTTGCCTCAGTTTCCTCATCTGTAAAATGAGTTGGAGAAGGAAATGGCAAACCACTCCAGTATCTCTGCCAAGAAAACCCCAAAATGGGTCACAGAGTCGCACACAACTAAAACAATTGAACAACAACAAAATATCAGCAGCCATGTCACATGAATACAAAAAAATGCCCTATGTCACTATAGGAAACTCAAAACAAAACAGAAAGACCATCCCAAGAAAATTAATGGTCAAGATTGCCAAATCATTAGTAAAATTGTTTGAAATTAAATCATCTTCCAGAGGATATTTAGCATTCAGGATTAAACTCAAATTAGAGGGAAAAAATGACCCAACTTCTTTATGAGAATTTATCACTAAGGAATCACAGAATTCATGTTTCCTGGTCTGCCGAGAACTTTTATGTGTGTAGAAGTCTAGAGTAGGAAAAAATCTCAGGGAATATATAGTCATTTTAAAGATGAAGAAACTGAGATAACACCAGTGACTTGAAATGTCCCATGGTCACAGAGCTGCCGTTCATGGTGATGGTGATGGGTCATGTTTCTACAGAGCTTTAAAACTTACAAAAGACAACCTCCTGTGATGGAGGTTACACGAATATTTTCTTGATTTTACAGATGAGGAAACTGAGGCTTGGGGAGGCCAAGTACTTCCTTAAAGCTATGGCAGATATGGAGCAGTGGGGGTTGGTGCTAAATTTACAGTCAGAGGACCTGGGTTTGAATCTCAGCTATTCACTTTACTACCTGTATGACCTCAGGAATTTCACTTAACCTTTCCGAGTTCTCTAACTCGAAAATGAGAGAACTATGGTCTAACTATGATCTAACTATGTCTAAGGTCCCTTTTAGTTTCAAGTCTAGAATCTTCTTATTGCTAGTCCAGGACTCATCTTGCCTCTCTCCTGACATTTGAAAATCCTGGCCTGTGGTAACTAGATCTCAGAAGACAGATTACCTACCCAAAGCAATGCTGAAGGCATGGGATAAAATGTGTTCAAGTATTGGCTAAGCCCATGACAGTAGAGTTTCTGAAATGTTGGGAAAAATGACTTGGTGCCCACAATGATCCAGGAATTCAACACAGTAGATAAAATAGAAGCCATCTCAAGCCAAAACAATTCTACAACAGAAAAGTAGTAACATAAATAAACATGGACATAGTTATATAAGAAGATGTTCTGTACAGAAGAAAGGAAAAGCTTCCCAAATACTGTTCTTCCTATATTCAATACTCTTTGTCGATAGAAAATATAGGAAGGACCAAGAGAGATGATAATGGAGAAAAACAGGAGATTTAGGGAGGAGGGTAGCCTAGAACAAGGTCTTGAATAATGGGTAAGAGTCAGACAAGTGGTATGGATGGGGAAGGGAAAGGGAGCCAAGGAGAGTCTCAGATGCAGGAATGTACAATCAAGGGCATAAATCCAGAGTAAAGCATTTATGCAGAGGAATAATGGGAAACAGTTAGACAACAAGCTAAGGACCAGATTATTAGGGGGCCTCAAATGCCAAGATAAGGAGTGCAACTTTTATCCAGTAGGGGACAATGGAGGTGTGTGAAGGGAAGAGTAATACCATAAAAGCTTGTTGGTCTTTTTTGTTTGCTTTTAATGAGGATTTTCTATATACATCCACAGGGTGATCACCAATCTCATCTCTTCATAAATACTAGGGGGAAAAAATCCAGTTACAGGAGACCACCATGAGGAAGGTAAATAAATGGTAAGCCTTAAAGTAAAAGACTTAACATTTGATTGTCCTTTCAACATGAGATTGGCTGGGGGGTGGGGGGAGAGGCAGGAAGAGAAATCAGATGACAAGTAACCCTAATTCCCTTCAAACAGTTTACAGATATAGTGCTGTAGTTTTTTTTTTTTTGCTTTGTTTTGAGGTGGGGAGCAGGTGGAGGAGGGTAGAGGGAGGTTGGCCAGAAGATGATTAAGGAATAAGGCAGAGTTTAAATTTTACTTGTTCATTTCACTCATTTGGATCCTTCATTGCTCAACACAATGAAAGGCCAGAATCACCAAATGCCAAGATCAATAGCCCCAAGCGCAGCATTTCCATCTCCATCCAAACAGCTGCCAAGACAGCCGTTGATGGTCCCAGGGGATCCAATATGTTAGTCAGATGGGCCATCTATTGTCCAGTCTGTTTGTGCCATGACACACCCAGGGTCTTTTCATGCATGTCATAAGCGGCATCTCACTCGTACACTTCTCTGACCATCTGGAGAAGCCATCATTTGTCACTGTTCCTGTTCCACAGGAAGAATCTGCACAATGTTTCTCACATTGTACTCTGGATGGCCACAGTTCTGCTCTTTGTTATAGGCCACACTCCAAGGCTCAGACTATGGTATAAAAGTACATAGAGGTGAAGATTTCTGTGATGCAAAGCCCACAGAGAGCTAGATATTTCAGTAATTACAGAAATCACCACGTAAGGGAAAGGCAATCCTTGGGAAGGACAGAGGAGGCTCAAAAAAGGGACATCAACAGGCATAATTTAAAGGTGAGGACAGGTCAGATATTCAAGTGACTGAAGGGCACCCCAGTATACAAGCGGTTAAGATGTGAAGGTGAGTCGATTGAATGTTCGAGAGTTTGAAGTCCAGAATTCAAAAGAAAAAGTCCCAGGATCAATGATTTAGAGCCGGAAGGGATCTTAGAGATCATCTAGTTCAATGCTTTCAGTTTACAAGCAGGGAAATTGAGGCCCAGGACAGTGGAATGACTTAACCAAAGTCACAAAGAAACAAAGCCAAGATTTGAACTTCTATCCTCTGAGTCAAAATCTAACACTCTTTCCACAGTACCGTGTTAGGTCCCAAGTAAAGTTATACACTTCAGTAAAAATGCAAGGCATCTTAAGAAGTAACATTTATTTAAACTCAGACTGCTTCTGAGAAGCTTGGGTTCCACAAGTGGCAAATCTCATCCCCACATCATCCCAGGGTGCCCTGGGTCTTCTGCTGATACAGCTCCCCCCACCAAGTACCAGTCTCATCCAAGTTTCACCTCCCCAATTCAACAAATACTAAGTATCTGCTGCAGGCAGGGCAGTGTTCAAGGTGCTAAGGGAGAATTGAGCTTAGCCAAAACGTGACCCTGCCTTCCCAGAGCTTACAGTCTAGCAGAAGAACTGAAATGACTCCAAGCCACCTTTTTTAAAAGCTCATTCTCCTGGGTAGAGTGTTTCATTCATTGTCTCCCACAGCAAGACAACATCTCTATATCTCACTCGGCAATTAAAGCACCATTAGCCTATCAGAACTCCACAATTAGGACCCTAAGCAGTGGCTGTAAAACAAAGAAGAATCAGGCTTTCTCAACTACAGATTAAAGAATTCTACATTCCATGAGTCACAGAGACAGGACTGGGACATGCCTAAGTGCCCCTTGTCTTCCTAGAGCCCCTGCAGTCAGGCCCCACTGCTAAATATGACCAGTACATCACCCCCAAATTATCACTGCTGTTAGCATGTTACATCATCTCCCACATAAAATATGTCCCAAGACACAATTCTCTTTTATTAAGGGGAAATGAAATCTGTGCCCTCAAATATACTACACAGACACTCTTACTCTCATTTTGCCCATTAGGAAAGGATGAGGGCATTAGGGAGACATCAGGGAAACTTAAGAGGGTGTGGATGGGAGTCTTGAAGGGAAGCAGCTGCAACAAAGAGATGATCACTATGGCAAAATACCTAGGAACTCCCTGATCCTAGAATGAAGCTAAGCAGCAAGGGAAGATTAGAAAACTCTTTTGCCAAGGAATTTAGAAGGATACCTGGATCTAGCCATACCCTAACTAGGACAAAAGTGTGTCGGGGGCGGTCAGAAAGGTTTTAGTCCCAAGGATTCCAGTAGATTCAGAGAGAAAAGGTCAAGTGCTAACGGAGGGCCAAATCAGATATGAAAGAAAGAATATGCTCGGAGGGCATATTCAATGTTCCCTAGGTTCCCACAAAGATGGACACAGTTGAGTTCATTCATTCAAGCATTAAGCACCTACTATGTGCCAAGCATTGCGTTTAGGCACCGAGAATATAAAGACAAAAACTGAAAATTGACCCTGCCTTCAGGGATCATACATTCTAGTCAGGGGCATGCACTGAATTACTCCCTTACTTAGGGCACATTAAAGCACAAACAAAGCTGTTTTAAATGCTTTTATCATGAAGAGTCCACATAGCTTCGTGTCCCGGGTGGTTAAGGAGGGAGGTCCAAAGAAGTAGGGCTTTCTCCATGGGGAGGTGGGGAAGGGGTTGAGGGAGAAGGAGTGGCAAAAGGCATTCCCATCATAGCTCCTCCAACCCCTAAACACACTGTTTTATGAGTTGCTCTGACCAAAAAAAACCCCTCATTACTCTCTGGGTGATGTCCTTCTTCACTTGGCAAGGCTGGTGCTTAGATTACCAACACTGTCCTCTAAAAGCCCAGGGTCACCCTCACTATGGCCCTCAGGAGTGTAAGCTCCCTGCTAGCCATTACAATTTCTTGTTCCCCCACCATCCCCCCTTATTAAACCCTAGCAGTATGTTATGTGACATGCAGAACATGAGGCAACAGAGAACAGTGGATTTAGGGTATGTTCGCACAATGAAAATAGAAGCATATTGTACAACTATGAAAACATGACAGGTCCGTGGACTATGTCAAGAAATTGACATGTGCATATGAAATCAGGTTAAAATAAGCAGAACACAAGCTAATCTGTACATGCTGATCACAACTATGTAAAAACATCTGTATATACTAACAAAGATTGGAAGAGAATGTGGAGTGATGCAAAGAGTTTAGAATGTAACGTTCACTGGGGTCTCTCTGGTGTGTAAGTTGTTTGTTCATAATAAAAAATTCTATTAAAAATTTAAATTAACTATATCACAGGAAGGCTAGAGAAGAAATCAGCATGGTAGCACAGTTCAAAGAACCCTGGACTGGTAGTCAGGAGGTGGGGATCCAAGTCCTCTCTCTGAAACTCTGCTAAGTGGTATAACCTCTCTAGGTTAAGGTTAACCTCAGCTGTCTCATCTGTAAATCGGGGATACCATCATCCTGAAAGTCTTAGGTCTCCTGGAGTCCTTTTTAGTACTAAGATCTGGGACTCAGGCATAGAGAATCTATGAAAAGATCAATTGTGATAATATGCTTTTTTCGATTCTCAACAAACCATTTGGAGGAGGGGAGTGGAAGGAGAGGAGAGGTAGGGACCAAAGAAATAATACTAAACTAGCAGATGGGCAGTCATCATTTGACAGCATAATAAATACTTTGCTGTATGTTCCTGCCAATCTGGTGGTTTTATGTCAACTGCACGAGAGATCATAGGATTTTAGAAAATGTTGGGACTGAAAGAGACCTTCGAGATCATCCAGTCCCACCCAGCTCATTTTACAGAAGAGTCAAGGGAGAATTTGAGACGGGGAGGCCATGCCCAAGAGGCTAAACCCTCTCCAGCATAAGAGGATATGCAAGTGATAGGCCAGGAAGGAGAGCTGCCCAAATGTACTGCTGCAAAAGTTTCACATTCCACACATTCTACATGGGAACAAATGGATGATACAGATGTCGATTTTGGCAAGGGCTTGTCACCCACAACTGGAGGCCACACAGGAGGAAACTCTGATTTGGACCCGAAGAGGCATCAGGCTACATGCTACATCCTGTGAGATGTAAATTTGATCAAGTGTTGTGCAGAGTGAAGTCTCCAAGGCAATTCTCACAACCATTTTGTTAGTGTTTGCCCAACCAGAAGGTGCTAAGATAGTGAAGGAGCACAGAGGGCCTGTTTGAAGAAGAAAAAAGCCAGATGAAATGAGAGCACGCTCAGGAATTTTCACAAGAATGTAAGTTTTTGGAATTGGAAGAGACCTCAAAATCTACCTAACCTCTAGCTTGAGTAGGGCTCCATCTTTCCTATAATATCCCTGACAAGTAGTCAACCAGTGATAGGGAGTCCGCTACCTCCTGAAGGAACTCATGCCACTTTGGGACAGCTAGAATTATTAGGACATTTTTCCAGACATCCGGCCTAAATTTGTCCCACTGGGAGTCTCACCCAATGTGCCCAGTTTTGTGTTCTGGGGCTAGGGCAGAGCAAGTCTGATTGCCCTTACATGTGACAGCTCTCCAAATATTCCAAGATGTCTAGCATGTCCCCCATAAGTTTTCTCTTCTCCACACTAAAAACCCCCAGTTCCTACAACCGAACTTCATCAGGTATGATCATAAGGCCCTTCTCTTTCCAAGTCACTTTCCCAGATTGTCCTTGTCCTCCCTAAAATGTCACATTCAGAACTGAACACCAGAGTCCAGATGTGGTCTGACCATGATAGAATACAAGGGAAGCATACAAAACTTTTCCAGTCCAGGATAATAGCATCATCTTAGTTTATTTAACTGGCATATCACACTGTTTACTCATGCCCAATTCGCAGACCACTAAAACCCTCAGTACTTTTTTCCAATGTGTTATCTACCTATACCCTTCCCATCTTGTACTTGGGAAACTGATTTTTTGAATCCATGAGTCAGACTTTGCATTTATTCTGATTAAATTTCTTCTTACTAGATTCAGGCCCACATTCTAGCCTGCTGTGATCTTTTGTGGATTCTGACTCTGTCATCCAAAGTCTTAGCTATCCTTCTTAGTTTTGTGACATTTTCCAATCGGGTAAGTATGCTTTCTATATCTTTATACAAGTCATTTATAAAAAATGCTAAACAATAGACGACCAAGCACACACAGATCAATGGAGCCATCTATTAGAAATCTTCTTCCAAGTTGTCACTGTTCTCACCCAATTTGATGTTGACCAACTAATTCATAGCAAATATCTATCAAGTTGCCTGCTCTCTACAAACTATTATGCTAAGAGATAAAAATACAATAGCCCTTTCCCCCCCAAAGTTTAGGGTTTCCTGGATGAAGCAAAATACATATTGATGAGTAAAAATATATATCATTTTTAAACTTTATTATTTGTTTATAGCATTCTTTTCTTTTTAAATTGGGAGTTCCAAATTCTCTTTCTCCCTCCCATTCACTGAGAAGGCAAACAATATGATATCAATTATCCATGTGAAATCATGCAAAACGTATTTCCATTTTAGCCATAAAAACATATAATTTGAAGAAGGTGAGAACACTGATAAATAGGGGGAGGTGTGGTTGAGAAAGCCTTCACTTAGAAAGTGACACTAGACCTTAAGAGAAGCAGATTCGAAGAGGCCAACTTGAGAAAGGGGTGCCTCCCAGACACAGGAAAAAGCCTATGCAAAAGCAGTCACGCAGGAGAGGAAATGTCAAGTTGGGGAAATGACTAGGAGTCCAAATTCTCTGGAATACAGAATGTAAAGGGGAGGCATACAAATTAAGTCCAGGTAAGGGAGTGGGAGTCATGTTGCAGAGGTGTTTAGATTTTATTGTAGAAGCAACAAGAAGCCACTGAAGAATTCTGAGCAGAAGTATGCCTTAGGAAAAGTAACTTGGCAACATAAATATAACTATTATATAATTATAATATTTAAATATAAATTTCCCTGTGAGGTATTTAAAATCCTTCACAACTTTGCCCCAACCTACCTTTCCAACTTCCTGACACTACTTCCCTCAACGCACATTAGGGACCAGCCAAGGCTAGCCTCCTTGCTGTTTCCTACATAAGACACCTCAATCCCTATATCTGGACCTTTGTACTAGCTATCTCCCACGCTAGGCTGCTAGGTGGCGTTGCAATGGATAGAGGGCTGAGCCTGGAGTCAGGAAGACTCATCTTCCTGAGTTCAAATCGGGCCTCAGACACTTCCTAGCTGTGTGACCTTGGCAAGTCACTTCACCCTGTTTGCCTCAGTTTCCTCATCTGTAAAATGAGTTGGAGAAAGAAATGGTAAGTTCTTCTAGTATCTTGCCAAGAAAACCCCAAATGGGGTCACAAAGAGTCAGACACAACTGAATGACAACAAAAACAACAACAAAAATCTCCTATGCTGGGAATGTACTCTATGCTTCCTCCAAGGCTTGACTTAAGTGCCAGCTTCGACATGGAGCCTTTCCTGATTCCCCTCCCCCACCCACAGTTGCTAATGTCCTCCCTCAAAAATTATCTTGTCTGTGGGGGCAGCTAGATGGTACAGTGAGTGGAGTACCGGCCCTGGAGTCAGGAGGACCTGAGTTCAAATCTAGCCTCAGACACTTGACACACTTACTTAGCTGTGTGACCCTGGGCAAGTCACTTAACCCCAATTGCCCTGCCTTCCCGCTCTCCAAAAAAAATCTTGTCTCTATCGAATATATATTTTGCATATATGCACATGTTTTCTCTGCCAGTCAGGGTGGAAGTTCCTAAAAGGGAGGGGTTGTTTCACTGGGGATCTTTCCCTAGGATAGTGATGGTCATACAACATAGTACGGGGTTTGGTAAATGCTTGTTCATTGCTTTGTCTTTTGACTCGAAGATGTGTTTGAGGTAGAATTAATAACATGTGGCAACTGATAGTCTGTGAGAGTTTAGGGGGAGGTGATTCAATTCAAAAAGGACTTATTAAATACCTACTATGTATAAGGAACTGTGTTAGGCACAACAATCAAAGCCAAAAAATAACCCCTGCCCTCAAGAAGTTTACACTCTATTGGGGAAGATACAACATGTACACATATGAGTGTGTACAAGTTATGCCCAAAATAAATGCACAGGAATTGTAGGAATAACTAGGAATAATCAGGAATGGCCTCATGGAGGAAGTGGCATCTGATCTGAGCCATAAAGGAAGTAGGGATGCTAAGATATACATGGAATATCTTGTATAGAGAACCACAAATCAAATGGTTTGACTAGAAAGTAGCATACATGAGAAGAAATATTGTGCAGTAAGTATGGAAGAGTAATCTGGAGTTAGATCATAGAGAAGTTTAAATGCCAACTAGAGGAGTCTGGATTTTCTCTTGGAGGTAATAGAGAACCACTAAGGTTACTGAGGGACAGCTAGGTGGCACAGTGGATAGAGTGCTGGGCCTCAAGTCAGAAACATCTGAGTTCAAATCCAGCCTCAGACACTTACTAGCTGTGTGACCCTGGGCAAGTCCCTTTACCCTGTAAAGTTTCCTTCCCTGCCTCAGTTTCCTCATCTGCAAAATTATCTGGGGAAGAGAATGGCAAACAGCTCCAGTGTCTTTACCAAGAAAATGCCAAATGAGATCACGAAGAATCGGACACACCTGAAAATGACTGAACAATAACAAAGGTTACTGAGCAAATGACCTCTACTTCAGGAATCTCTCTCTGATAGCTATGTGGAAAATGGATTGGAAAGGGGAAGAGACTGGAGGTAGGGAGATCTAGGATATGGAAAAGAGGTGCTATAAGCCTGAAACAAGGTGGATAAAGAGAAGAGTATGGATACAAGTGATGCCATGAAGGTACAATTGATAAACCATGGCCATTTACCAAATATGAGGGAGAGAAATGAGCAGAGAATGACTCTGAGGTGGGGAGAATAGGGGTAACGAGGGAGACACGTACCCTCACCTGGGATTGGAAAGGTTAAAGGAGCCACTGGGCTTAGGGGGGAAGGAGAATATAATGAGTTTATCACTCTGTAGCTTAACACAAAATAAGAGAAGAAAACTTGAAAATTGTAGACCTAGGGAAGCCCATATGGAATTATATTAAATTTGAGCAAAGCTATACTCACAAAGCAGCACACAGGACCTGAGATATGTTGACTCTCTGTGAAAAGTGCCACTCAAACCAGATTGGGTCCCTGCATATCACAGATGATGGCCTACGTGGACATCTCTCAGGAAAATGGAATAAAGCAAGCAGATAAAAAAACCACCGCAGGGATACAGTTTCGATGAAAACTCATTTGCAGTTGAGCTGTCAGAAAGGGACTTGAAATACAAGGAAGAACTCGATACAGACAGGGATTACAACAGATTTATCAGCGCTGTAATGGGAGCAGTCAAAGCGTGCCTGGGGAAAGAAGGAGTCATTGAATAAGTGAAGAAATGCTGAAGCTAATGGGTCCAAGAGGAAGAATAAAGGCAGAGGAAAAATTGCAAAATATAAAGAACTCAGGATGGAAAGAAGGAGGGATGTGTAGGGAAAGCCCAAAGAACTCCAGAGGCACAGGTGAAAAGGCATGGCCTGGAAATGAAAGAGCCTGAAACAGTTAAGAAGCCCCTTCCTTGAAGCATTAGAAACTAGTAGCCCTCATGGAAGATCAAGAGGAAAAAAGAATTAACGTCATCAAGGAATTAACAAAGCCCACACTTTGTCCTCACATGTACAACGACATGCCAGCAGTTTCTTAACAAATTTGGCCACAAAATGCTTTGGGGCTTGAAACAAAAAAATGTAACCATCAATGCTGGGTCTAGAGTTTGGAATACCCCCCCCTCAAAAAAAGTGAGGGGGTAACAGTGTATGGAATTTGGAGTGTCAAAAAAATTAAGCCTATTTTCATACTCCCAAGTTGCTACAAGCAAAAATTGTTCTAATACATATTCGATTTCATATTTAATATTTTAGAGAACATATTGTCAGCATTTAAATTTTCTCCCAGAGTCCCTATTCACATAGAATGGAATACAAGTTTGGGAAATGTTGCTTTAAACAACCCGACTCTCAAAGCAAAACAACTCTGAGTGACCTTGGACAAGCCATCCTTGGGCCTGATTTTCCTCATCTGTAAAATAAGGAGATTGGATGAGATGATGTCCAAGTTCCCCTCCAGTGATCATGAGATGTGAGTTCAAATGCTGCCTCCCTCACTTACTATCCATGTGACTCTGGGCCTCAGTTTTCTCATCTGCAAAATGAGGGGGTTGGACTGGATGGTCTCTGGGGTGTGTCCCTTCCAGCTCTAAATTTATGAAAACGAGCAATCAGCAGCATAGATGAAGCAGGCCTGAAGAGAACACAAACATCTCTGCATCACACTTGGCCCATTTCTGGTCTGTTCCAAAGGCTTCAGTGGTTCCCTAGTGCTTACAGAAGAAAATATCCATTTGTACAAGGTCTGGGAGCAACTGTTCGGAATGGATATGAAAAAGAAACTGAAGTACCCTGAGCTTAAGACCTTCTGAACTCCTGGAGAAGAGTGATCCAACCTCAACAATGAGCCGCCCATGAACGACCTTGTGTCAAGTATGCAGGGCCTTCACCCACATGGCATATGGCATAAATAATGACTGGGATATGCAGAGAAGAACAAGTGGGCTTCTGATCCCCTTTTTCCACAATGGCGCACATCCATGTGTTCTGGTAACCAAACGAGAAATGCAAAGAATCTGAAAAGCTGCCTGGTTATGCATTTGTCAACTACAAAAAGGCCTTTGATTCAGTGGAGCTCAATGCTCCTGATGACAGTGGATTCAGCCTGGCATACATCAACCTGTTGGCAGAAATGAACAAGGATTGTACAATGGTAATAATGCCACTCAAAGATCCATGTATTATTGATGTTAGGCAAGCTGTGTGCCAAGGTGACGCCATCTCTCCAAAACTGTTTGCACAAATGCTAGAAGCAGTTTTCAGAAGGCTAGCGTGGGAAAGTGTAACCAGAGGAGAAAGAACAGCTGACACATTTGTTCCTCATGGACAACTGGATTTGTCAGAGAGCCTACAGATAGATCTGACACATAAAATGTACCCTCCTCTCACTATAATCTCTCTCTTGGTGACCTCATAGATGCCAATGGGTTCAATCATCTCTATACAGATGAATCCCCAATCTACATACCCAGCTTTAGTCTCAGCCTGAACTCTAGTCCCGTATCATCAAATAGCTTCTGGACATTATCATCTGAATGTCATATCTCCAAGGCATCTTAAAATCAACATGTCCAAAACAAAACTCATTACTCCCCAGAACTTTTGCCTTCTCCATACATCTTTTATCCAGTTCACACCAGCACCGCCAACCTAATCACCAGGTTCATAATCAGAGTCACACTTGATTCTGTTATCGTTCATCCTTCGCTTTTCAGAGAGAACCAATGACATCACAGGTGATGACTTGTGCATGAATTCTATTTCAGTGATGCAGAGCTGTGCAAAGTAGTCTGCATCATTCTCTCTTCCTGAGTCACTGAAGTCCAGTGGCAGGAGAAAAGTCAAGATGCCAGGTGATGGCCCAGGATGCAATGGATGACCTTGGCATCTTCGATGCCTGACCAAGTTCTAAGCACTTCCATAGCATCTGCTTCAGCCGCCTTCATGACCACTGACACAAATCGCTCTCATCTGTCCACTCCACCTAGGGAAGTCTTCACATGCTCGGGGTAGACATCCCCCTACTTCACCAATGGGTTTGAGGCCCATCGGTTACCCTCAACCAGGTTTAGCTTGCCTGCTGAGACAATTTTGCCAAGGTGTGGCTGCTGTGCATGCTATAGCTTCTTGGAGCCACAGGTGAAAGTTGGGTGAAAGTAGAAGCCAAAGGTGAAGGAGCAGCCCTGAAAAGGGCTCAGCAAGCCCTCACACCAGAGGTGCTGGTCCTCCCTGAACAACCCATCTGCCCTATACTTGATTCTCAACCCTCCTTCAATGCCTATATCCAATCAGTTTCCAAGTCTCGTCAATTCTCCCTACACAGTATCTCTAGCATTGCATTCATCATCATTTCTCCAGTCACATGACTACTACTCTAGTTCAGCTCCTTATCCACTGTCACTGTAGCAGCCTTGTCACTGGTCTTTCTGACTCCAGTCTCTCTTCTCTCCAATCCAAATCCTATCTAGCTACCAAGCTTATACTTCTAGAGCATGTGTCTGACCATGTCTCTTCCCTGCTCAAGCACCTTTTGAGGTTACCTATAACCTCTAGAATGAGATAGACATTCTCTAGCTGGGCATTTAAAGCCCTTCACAAGGTGGCTCCAGCCTCCCTTTCCAAGCTTATTGTATGTTACTGGCCTTCCAGTACTACATTCCAGGCAGTTAGACATACCAACCCACTTGCTGCTCTCTACCTCAACATTCCAGCTCCTTCCTCCAAGCCTTTACACAGGCCTGAGACGCCCTCCCTCCTCACCTCTGTTTGTCAGCATTCCTAGCTTTCTTCAAGGCTCAGCTCAAGTGCCCTCTCCTTCAGTAAGCCTTCCCTGATCCCTTTAGCTGTCAATACTCACTCCCTCTTCAAACTAGTGTTTATTTACTTACAAGTCTTTTCTATTCATATCCCCAGCATCTAGAAAGGCATTTAGCACATAGGAGATGCTTAATAAATGTTTGTTGGCTTGGCACTAAGAAAAATTGAATGAAATCAGACTGGATCTGAGTATAAAGAACATTGATTCTGGAGTCAGAGGACTGGATTCAAATCCCACCTCTGATACTACCTCCGTAACCTTGGCAAGTCATTTATCTCTTAGCGACTGTTTCTACAACTACAAAATAACAGTATTGGACTAAAGATGGCCTCTAAGGGCCCTTCCAGCTCTATCAGATCTAGGATCCTATGATCGCTAAGAGATAATATTTGTAAAGTGCTTAGCATAGTGCCTGGCACATAGTAAGTTAGCTACAACAATACAACAACAACAACAACTACTACTACTACTACTACTACTACTACTACTACTACTACTACTACTACTCCCACTTTGGGGCATGTGCTAAACACATGGCAATACCTTTACGGGAAAACTCATTTCAATACTTTGATGGATCTATGTGATCTTATCAAAGTGGGCTCTCCTTTATCGGGAGATCACAACCCATCCTAACGTTACCATCTTCTTCATTTCTTGTCCATTTGTCCCCAATAAATCCCCCATAGAGCATCCATCCACTACGATAGAAGCCATCATTTAGACCAGGAGTTCTTACTCCTTTTTTCTTTGGTGGCATGGATTCCCTTGGCAGTCCGATAAAGCCTATGGGCCCCTTCTTAGAACTCTGTTTGTTTATTGATTTTTTTTCTATAAAAGATTGAATCTCCCTATCTTGCCCAGACTGGAAGTGCAGTGGCCACCCATGAGCCTAATCCCACCACTATTGACAGGCATGGGAGTTTTTACTGGCTCCATTTTTCAACCTAGGCCTGTTCAATCATTCTCAGGCAATCTGATGTAACTTGACATGGAGGCTCATTATATGGGTATCAGACTCAGCAGAATGCCTTTTTTCATCATAATTAAGGAAAACACTACATTCCATTTAGAGGTGAATGAAAATAAAGATACGATTTTTACCCAATCCAAGTTCATGGACCCCTTGAAATCTATCCACAGATCCTTAAGGATCTAAAGGCTCCATCTTAAAAAGCCCTACTTTAGACCTTTTGCTATTTTATAGATACTGGGATAGGATTAGGTATCCTTCTAGCTAACCAAACAGATCACCTCCTTTTCTGGTCACTCATACCCTCAATGATATTTTTTAAACCATATCTTGTGTCTGAGAAATTAAGCATATTTTGCTACCTCCTACTTGTGCCTAACATGAATATTTTAATTAACCCAAGGAGCACCTACAATTGTGATTCTTCTGAGGTCAAAATAGAAAAGAGGTAGCCTAGGCAAGCTGACAAGATAAACACTTTGCTGCTGGATTGAGAGTTTCTGATTAAAACAAAGAGAAAACTATTGTGCTTCACAATGCTTCTTCTGGGCTGCAGAATGCTGGTCCTCTACACTCATCACAGATAAGAGCGAATTGTTAACAAGATGAAGAGCAATAGAAAGAAAGATATGCAATGCCTCCTTATAGGGCCTGATAGCAAATGAAGAAATAAGGCAGTGAACTGGGGTGACTGATGGCATCATAAATCACCTGTATTACAAGAGGAGATGGGCCAGATCTGCTGCTTCATGTGAAGATAACAGATGAACTCCACAGGTCAGAGACTGGAATCCCAGACACTACAAAGAGCCACCAGGTAGCCCAGACAAGGCACACAAAACCCTACAGTCAGGACCACAAGCAGCTCACATACAGCAGAATGGGCTCATTAATATCAATCTGTTGGAAAATGATAAATCAGACTTGAGGATTCCACTAAAAGGAAGTTTGGGTACAAGTATAAATTAAAGGGGTAGGCTTTTTTTAAACAACTGACACATATATAGCACTCTAAAATTTGCATAATGTTTTACATATGTGAAATCATTTAAGCCTCACAAGAAGCCTGGATGTTATTAGTCACAAGTGTGGTTACCGATGAAGAAACAGGCTTAGCATGATTAAGTGACTTGCGCATGGTCACAGAGCTATTAGGGTATGAATTTAGTTCCCACCTCCAAGTTCAGCACTATGCCCTGTCCATCTCTGAACAACAATTGAAAGTCAATAAACATGTATTTTAAATTTTAATTTAATTGCATTTTAACACAATAACCATATCCTCCTATGTGCCAGACACTGTGCTAAGCACTAGGGATACAAAAAGAGACAAAAATCAGTCCCTGCCCTCGAGGAGCTCATAATAGTATGTTAAGTTATGGTGATGGATGAACAATGGTAAGAGTTACAGTAAAGCTGGAAAGATTCTTAGAAGACTTAAGAATCCCACCTCCTCATCATTACAGATGAGGATACTGCAGAGTTTAAGTGACTTTTTGTAGGTAATAAATAGCTGAGCCAGGAATAGGACTTCAGTGTTTCCATCACAAAGGTACACACAAATAGGTAATTTTGTGAGTCAATCTGTCTTAGAATTCTTTATCCCAGTAACACAAACAAATGAGTCTTTGGGTGGTTTCTTAACAAAGAAGAGCTGGAAGATGCCTGACAGTGTATCTAGTTCAATTCTATTTTACAAAGAGGAAAGTAGGGCCCAGAGAAAGGAAGTGAATTGCCTGAGGCCACACAGCAAGTAAAAGAAATAATGAATTTGGGTTCAAGTCCCATGCCTCCTTCTTAGGATCATAGAGCTGAAGGTGGAAAGGACCTTAGAAGCCATCTAAATCAACTTTCTTATTTTACAGGTAAGGAAACTAAGGCCAAGGGAGGTTGAGTGACTTGCCCAAAGTCACACAGTTACTAAGTATCAAAAGTAGAATCTGAACTCAGGGCTTTGGACTTTAGAACTAGTGCTCTTTTCTCTGTTCATATTGCCTCTCACTTTCTAATTATCTGACCTTGGCCAAGTCAGTTCGCTTATCTGGGTCTCCATTTTTTCTTGTGTAAAATGGCTGGAGTTAGACTAGATCATATCTAAGATCTCTTCCCACTCTAGATCCATGATCCTAGAACTTAGAAGCCAAGATGCCTGCTGCCCAGTTCAATGAGCAAGTTGTTTTCTTCATAAAGGGCAAAATAAAGAACGTTAGGAACATTTCAAACACATTATAACTCCTCATAAACTTTAACAGAGCCCCTTGATGAAATCATATCAACACTGTAGATTTCCCTTTTACTAGGATAGGGACATAAAGTTTATACTTACATTAAATACTCACAGCCCATAAAAAGCTTACTGGTAAGTGGACTCACTCCCTGTCCCTTTGGGACACTGAGAAACTACTAAGATTGGTCTGTTTTGGAAAGACAGAGACAGAGAGAGAGAGGTAGAGAGACTGACAGAGAGATAGAGAGACAGAGAGAAAGAAAGAAATGGAACAATCAATGCGAGGTGCTTTCAGAATGATATTATTCCAAGAGGTTTGGGGGGATGGGTCATTTTCCTCATAAAAAAGAAAAGACATCCATGTTAAGATCAATCAAACAGGCTCTTTCTGGGCAATCAGAGCAAAGTTCTAAGAGCTGTTCAGAGTTAGGGTGCTGCTCAACACAACACAGAGTCATAGACGTTTGCCAACCCCGCTGCAGGACCCATCACAATCAGACAAACAAGTTTTAAGACTAGTTAACTTCTTGGGGGACAGGTAGGGAAGGTGGGGATGACAGATGGCTCAGGAAGAAATCAGAAAACACCATGGAGTGACCACAAAGATTTTATCAGTAAAAATGTTAGTTTTAGACACAGAGGCAAGGCAGCATTTCCCATCAATCCACAATGTGGCTCTCACTTAGCTTTCTCGATTTAATTCATATGATTCCCCTTCAAATAGCCTCTCTTCCAGTCAAACTGGTCTGCTATTTATTCCTTCTAGGGGCCACTGCAGCTTCCATATCCATGCGGATGCACAGGATGTCCCCCATGCCAGAAATATATTCCATCCTCATTTCTATGCCTTAGAAATTCTAGCTTCCATTGAAGCACAGGTACCACCTTCCTACCTGAGGCCTTTCTTGATCCTCCCACTTAATGCTCTCTCTCTAGAAATACAAAGGATGTACAAAGTAACAAAATATTTGCACAAATACCATAGTATACAACCAATAGAGAGCAAGCTTCTTGACATCTGAGTCTGTTTTGTTTCTGTCTTTGTATCTCCACTGATACACTGTGTTTCACATAGGTGTTTAATATCAATTGACCACTTCTCAATTCATAAACATTTGTTAAGTACTTACTATGTGCCAGGCACTGTGCTAAGTGATAGGGATATAAAAAGAGGCAAAAGACAGTCCCTGCTCTCAAGGAGGTTACAATCTAATGAGGGAGACCACATGCAAAAATATATATACAAAGCAAGCTATATACAGGATAAATAGGAAATAATTAACAAAGGGAAGGCACTGGAATTAAATGGGATTGGGAAAGGCTTCCTGTCTGAGATAAGATTTTAGTTGGGACTTAAAGGAAGCCATGGAGGTCAGTAGGTAGAAATGAGGAGGGAAAGAATTCAAGGGGTGCAACCAGGGAAAGTACCCAGAGCAGAGAGATGGAGTGTCTTGTTCCTGGAACAACCAGAAAGCCAGTGTCACTGGATCAAAGAGTATGTGTTAGAGAGTAAGGTATAAGAAGACTGGAAAGGTAGGAGGGGGCTGGGTTATGAAGGCTTTGAATGCCAAACAGAGCATTTTGTATTTGATTCTGGGGGCGATAGGGAGACACTGGAGTTTATTGAGAAGGAGGTGTAATATGGTTGGACCTGTGCTTTAGGAAATCACATTAGTGGCTGAATGGAGGGTGGGTTTGATGGGGAGAGACTTGAGGCAGTCTGACCCACCAGCAGGCTATTGTAATAGTGTAGGCATGGGATGATAAAGGTGGGGACAGTGTCAGAGGAGAGAAGTGGCATATTTGAGAGATGTTGCCAAGGTAAAATTGACAGGCCTTGGCAACAGATGGGATAACATTTGTTGAGTTGATTTGAATCCCTTTGGGCTTAAAATCAGGAGAGACCTAAGTTCAAATCTCAATTCAACCCCCTACTAGCTATGTGATACACTTCTCTTAATGCCTTATCTGTAATACCAGTAGGTGTCACTGTGAAGGGTAGAGTTGGCCAGCCAGGACTTGATCCTTGCTGCTCCCTCCTTCCTTCTGGAAAGCAGAGAAGTCAATCATTCCAAAGTCTCAATTTATCCTCTCTGGAGGGTGTGATCTTTTCTTGGGTCAATGCCCTCTCAGATCTTCCTCTTCTCTGGAGAATTAATCAGCCACACAATGCTATAATAATTAGGGCTCTTTTAACCTAGGAGTAATATAATGGTCCTCTGCTTCTTGTGGCTCCTTTCTCTGCTATTTTATGGAATTGATATAAGATGAAAAGTCATTAATACAATCTTAATAGCTCAGAGCCCCCGGTTAAAAAAATCCCTAACATTTAGACATAGGTTTGGTTTTCTGCCCAAATTTAAATTTTGTTTATTTTCAGG
This sequence comes from Trichosurus vulpecula, assembly GCF_011100635.1. Classification (NCBI taxonomy): domain Eukaryota; kingdom Metazoa; phylum Chordata; class Mammalia; order Diprotodontia; family Phalangeridae; genus Trichosurus; species Trichosurus vulpecula. The sequence goes on along the minus strand of NC_050582.1, from coordinate 43,188,463 downwards.
CAACACATGGCTTCTTCTATTCCCCTTTCTTCATCAGAGACTGAGTATACAATACAGGCTCCCATGACCAATTCTGGGGCTTTTTAGACATAAAGCAAAATCAGGACATGGGAAACACTTAGCTAAAGGAAGTAAGAATATTTAACAGCACCTGTTATTGGGTATGAGGAGAAGAAGTTAAGGAATTTCTGAAACTCTTCTTAGTCCTTAAAGAGGCCATTAGAACTAGTAGTTCTTTGTTCTAAGAAGGTTCCAGGGACCCAATAGAGTTCTCATTCTCATTCTCATTCTCTCTCTCTCTCTTTCTTTCTCTCTCTCTCTCTCTCTCTCTCTCTCTCTCTCTCTCTCTCTCCCCTTACCTCCTCTCCCTTTCCCCCTTTCTACCTCCTCTCCCTTTCCTCCTTTCTCCCTCCTCTCTGTCCATTGCCCCCAAGCCATTTATCTGCAATTTAACTCATTAAGTCCTGAGTCAGACCAAGGACACTGTCTCCCCCATATACCACTGCTGCTCAGTCCCACAATGAAAGGACAGTTGAAAGGATTATACTGGGATGGGCCAGATGCCTCAGGTGAATGCCAGGGACTGGGTTCCTGAAATTTGTGGGAAAGTTCAAGGGTCCAGATCCCCCATCAAATCCACTATGTCACCTACCTACCTTCTACAGATTGATATAATATACATACTTCAAAGGACAGGAGGAGTGTCCTGAAATACATACATACAGCCTCTAAGCTAGAGGTTACTGGGAACATGTCTGATCTTGAGGGCTGGCTCCTTGGTTCATTATGCTAGGTCTCCATAAATATAAGTAAAAGGGTCTTCTCAGAACCTGTACAGGCAATCATGCAGCTATTATGCACAGGACAGCCTTTACTTTACCTCACAGAAAATGAATAAAATGCAAAGGTCTAAGACCTTTGGGGACCTCTGGTAGTCATCTCTATGGTTACTTCCCAGACCACCCCAGGCTATTACTCCTTAATCCCATCAAGATCTTTTCACTGACCCTGTTTCCCTTTTTTCTTTATAAAAGTCTCATTCTCACCCCCATTAAGCCAGACTCACTGGGAATCTACTACACCACCCAATTGGTATCATAATAAACTCCTTACCTGGACTGAAAGAAGGCTTGAGTGGTTGAATTCTTTCGAGGTAGACCCTCCCTGTACCCTTGCATTTCAGGTTCCTAGCATCCCTAGACCACAACATATTGAGGGCTGGGCCTGGAGTCAGGAAGACCTCAGTTTGAATCTAGCCTCAGATACTTATAAGCTGGGTGACTCTGGGCAAATCACTTAACCTCTGTCTGCCTCAGTTTCCTCAACTGTAAAATGGGGACTTAATAGCACCTACCTCACAGAGTTGTTGTGAGGATCAAATGAGATAATATTTGTAAAAAGTACTTAGCATAGTACCTGGCACATAGTACCTGGCACATAGTACCTGGCACATAGTAGACACTATACAAATGCTTGTTCCCTTCCCTTATTATTATTGCTGTTGTTGTCATAACTCTTTCTGGGTAAGAACTGTCTTACTTTTGTCTGTATCCTCAGTGCTAAGCACAGCACTTGGAAAATACTTAGTGAATACTTATTGTAAGTATTCAATAGATAAGAGAAAGAAAGAAGGCAGAGAACAATGATCCCCATTTTACACTGAAGGAAACAAAGGCAGAGAAAGATTAAAGGTCACTTAGTTATTACAAAACTAGGTCTCTAGAGGCTGAGTCCATTGTTCTTTGCCTTTCTAGGCCATGGGGCTGCTTCAAAGGTTAAAAAAAAAGAAGTGAGGGAGAAAAATCAAATAGAGAAAACATATTTTTTAAATCTCCAACTAAAGGAGGGGGCTGCTAGGGTGAGGGAAGGTTGTGAAAATAAATACAGTGTATGTGAAGCCAGAAGCTGTAGCTATCTAAGACTCCAAGAAGAAAAGCGGCAGCTAGAACAATTGTAAACTCTGGTATCATCCCAATCTTTTGGATCCAACTAGGGAACAACCTAAGGGCAGGAGCACTTCCATAGATACAATCTGATAGGGGCTAATGCTAACTTCCATATATCAGCTCTAAAGGAAGTTTTACCTTCTAGGATGACGACACATCATATTTCCCTCTGCCTTAATGAGAAACTACCTGTCAAATTCTTTTGATGCATTACCCGCAATGGCTGGAAAGAGAGAAACACAAAAAGCCATCCAATCAACAGGGGCCTCCTTGAAGCCACCTGGATCATGTGCAGGAGAAAAGAAGTCAGGGATTGGGAATCTCAAGACCTGGGGTAAAGAAGCAGCCCCACCCCTCAGTCACCAGCTTAATGAGTCATCTCATCTCCCTAAGCTTCGGCTTCCTTACTGGCAAAATCAGAGGATGGTTCAACTAGATGATCTCTAAGACTACCTTTTAGCTCAAAAATTCTATCATTCCTCTTTGTTTTTCCTTTCTTTGTTGAGAGGGGGGAGTGTGGGAGAGAGGGGAAATAGATTTTTATTCCTTGAAAAGATATTAAATAAATTTTTAAAAAATTCTGTGTTTTCTATGATGTTCCCTTTAAACAGGTGATATGAAGAACTTATTTAGAGTTTCTCTGGATGGCTTATTTTGATCCACATCAATAACAGACAACTAGAGAAAAGTAGGGAGTGGTCATTCCAAAGCCCTGCCTCATAGCCACAAGAAAGGTTTGCAGAGAAACATTGAGGCAGGGGCCAAAATCATGGGATCTCAGAGGGAAGAAGGGATCACTAAGTTCAACCCTTATCTGTAAAGCTCTCCCCTCTACCACATCCCTGACATGTGGTCATTCAGCCTCTGCTTGAAGACCCCTAGTGATGGGGAACCCCCTACCTTTCAAAGCAGCCCATATCATTTCTGGACCACTCTAATGGTTACAGATTTTTTTCCCTTACATCAAGCCTAAATCCATTCCTCTGAAATTTTCAGCACACTGCTCTTAGTTCTAACCTCTGGGGCTACACAAAACATAGTCTAGTCTCTCCTCTATAAGATAACCCTTTAGATATTTGAAGAAGGTTTTCATATGCCATCGTATCTTCTCAAAAATGAACATCTCTCTAATCCCTTCAAAAAATTCTAAGATGGTATGATCTTGATCATCATGGTAGCCCACCTCTGGAATCTCTTTAATTTATCAGCAATCATCCTTCCTAAAATGTGGCCTCTTAGAACCAAAAATAATACTCTACATGTGAGTCTACCACCAAAACTATCACGTCCTTTTTTGATATTCAGTCATTTCAGTCATGTCCAATTCATCATGACCCCATTTGGGGTTTTCTTGGCAAAGATCCTGGATTGGTTTGCCATTTCCTTGTCCTGCTCATTTTACAGATGAGGAAACTGAGGCCAACAGGGTGAAGTGACTTGCCCAGGCCTGAATAATAGTCTCCAGATATACTATCTTTGGGAAAGTCTCCCTCAAAGGAGACAGAGAAAGGAAGAATATAGACACAGATATACCAAGCTACATACAAACCTAAAAAGTCCTGCATATCCATGTGTCCCTCTCCTAGAGACATTTTTACTCTTTTTTATATCCTGGCCTCCTTTAGCAATCTGGTAAAACCTATGGACCCTTTCTCAGAAAAATGTTTGCAAACACATACAATAAAATACATGAGAGTACATAAGGAAACCAATTATATTGAAATACAACTACCAATTTAAAAACAAAGTTCACAAACCCCAGGTCCTACTCTATAGAGAATCACATGTACCTAGGAGCTGGTGCCAGACATAGAAGGAGAAGGAAATGATACAGAAAGGAAAGAAAGGGCTTTGGAACCTTAATGAGAGAAGGTGGGAAAGGAGACAGAGATTAGCAAGCCTCCTGCAAAAAAAGTCTGTAGGCTGAGTGGTCCCAATGATTGGAACAACAGTGAACCACACAGAACAAGAAACAACCTGAAACTATCCCTTCACTAGAGCCATTAATTGTGGGGATTGCAATAGGTCCAAGGGGAAGGTGGGACCAGATCAACCAGGAAGGAGAGTTGTTTGAGCTCATTCTACCAATGTCTAATCGTTTGCCTGAATTTTTGCATGTGAGCTAAAAGCCCTTAGAGAGACATGAGCCAAACCGTGATGGTCCTAGGAGAAAATCTGACTGGGAACATGAATTACAGAGATGATTGCCAGAGATCCCCAAGGTGAACCCAGTCTAGTGTCAGGGGTTGGAACTCAACTGGCATACAAGTATACCTCCAGACTTAGAAACTCAACCCATCAGTGTTGTGAAGCAAGGAGAAGATCAGGCCATCTGGCCCAGCCATAAGGCAGTGAAGCAACCTTCTAAAAGGATTGTTGTTGTGTTTGTCCTTCATTTTCGAAGAGTACCATGGCATCAGGGAAATGATATCATGACTTGCAGTTGACTTTGATTTGAGTGAGGGAGGGCTGTGCAAGGTCACCAGCCTCACTTTCTCCTACAGAGTCATCTGGGTCCAGTGGCCAGATATTCATCAGGACAACTGGAGATGTCTCAGGATGGGCAAATGGGGAGAGGGACCTCCCACCCACCTGAGCCAGCAGAGTAGTGATAGAGGGGAAACTAAAAACTGAACCCCCAGGTCAAAGTCACAAACCCCTTCTCCCTCTACATGGTGGGGAGACACAGCCAAGTCTTCCAGGGCTGTCCTACTCTTAGATACCCCTGACCTTGTATTTTGATGTAGTAAGAAAAATATTGGATGGCAAGTCAGAAGACCTGCTACAAGGGTAAGTAAAAACCTACCCTATATCCAATGTCTTGTTAGCCTGAATCCTTGCAGGGGAATTAAAAGTCCTTGGAGAGGCATGAGCCAACTTGTGATGCTCCAAGGGGAAAACCTGGGTAGGAATATGAACCATAGAGATGACTACCAGAGGTCCCCTCGAAGAATCTTGGGGCCTTCCAAAAACAGTAGATAGTAGGTGGCACACTTCAAAGGACAGGAAGAGTGTCCTAAAATACTTTTGAGCTTTTCACACACATATGCCTGGTCTCCCCAAGCAGGTTACAGACTCATTGAAGACAAAAAGCATTCGTTATCCTTTTTTTGTTTCATATTTACCATAGCGCCTAGCACAGGGTTGGAATAGAGCAGGCGTGTTGCGTTTACTGAAGGAATTTCAATGAAAACATTAACAAAAATGCCCATAAAGCTTCCTACAAATATTTAGAAGAACTTGGTCAAAGTCACCACTGTTACGCTAGTTCCATTCTTCCTATTATCATTATGCTTTCAGCTGTTCCTTGGGTGCTTAGAGCTTTAAATGAGGTCTCTATGTTTGTTTGAGAGGCAAAAAGTGGGGAGAGGGCTGGGGAAGGACAGAGAGAGAATTCTAAAATGGCTGACAGGTGGTGCTGACATTGAGAATTTCCTTTCTCTTTGAGTCTCCAATTTGAGGCTTAAGCACCTTTGGTCCAGGGGAAATATACTAAGCAACCACAGATTGTTTGGCTTCTTCCCGCAAAGGGTAGGATGTGTAGGCGGTGGCTAATAGCTCTTCCCTCAACACGGACTGGGGGTGTAGTGGGCAGGAAGCAAGACAAAGTGAAACATCAGAGGCAACAAGAGTGGGGTATTCCAGAAGTGGTCTAACCAGACCAGAGTACAATGGGATTATAACCTCCTCCTCATTCCAGACACCAAGCCTCCATCAGTACAGGCTGAGATTGAACTAGTGCTATTAGTGGCCAGAGCACCCTTGTGCTTACAAGACACCAAAATGTCCACATCTATTTGCAGGTGAAATATTGTCTCAGCCATGCTTTCCCATCTTATATATGTAAGGTGGATTTGTTTTAATCCAAGGTTAAGACTTGACATTTGTCCCTACTAAATTTCATCTCATTAGATTCTGCCACCAAAAATGTATAAAATAAAGATTTGGCTCAACAAATATTTATCCTGTTGTGATCTTTTTTGGATCCAGACTCTGTCTTCCAGCATGTTAGCTATCCCTCCCAGCACTCAGCACAGGTCAAACAAAGGCTTGATGAGTACTTGCCAGCTGCAAATGGATAAAGGCATAAATTAAATCCTTATCCAAAGGTCACTGATAAAAAATGTTCGAATAGTACTGAGCCAAGAACAGATCCCTGGGGTGCTCCACTAGAGACCTTCTTCCAAGTCCCTACCTACGTATTAATGACAACTCTTTGTGCCTGGTCACTCAACCAGGTCTGAACCCACCTATAAATACCATCTAGTTCAAGTCCTTCCATCCTTTTCAAAAGAACAGCATGAAATCCTAGGCCAAATACTGTGCTAAAAATTAGTTTCCTCATCTATAAAAGATGCAGTTGGGCTAGATCAGAGGTAAGCAAACTATAGGCCATAGGCCACAGGCCAAATCCCACCAGCTGCCTGCATTGTACAGCCCATGAATCGAGAATACTCCAAAAAAAAAGCAAAAACCATTCTTAGCTCACAGGCTGTACAAAGACAGTCACTGAAGTTTGCCAACCACTGGGCTATGCGATCTCTAAGGTCCTTTCAATTTCTAATGTTATGATTGTATGATCTAGGTAAACTGGGTCCTGATTAGTAGAAGTAATGAATCCCCTGAAGTGGTAGCATATATTCAAATTTGCACTGCATATTTCCATTGGGCTGGAACCAATTACTGTACTTCATGTAATTATAACTTCAAATAGTATCAATTCAAATACATATGTGGCCACTTCAGGGGATTTGTTATTCACACTAATCGAGACCTAGCTGTATATCTCCAGATCTACCATGCTAGTAATGTTGGGGGGAAGGAGGAAGAAAGAAGGCCATTTTGACCATAAGCTGCTTTTCACCTCTAAGGTCCCTTTCATCTCTGTATTTCTGATCCTATGAAGTCATGCTTGATCTCAGCAATCACCACTAGACTATTCTTTTGACAACACGCTCTAGAATCTTGCCAAGAATTGAAGTCAAGCTCATTGACCAGGCTCTTCCCTTTTTTGAAAAATTGTAACATCTACCCATTTCTAGGCCTGCAGTACCTGAGCAATTTCAAAGCAGCTCTATAGCCACACCCACCAGTTCTTTTAATATACTGAGGTGGAGCTGGTCTGGGACCAGAGACTACCTTGTTAAAGCCTGAGCTCTCCCAGCATATGCTTTGAGAAGCCAGGGTCACCTCCTCACCACAATGAGGCATCCAAATAAGAGTCTGTCACAGCTGGTATCATTACCAAAAAGGGGGGGGGAGCGAGAATCAAAAGGGCCTCAGTAACTACCAAACCATATGTCTACTCTCATCTCCATCAAATCTTTATGAGTGTAATCCACACACGTATGGAGGGCATCCTTGATGAAAATAGGAAAAGGCAACAGGGCAAGCTTTGGCAAATAAATTTCTCTAGCAGACCACATTTTCAGTCACAAAACTGCCTGACAGGTGCAGAGAATACAAATGTAACCTCCTCCCCCCTCCTTTATATTACTTGTTGATTATTTTTAAAAAGCATTTGACTCAGTAGAGCCAAATGCAACTTTTAAAGGCTCTGGTACAATTAGATATCTCCCATGCGTATATCAAGATCACATTAAGGTTTCTGGACAAACACCAAGACAGACCATGTGGTCAATTCAAACTATACAACATCTCTTCCATCTGACTATCCTCTCTCCATTGACAGGCCATAAGCCTGGGTCAGGCACTCATCATCTCACCTGGGCTACCGCAATAGACTCCTAACTGGATCTCCCAGCTTCCAATGTCTCTCCTCTTCCTCCAGTCCAGCCTCCACACAGCTGCCAGGAGAACTTTCCAAAAGCACATGCTTTTTGCATGTGTCACCCCTCACCCCAACATCCTTACCTTCCTTCAAGACTCAGGTCCATTGTTGCCTCTAATGGGAAGCCTTCCATGATGCCTCTCCACTGTTAGTCTCTACTCAAATTACCTCATGTATTACTTCTATATTTTTGTGACACGGGCCCCACCAAACCCACCAGTGAATTGTAAACTCTCTGAAGGCAGGAACTGTTTCTTTTCTGTCTTTATTGGGGCCTGGGGGGAGGTAATCACCAGTGCTTAGCATAGTGCCCTGCACATAGTAAGTGTTTAATAAATATTTATTTGATTTGTTTGTTCAATGATCCCCTAATTATCAAAATCAAGCAAAGCATAAAACAACATATACTCACCAAAAAAAATGTTTCCATTTGTCAAGGAGTGTGACCAGCACAAAGTCCAAGTGGAAAAGGGACTCATTACAGATGGGGAGGTTGTCCAGCTGCTCCTGTGTGTGGATGACACTAGGCTGACTGCAGCAAACCTTGGAAAACTGAAGAGCCTCCACAATGAGATCTCTAAGCACTCTAAAGAGATCAGGCTAACTATCCACACGGGAAAGAAAAATGGATGAAAAATGCTTTTTGTCAAAAATACAGCAAGTAGCTAGATGGGCAGCCCATTGCGTGAATCCAACAGTACAGATACACACCACACACACACACACACACACACACACACACACACACACACACACACAGATTTCAGATAGAAAGCAGGTGGAAATGGGTTAGGTTCATGGCTGAATAGGAAGAAAGTGGGCTGTATTGCCTTTGGGAAATTGCCCAGCATTATCTCCCTGCCACCCTGGAATTGCACTCATAGAGTTGGGAAAGACCTTAAAGGTCACAGAATCCATCTTCCTGAACTTTACAGATGAGCAAACTAAGCAGACAGAGGTTAAGTGACTTGCCCAAGGTCACACAGCTAGGACTTGGCAGCACCAGGACTTGAACACAGATCTTCTGAGCATATGATCATAAAATTTAGAGAGGGAAGGGTCCTTAGAGATCATCAGCATGGTACAATAGAAAGAGCACTGGATTTGGAGTCAGAGGACCTGGGTTCAAATTCTGACTCTACCATATATTACCTGTAGTATCTTAAGCAAGTCATGTCCCCCCTCCCTACATCTCAGTTTCCTCACCTGCAAAATTAATGGTTGGACTGGATGGCCTGTGAGGTCCCTTGTAGCTCTACATATAGGAAGTTGCCATTTAGTCCATTTTGCAAAGGAGGAAAAACCATAAGAGGACCTGAATTCAAATCCTGGCACTTGGGTCCTCTGTTGCCTTCTCTATAAAAGGAGAGGGTTAGACTAGATGACCCTAAGACCCCTAACCCTAAATGTGCCTAAGACCCCTTCTGGCTCTAATATTCTTCATTTTGGTGATCTAATTACCTTCTGATCATGGATAACTAAACAGCAATTGAATGGTCATTTTGTAATGGAAGATTGCTTGTGGACACAGAACTCTCTGCTGATGGCTACGCTGCATTGCTACCACAACACAGTTATTATTCAGTCAACAACTGGGGAGTGAACACTTCCCAGGTGTCAGGAGCTGACCAAGAGCTGGGGAACCAAAGAGAGAAAGGAAAATGGCCAGAGAATGTGTAGCACTTGAGCTGAGCCTTGAAGGGAGCCAGGAGGAAGCAGGGAAGGACATTCCTGGCATGGGGGACAGATCTCCCGCATGACCCTAAGGAAAATCACTGGGCCAGTGAATGAACATTGAAAGGTATTGTTTGGAAAGATGGAGGAAAACCTTGGACTGCTGCAGTGTGGGTGAGCTTTGGGAGCCACTGCTGGGGGAAAAGTTCTCCGTGGTGTCTCCTGCTTGTCTTTTTACTTAATCGTGGCCAATTTGGGAGCTGGGGAGAGTGAGGGGACAAGTACTCTTCGATAAACTGCAACAACATAGGCAGCAGCAAGGGGAAGTGAGATACTGAGCACAAAGAAATGGAGGGGGTGTCAATTTACATCCTACTTAGATGTTTCCTCTTTCACAAAGCTCTTCCCAGGTAATTTTAAAATATTGTAAAAACCTGTACTTTTACTATGTTATCAAGCAATAGATGGTGTTAGGAGAAGCAACAAGCCCACTGCAAAGGAAAGAAGACAGAGGATCGTGGGAATCTCCCTCTAAGTCCAGTCTCTGCTGTCTCTAACCCATCTTCCAAACAGCTACCAAAATGACAATCCTAAAATATGCATCTGACTGTGTGTCACAGTGCTTCTCAAGAAGCATCAGTGGCTCTCTAGTCCCTTTAGGATAAAATACTAATTTCTGTGGTCCCTGGTTAAAGCCCTTCAGAATCTGGTTCCAGCCTATCTTTAGAGGCATATTGCTCTTCTTGATCTGGTCTGCTTCCCATCAAATTGGCCTACTTCCTGTTCCCCATAGAACTCATCTCAACTCGTGTATCTATATCTTTGCACAGGTTACTCCAAGCCTGGAATACACTTGCTCCTCACTTCCACTTTGTTGCATCCTTGCTTCCTGCAGAGTTCAGCTCAGCTGCCACCTCCTACATAAAGACTTTCTCCATTCCTCCCAGATGCCAATGCTCTACCTCCCAAAATTACTTTTATTTGCTTGTGTGGGTACATATTTTCCCACCCCAGTGTGAAGCACATGGTAGGAGCAAAATACTTGAACAAATGCTCAATTGAACAAGACCCGGCTTCTACTCTCAGCTCTGGGCCCCTAGGCCACAAAACACCTCCAGGAAGTCACATGTGGTCCATGAAATGAGGGGGTTGGATTTGTAGCTGCAAATCTATGATCCTAGGACCCTAAGACAGGCTTTAATCTGGAGAACAAAATATTTCATAAACCTTTCACTGAATATCCATAGGGTATCAAGTTAACTAAAAGTGCTCTAACAATGAAATGGCTTCTTGGAGGTAGGGTCATATAATGGAAAGAGCACAGATTCTGAGTCAAAGAACTGGAGTTCAAATTCTGGATCTACCACTGTGACCCCAGGCAAATCACTTAACCACTTCCAATCCTCAACATCTACCTCTGTCAAATAGGGAAAATAGTACCCACACTGCTTACCACACAGGGTTGTTGTGAGGCCCAAGTAACAGCAGGCACCTCAAAGCGCTATCTCGATGGCAGGTCTCACTAAGGCACATGCTTGATGGGCGTCTCCAGTGGTAGAGCTGGCTTCACAGAGCTGTCCACATTCTTTCGAAGTCCCCAGTGTAGCCAATGGCATCTATTTGTAACATGACTCACAGAATTAAGAGTGTAGCCTCAGGCTGCCAAGACTAACTTATCAACCAACTTCTAACAAGGAGAATCAAACCAATGGCCATAGTCTCATTTGCACTCTAATCTAAGTGTGCCACCCAACCCCCCTCAGCACGCTGCCTTCTTCCAACAAGCAAGCTACCTCTGCCCTTTCCCTTCTTCCCAGATCACCTCTAAGACAAGGGTAGACTTCCTGTGTCTTGGACCACTCTGGTAGCTTGATGAAGCCTATGGATGGGCACTTTCTCACAATAATATTCATCAATAATTGGAGGGAATGCTAAATTTCAGTTCAAGGTCATTTTCCCCCAGTCAAGTTCAGGGACTCCCTGAAATCAATCCACAAACATGTGATGGGGGGCGGGGGAGGGGCGTGTCATGTCTCTCAAGTTAAGAATCCCTGCTCTAAGACAAGCTCTCCAGGAAATCTATCTCTATTAGAGAGAGGGGCAGCCTCATCTATGAGGGCCTTCTCTGTAGGCTCATGCTAAGGCCAGTATCACCTACTGGAGTCAAGAGATCAGGGCACACAGGCACAACCCAATGGCAGTCGCCAAAACTTCCAAATGGAGAAGAGGCCTCTTTATGTCATTCAAAGGACTATTAAGGAAGGAAAAGAGTTCTTTATTCAAGACTAAGATCCACTTTCCAAAAGGGATAAATAGAGGCTGAAGGGCAGGGAGCCCAGTTTAATGACAGTAAGTTATTGCCAAGAAAATGTGTGTAATATAGCTTTTAAAATTTCACTTTATATACCAGGCTCCAGTTTAGCTCTGAAAACAAGACCTCATCCTCTCTCCTAGAGCTCAATTTAAAGCCCACCACTGTTCCCCGGGGCTTCAGAACTTTAACTAAGAAATTAATACTGTCTTTTCACCCCTCACCCACTACTGTGTGTCTCTTTGATTAACACAGAGGAGAGCTGCCAAAAAGGAAAAAGTAGCAGCTTTTGTATAAATTTTTTATTTTATTTTAAAGTAGGTTCATTAACTTTACCAGGTAAACAGAATTAAGAAGAATATTCCTACTTTATTAAATTCAGCGGGGCTTCGTTTTTCTAGCCAGTCCACAAATGTGGATTTTTAGATAAGGAAAGGACCTCTCCCCACTTCTTGGCCCACTTTAAGCAATGGCCCTGTTTTGGGTTAACAATTTTTCATCCCAGAAATGCATCACATGCTTTCCTGCCTTCTTATATGGGATTTGGGCCATCATTTATCTTTTCTTGAAGGTCATGGCAAAAAATGGAATGGACAGTGTGTTAAACTTGGGAGTCATAAGACCTGAGTTCGAATCCCACTTCAGCCATTTGTGTGACCCTGGATGTACCACTTTACCTCTTAGACACATCATTTCCTCATCTGTAAACTGGGTATTATAGTTGTTCTGTCTCCCAAGGTCATAAGAAAAGTGCATTAGGCTTCCCCATGATACAATGATGCATCGGGAACTAGCGAGGTATAGAGGGATGCTACTTTCCCCTCCACAAAATGGCCCCAGATTACTATGCCTGTAGATTTCTTCTGTCACCTCCTTTTTCTGTGATCTGTCACTGTGTCCTGTCTTACTGGTTGTAATCCCTGTCTTCAGTTATGCCTGAGAGAGGCTTTGCATACCTACAACCAACTGCATGGACTTTATGATATCAATTTGCCACTCCAGGATTTTCTTTTTTTTCTTTCTTTCTTTCTTTCTTTTTCTTTCTTTCTTTCTTTCTCTCTCTTTTTCCTTCTTTCTCTTCCTTCTTTCCTTTCTTTTTCTTTCTTTCTTCCCTCCTTTCTTCCTCTCTTTCTTGCTTACATATGTTACTATAAGCTAGAATCTCATCTACACACTAAAGAGATGGTTAAAAAAACCCAAAGAATTTAATTAAAACCATAGATTCTGATTACAAGGAATAAGATGAACTGTTATTGTCAATATGGGGGGGGGGGGGGCAGGAGGTTTAAGCTAGGTTAGTTTAATTCAAGTTCTTCCCACAATGCCTCTGGACAGGGGCCCTGCTCAAGACTCAGGATCTTCCTTTTCCAAGGAAGTCTTTGCTGCTCAGCCTCACCCCACAATCTTTCCCTTACTCTGAATTCATTCATCATTTGTCTCCCTGACTGGAATTCTAATTCTACTTCAGCACCAAACACACAACAATAAAGGCAAGACCTTCTATGTGAAACCTTTTCTGATGACCACTCCACCTGTGTTGTTTTCTCCTTTAGAATCTAAACTCCTTGAGGGGAGGGATTACATGGCACAGGGGCTAGAGCACTGGGACTGGAGTCAGGAAGATCAACCATGGGCAAACCACTTTAGCTCTGTCTGCCTCAGTTTCCTCATTTGTAAAAACCTGTAAAAACAACAATAATAATAATAACAGCACCTACCTCCCAGGATTGTCATGAGGATCAAATGAGATAATATTTGTAAAATACTTAGCACAGTGTCTGGCACACAATAGGCACTTAATAAATACCTGTTAATGAATTATATAATTACTATGTCATGTAGTCATTTCCATGTTGTCTCTTCACTAGAGTGTGAGCTCTCTGAAGGGATCAATCGTTTTTGCCTTCCTCTGTATCCCCAGGGTTTAGCACTGTGCTTAATAAATCCTTGGCGACTCACTGAACTTGGGTTCAAATCCCAGCTCTGACACTAAGTAGCTATATGATCCAGGGGAAGTTGCTTCACTACTCTGAGAAGGCTACAAATCAGAAGGTCCTTCTCCCATGAAGACTCCAACCCCCCCAACATACCTCCAGTGAGAGATGAACTTAACAATGTAGGTCTTCCAACTCTAAACCCAAGGCAACCAGCATATTCACTGTGGAGCACCCCTTCCAGAGCTATGTCCCAAGCTCAGACTCACAGTTTGGGGACCCCAAGGTGGATGCTTACTACTTCACTCAGAGTTCTTGGGGTAATGCTGAGAAGCTGGGCTTCCTACCAAGCTCAAAAGGTCTCATCAATGTGTTTCCTGTTAACATCAGCCAAGCCCAATTGATTAGCTTTTAGCAAAGGTTTACTAAGGTGGCACAAAACACTCATCTCAAACCTGGGGTGCACTCTTCCATAAATGCAGGAAAAGTCCAGGGGATAAGTGGCCTGAAACTGAGAGAAGCACACACATGGCAACTATGTGTGTTAGAAGTATTAACTCCCAGCTCCAGGCTGCTCAAAATCTTCTCTTTGTTCTTGGGCAGCATGCCTTTGGGGAGTCACATTCCTCTGATGGGAGGCTATCTTTCTGTATCTATCTGTGTCTGTCCTCAGTGTGTCTCTCTCTGGAACTCCTGTCTTGGGTGACCATACTTTTGCCTTTAAGATCTGCTTCTGGTCAGTTCTCTCAGGTAACATGGTCATAGGAGGATAGAAAGGGGAAAGGGTAAAGAAGAAGAGAGGACAAGAAACAGTGAGACAGATTCTTCCTTCCGCCAAGAGCAACCGCCTCTCAGGAGTCCAAACTTGGAATCCTTCACCACTAGGCCAATCCATCTCTTGAATGGGCTCACTGCAGAACTCACCATTGTTTGGCATCTAGTTTTCATCCAATGGCTGACAATCCCATGATTCTTTCAAATCAATTAAGGACTTGTCCACATATTGAGATATATTCTTTAATACCTAGATTACTCTGGTGATTGACTCAGTTGAGGTATCTATACCTTCTGGGATTACATTAACTGAGGGTAGAGATGGAAACCCCCATCCCAACAACTGTATAACCTTAGATGTGTGACATCCACACTTTTCATGCCCTGTGCAAAGGAGCTCTCTTCAACAGGCTGTCTTCAGCTTGAAGGGATTAGTGAGCCAAATGGCTTAAAGCAGGGGTGGGGAACCTGCAGCCTGGAAGCCACATGTGTCCCTCTAGGTCCTTAGGTGCAGCCCTTTCACTAAATCCAAACTTCACAGATAAAATCCTCTTAATAAAAGGATTTGTTCTGTAAAATTTGGACTCAGTCAAAAGGTCGCACCCAAGGGCCTAGAGGGCCACATGTGTCCTCAGGACCACAGGTTCCCCACCCCTGGTTTAAAGTCTGCAGAATTGCTGCAGAAAACAAGATGTTCAGTTTCTAGGCCCTCCATAGACGAGGAGCTTCAAAACTGGTGTCCACTTTTACGTGTTCAATTTATTGACTGGCTGGGAAGGAAGGGGAAGAACAGGGCAGCTCCTGCATTATTATAAGTTCAAAGTTGGCACTTGAGGGTCAAAGTCAAAAGCTTTACATGAAATGAGTTGGTCCCTTACATTGCTATTCTCTGTCTTTAAAAAGGATGGAATTGTTTGGGTGGGCATGTTCTAGAGGATTTCCTCAGTGACTTCCCAGATTAAGAAGAAGTTTGGAGTATCAGAGGTAATGTGACTGAGCCCTGCTCTCCAAACCTCTTCATTTGGTGCTAAGACAAGAGATTGACTGTACTGGGATTCTCTTTGTTAAAGAAGGTTTGGAAAGAACTGGAAGAAAAATTGGTACCCGTTTATTTATTGAAGAACATCCGAACATATTCTGTTCTATCAATGTGCTGGAAAATTATTGAATTTATATAATTATCAAAATGGTCAATGTGAAGTCCTCAGAGAAACTCGAGGAGACTTTGATAAAATGATGCAAAACAGAACAAGCAGAAACAAATAAGCAGAACCAGGAAGATAATTTACATTATGTCAAAAATAAGGTAAAGGAAACTTAACAAAGCAAGATTTGAGAACTCTAATTTGGGCAGTGACCGAACATGACTTTAGATGAAGGATGATGAAATTTTGGCTTCTGCCTCTAGGCAGAGAGGTGGGGAATTATAGGGGAAGAATGAAGCAAATATCTTCAGACATTGCCAATTTCTTTTTTAAAAGTTACTTTGCTCAAATATACTTATACATTATGAAGGAAGATTCTATTGACAGGGGTGTAGCCATTGGGAAGCCAGTGATTAAGAAATCATTAATCATCAATAAAATTTTCTTAAAAGGTGGATTTGAGTTTGTTTAGTTATAATATGATGAGCTAAAGCTCTGGATACTGAGAATCTCCAAACAGTTATTTTGGATCACTTTTATAGTACAGAAGGGAGGCATATGGAGGCTTCATGGAAGAGGAGACACCTGAGCTAGGGCTTGAAAAAAGAACAATTTCAACAGGTAGGAACTTTAAAAGGGAGTGAGTGCATTCCCTACATGGTGCATGCATAGAGGCGGTAGAGACTAAGAGGAGCTATCCAGCTTGGTCAGAAGGTAGAGTAAGTGGAAGGGAATCATGTTGGGGAGGCTGGAAGGGTAAGTGGGAGCCAGGTTGTGAAAGGCCTTAAATATCAGATTAAGAAATCTGCATTTTATCCTCCAGAGCTAAGATGGCTAATGAGCCCACTGGCTCTTAATCTTCTGCATGTTCAACGAATAGCTAAGGAAGAATCAGCCCCTTCAGAAAATTTAAATATGCCGAATAAAACATTAAAGTGCCTACTGTGTGCATAACACACAAGTGTTGAGGAAGAGAGGTAGATCTTATAAAAGCAGACACAATCGAAGTGCCTCTAGTAAGTACTATTTATTTAAACTGATTTTCAAGAACAATTTTCAAGCAAATCTTTTGCCAGTTCTATTTCCTGAAATGGAATGGCCTCTTAAAGCTAGTTTCAAAAAAGGGCAATGGGGCAAAGGACAAATTGTGACCTTATCCATCCAACTGTGGTTGAACATAGTTATTTTCCCACCAACTATTTTTCAAATTAAAATATATATAGGACTCCATTTTGTGGTCTGATCTTGGTACCCAGAGCCAGCATCATAGAAGCAAATCAAAGTGGAACATCCCATAATTCCCTTTGCTCTGTAGTGGGACACTTGAGGAGTAAGTGTATCACATATTCCAACTGCCAAGGGGGATGAAGGAGGGCATCATTTATTTATACAACTGGGAAAATAGCAGAAAATAAGAATTAAAGTTATTACCTAACTCTCTTTTTAACAAACAATGAAAATTCCCACTGGCATCTCCACTACTCCATAAAAAAATTCAGAAATCAAGAATCTAGCTATGAGTCTTCCTCCCCATCTCAACAAAACCAAGGTCTTCCTACAAAGTCAGAAGTGGAAGGGACCTTGGGCATTATCTAATTCTGAGCTTCTCCTCTGGCAGAGAAGGAAACGGGCTCAGATAGGGCCAGTGGCTTGTCCAAGGTCACACAGCAGGTTAATTTTCCTCTGAACGATTCACTTGTCGCTGAAGCTTTTTCTGTCATTTCTAAGGCTTGTGACAATAATTGGTTACTATGGAAACTTGGCTGGTCCTGTGATTTCTGGGAGGGAATAAACAAGAGAAGTAAATCAGCCGAAAGAGCCTATTTTCGTTAAAGATACCCATATTCCTTGCTAAGGGAGGTTGCATTTAAACAATTCCTGTTCTTGCCTCTTCAATCCTTGGTCTCTGCTGCTTTGTGTTCTGCAATATCCAAAAAGGAAGAGAATCGAGGGCATGGGCAAAAACCCCAGTACTATCCTAAGGACTGAGGGATGCCAAGAGCTCAGACTCATCTCAAAGCAACAGGGGCTGGAACTTCAACAGACTCTCAGCTAGCATCCCCCCACCCCACACACAAATACACACACACACATACACACACACACACACACACACTCAGCCCCAATCACCAACTAAAAGCTAGCTATGCTGGACTTACTATTTCCCTACTTCCTGCCTTCCCTAAGTACTTACAGGAAATAATAGTCTCACAGAATGGCATCAGCACTTGAGCTTCAAGGGACCCTAGAGATTGGTGAGTCCAATCCCTCATTTTAGACAGGAGGGAACTGAAGGCCACTGAGGGGAAGCAATTTGTCCAAAGTAACACAGCAAGCTGATGGAGACCATTATGGACAGGAGAGCCAAATGACCAGAAAGCTCAGTAGGTGGGACGTTCAAAGGCTCAAGCAAGGCAACTATTGGGCTATTTGCAAACCTCAGGTTTCTAAGATCTCCATGCATCATGACCCCATTCCATGCCGTGACAACCTCACCAAGTTTCTCCCATAGTGTCAACAGCTTTGATCATGCCTGGGCAGGCCAATATTGGACAGTAAAAATTGGACTGTTTGTTTCAGAGAGACAAAAATGCACAGTGAAAACATTTTCCCCTCTTCCAGCATGAAACTGAGTTCCAGTCTCAAACCAAAATGTTCTAAAAGCTTTACAAGTCAGTCGGTCTCACAAGTACTTTGAAGGCAATTCCCAGCCTACCTTCTCTTCTTTGCTCCTCGCCTCTGATAGGCTCCTTTGGGGTCTCTGCAGACGCAGTGAGCTTTCTTGCTCTTACAACAACTAAAATAAAAGGAGAAGGCAGGCTTCATGACAGGGCCTCTGGCAAACCCCTTCAAGCCAGAGACTGTCACCACAGTAAGTCAAGCTCATCTGAGACATGTATGCTGCACTTACGGGATGAGCTACCTTGAACATCCACTCAAAAGAGAACAAAACCAAGGCTGGGGAGGTGGGGTGGAGTCAGGCATGGCACAACCCCAGAATTTCTGTCACTAGCTAGCTTTATGAAATTAGGCAAGACCAGGTGTGGGGAACCTGCGGCCTCAAGGAACATGTAGGTCCTCAAGTGTGGCCCTTTCACTGAATCCAGAACTGGATTCAGGCCACATGTGGCCTTGAGGCCACAATTCCTCACCCCTGGACAAGATTCCCCCTCCCTACCCCTGGGGCCTTAGTTTTCCAATCTGTAAAATGAAGAGGCTGCATTAGATAATTCATAAGATACCTTTTTCTACCTCTGACATTCTAAAATTCTGTGACTTGGGTTTTGCTCTGTCCCTTAGAACAGTGTGGCCTTGGGCAAGTCATTTCTATTCGGTCTGTTTCCTCCTCTGAAAAAAGAGATTGGAGGTCAGACTCAGAGCTGGGGAGGCTGCAGGGAGACTCAGAACCATCACTAGGGTGGGTTAAAGGGAGCTTTGTCCGAGGATGCTGGGATTGAGGAGGCAATACTGACAGAACCATTCCAGAATGAACATGTTCCTCCCAGCAGCCTCCTCCCACCTTGGCCCCCTGACCTCCTCCCCTACCCAGCAGTAGTCAGCCCTTTAGCAGCATAGAAATCTCCTAATGTCCTGAGTTCTTCACTGAGTTGGCCCAAGCACAGATGAGCTTTTCCCCAACCTTCCCCTCCACCCTCTCCCATTGCCCCAGGCACAAAATCCATATCTATGGCTCTGACTAAACTAGATGGTCTAGAAGGTCACTTCCAACTCCAACATTCTGGGATTCTTTATTTTATTTTATTTCCTCAATTACATGTAAAAATTTTAACATTCGTTTTTGAAATTTTTGAGTTCCAACTTCTCTCCCTCCCTTCCATCTCCACTCCTTGAGAAGACAAGCAATTTGATACAGATTATACATGTAAAGTCCCGCAAAATATATTTCCATTTTAGCCATGCTGCAAAAGAAAACAGAGACCAAAAAAAAAAACCAAGAAAAATTAAGAAAGTAAAAACCATTGTGGGATTCATAAGAGAAAAAAATGTGCCTTTCCATATAGGTCTAGACATTCTAGGCACTAGGGAAACACAGAGAGGGAACTGATTTCTGAGACCATATAGAATCAATCAGAAGCATTCGATCTTCTCACTCAGGTGCAAACTCAAGGCCCAATAGAAATACATGTGTTATCCTTTAGTATGCTAGAACAGACAGAGTGCTGGATTTGGAGTTAGAACCTGGGTCCAAATACTGCCTCTGTCACAGACTGAGACTTGGACAAGTCACTTTGCCCCCACCCCTGACTCAGTCTCCCCATCTATACAGAGGAGAGGACAAAATGGCTACTGAGGTTGTTTCCAGCTGTAGGTCTACAATCTACTGTGTGACCTTGGGAAAATCAGTGCCCCGCCATGGACCTCAGTTTCTTCCACTTTCAAAAGAGAGGCCTTGGATCAGATGGCCTCTGAGGTACCTTTCAGCTCTAGGTCTAGAACCCTATGAGCACAAGAAGTCAGGCAACATTACTCCGATCTCTGCGATTAAAACAGCCACAAAAGCATTTGCCAAAATCCAGATTAGAAGCTGGACATTCAGGGGGGAGGCAGTAGTGTGGCCACCTCCATGTGATTACCTGCTATTTTGATCAATGTTGTTGAATGAAGATGAAAATATCTGTTCCTCCCCCCAGCATCCCCCATCCCTGCTTCCTCACGTTCTTGCTCTGGTTGAGTGGAAATGGTGTCCCTTCCCCTTTCTGCAGCGTTCCGCTTGTCTCTTTAGCATGGGATCATTTCAAATGAATTAAATACAATTCACCAACTTCACTTGGCCAAAATGAGACTTTTCATTTCAATAAACAAAGTCCAATATCTCTAATTACATTGCTCTGCTTTCCTGAAGAGAGAAGCTATTAAGTTGCTACTATAGGCCCCTTTTCTATACTGATAATGTGAAATGTTGGGATGTCATTTTACCAACAGTATTTCAGGGTGTAAGTTGTGTGGTACTGGAGAAAGCTTAGCTGTGTGATTCCAATCAAGCTATTTCACCTCTCTCTCTCTCTCTCTCTCTCTCTCTCTCTCTCTCTCTCTCTCTTTCTCTCTCTCTCTCTCTCCCTCTCTCTCTCTCTCTCTCTCTCTCTCTCTCTCTGTCTTCCTTTCTCTCTCTCTCTCTCTCTTTCTCTCTCTCTCTCTCTCTTCCTTTCTCTCTCTCTCTCTCTCTCTCTCTCTCTCTCTCTCTCTCTCTCTCTTTGTCTCTCTCTCTCTCTGTCTCTCTCCTTTCTCTGTCTCTCTGTCTCTGTCTCTCTCTGTCTCCCTCTCCCTCTGTCTCTCTCTCTCTGGCAACTTTGGTTTTCTCATCTGTGAAATGGGGAGAATCATGCTTCTACTATCCACCTCCATGGGCTATTGTGGGAATCAACGAAGATAACAGATGTCAACTAATGCCAAAAGACTATATAAATGTTGAGAATATCACTATGGTTAGTATGACCTATGTACAATTTCTTTTTCAAAGGCTCTAAAGCTAGAAAGGACCTTAAGATCCTCTGGTCCAACTCCTTTGTTCTGTAGGTAAGAAAAATGAGCCCTTCCAAATGGATCTGCCCATGGTCACATGGTTAATAACTGGCAGAGGTGAGATGAACTTCAATTCAATTCAACAAACGTCTATTAAATATCTACTACATGCAAATGGCTGGGGATAGAGACACAAAAAGAAAACAGCCCCTGCCCTCAGGGAACTTCCATTTTGTGTCACCAATAAAATGCATGAACATAAACAAATATATGGGAATGTGAAGGTGAAAGCATGAGCACCCAGGGTGTCAAGGCCAATGCTCTGTCCACTGCACCACACTACCAAAGTGACTGCTTTGAGCCCAGGTTTTACAATGTCACTCCTCAGCTCAAGAAGCTCCAGAGGCTCCCTCTTGCTTCTAAAATCAAGCTCTTCTATTTGGCATTTAAAGCCCTTCACCACCTGGCCCCCACCTAGATTTCTAGGTTTCTTGCACATTATTGTCTTTCATGTACACTTAAGATCCAATCAAACTGGCCTGTTTCCTCTTCCCTGTCTACAACACTCCATCTCCCATCTCCATACTTTTGCACAGGCATTCCATGCCTGGAATGCTTGCCCTCCTCATCTTCACCTCTTAGAATCCCTAGTTCCCTGTAAGGTTCATCTGAACTGCTCCCTCCTCTAAGAGGCCTAACCTGATCCCTGATCCCTCCAGTTGCTAATCACCTCCCACCCCAGGAAATGTATTTATATTTACTCTGCATATATTTCTTATTTACTTGTCTGGGTATGTGTTCTTTCCCCCCAATAGTCAATAAATTCTTGGAGGACAAGGGCTGTTTCCTTTTTGTCTTTCTATCCTTAACACTCACATAATAGGTGCTTACTAAAAGCTTGCTGAACGAATGAGTTAAGTCTACTAAAAATCAGTCCTCTGATAATGAGCTGGGCCCTAGCTTTCTGTTCTGCGAGTACACCAACCACCTTCCATGCGCTTGCCCTCCAGCAGCCTGCTGGTGTTTGCATGGCTGAACCCACAAATATTAGACAGACCCTGGGGTGATTTGCAGCATGAAGGTTTATTTTGTGGTTTGATGCGAAATGAAATGACCACTGTTTTGTGTGGTTGCTCGCCAGATCAAAAAAGCAAAATGTTCTCTTCGTCTGTGTCATGGAGACAGCAGGGCTAGCTTCTGCTAATATTCCAGGCCCAGAGAAGTGACCGTGCCTAGGCCAGCACTGACCTGAGAGGTCCCGAGCCAAGGGGAGAAGAAAATTTGACGTCTTGGCCCATGAGGATGCTCAGCTCCAGAATGGCAATGGGCATCAAAGGGGCAGGCTGAGCTGTGGATGTGGGCCAAGAAACAGTGGCAACATTGACTCATTTCAGGGAATTGACCAAACAGTTGTCAATTGGGCCATCCTCACCCTTTCTTTTTCTCTCAAAATGATTAGCATTTTAAAATATGTCTTTGCCATCTCCAAGATGAACAAGCATTTAACACTTAGGAAAAGCAAAGCTCTTTAATGGAATCTCTGCAAATAAGATTTTTTTGAAGAGAAAATTGGGCAATAAACCCAGACATAAAACTACTGGCATGAATATAACTGGCTTTCAATGAACCTCACTGCTGCGACCCGTGCATGTGTGTGTGCATCTGTGTGTGTGTGTGTGTGTGTGTGTGTGTGTGTACCTGAGCATGTCACTTCACTTTTTTATATCAGTTTCCTCCTCTGCAAAATTGGAAAATAACCTTTCTACTAGCTAACAAAGAGGAAATGTGCTCTAGAAATCTTAACACAATGAAAAAATAAGATTTTACCATCACCACTGCTCAGAAAATCATAGACCTAGCGCTGGAAAGGACATTAGGGGATCTGTAGTAGAACATCTCATTTTACAGAGAGGGAAACTGAGGTCCAGGAGGTAAAGTGACTTGTCCAAGGTCACGCATCAGATGATAGATCTAAAGTTGGAAGGGACCTTAACAGGTCAGCTAGTCCAACAGGTGATTTTACAGAGGGGGACACCGAGTCTGAGGGGCAAGTGACAAGTCAAATATGCCCCAAAAGATCTACAGGGAGACAAGCTCCCTTTTGAGGCCAATGAATTAACTTTTTAACCATGTGACTACTCTACCTCTACCCAGATGGTCCAGGTCTTGATTCCTGGCCAGCTTGGGGATGGCTGGCAGTGGGGTACAATGGAAAAAGCAATAGAACAAGAGTCAGAAGATCTAAGTCACTTCAACTTTCTGAGCCTCGGTTTCCCCCTTTGTAAAATGGTGGAAGGGGAGAGGAAGAGCATCTTCAATAAACCCAAGTAGAGCCAGCTGAGGAGGACAAAGAATACTGGGCCTGTCTCTTAATAGCAACAGAAACAACTCATTTCTCCAGCACTTTCCGAAAGACTTTCCTCACAACCACCACGTAAGGAGGATAGTCCAAGTATAATTGCTTCCATTTTAAAGATGAGGGAACTAAGGCTCAAGGATGTTAACTGACTTGCCCAGGGCAGTGAAAATGGCAGACTCATGACTCAAAGACACATCTTGTGAGTCTAAGGTCAACACTCTCTTGGACACGCTCTGCTGGTGCTCCTCGAGACTCCGTGAGTCTCTAGAGAGACCTGAGATCCTAGGAGCATCCATGTAGAGCTAGAAGGAACCTCAAAGGCCATCTAGTCTAACCCCCTCACTTCACAGAAAGAGAAACTGACTTACTCAGGGTCATACAAGTCATGTCAAAAGAATTACTCAAACCCAAGTCCTCTGACCCAAAATTCTGCAGTCTACTAATAAGCGCCAAAGGCAAAATTTGAACCCAGGACTTTCGATTAATCTATGCTACCTCTCTTACCCTTCAGTTGGTTTCCACTGGATCAAACCAATTGGTAGCACTGAGGCCCGCTCATGTAAGGCTCTCTACCTTTGACTGAGCTAGAGGTCTGTCAACATCCCCTCTATCCTCTACTGGAATGACACCCGCCCACTCCCTTCACTTTGTGCCCAGCACTTTTCCCTATTGCTGTTGCCACTCTGCCAACCTGTATCCCAGGCTAACATTAGCCATTAACCTGCTGGGCAGTCATTAGACATTAACCTGTGGTTAAATGAAAGCTGGAGCTGTGAGCATTGTATTCGGTTCCCAGTGTGTACATGATCTTGTGGGCCTATGCTGTGGGGGTACCTTATGGGCCAAGCCATCCTGCATCAGAAATTCTCCATTACATAGGAAATTAAATCCCACCCCCACCCCTGCCTTGGATGGGGCCCAAGAAGGGCCAACTTAATCCCAAATTACCTTCTATATTAAGTGGTGTGAAAGCAAGGTTCCAGTGAGTATCCTTTGCAGCAGATTTATAATTAGATTTAACTTTGGCCAATAATAAAACAGACTTATTATTCAGAGCACAAACTGAGAGGGAAGTCTGGGATAAAATGGGTTTTGTGACCAAGAGGCAGCATAGTATATGAAATTGGTCAGAAAGAAACCCAGTTACTAGTTCTGATTCTTCCACTAACTTAACAAGACGAAGTGATCCAAAGAAAGTCAACTCAGCCACCCATGCCTCAGTTTCCCCACATATTGGATTTAATGGTCTTTTAAGCCACAAAAGCATAGAATTAGAACTGGAAGGCCACCCAGTCAAATGCCTTCAAAAGCTGAAGCCCACAAGGGCACAATAAACCCTGTACTCTAGGTGGCAATCTCTCATGGAGGGAAAGAGGATTTGGGGAAGCTGAGGTTGAGAGAAGGATCAGAAAGACACTACCTTTAGCAAAAACAAAAACAAAAAACTGGAATACAAAGTAGATGTCCATGGATTCAGGAGCAGCTAAACAAACAGGGGCACATGAATATAATTAGAATACTGCTCTGCTGTAGGAAATATGAATGTGATGAATACAGAGAAGCATAAGAAGACTTACGTGAACTGATACAAAATAAATGGAGCCAGGAAAAAAAAAATAAACTGTGATTACAATAGTGTAAATGGAAAGAGCAATCACAAAACAATAAAAAAAATAATGTTGTGAAATTATAAAAAGCAAGCATGGCCTCAGAGATGAAATATAAGAAGACACTTTCTCCCACTTTGTTGTAGAACTATAAAGTTCATGGGTGTGGAATATGGCATATATTTTCAGATTTTTATATATATATTAATCAGTTTGGCTGATTTTTTTTACTTCTTTCTCTATTTTTTTCTTTAAAAATATTCATTGTTATATGAGATGGCTCTCTGGGAGGAAGAGGAAGAGGAGGGGAGAGAGAGAGAAAGAGAGAGAGAGAGAGAGAGAGAGAGAGAGAGATACTGGGGAAAATTTAGATGATATTTAAAAATACCAATCAATAAGAATTTATTTTTTAAAAAAAAAAAGAAAAACACCATCTTTTAGTAGCACCTAAGATCGGGGATAGCTATTAGCTTTTCAAGATAATAGGTGGACAGTATGCCCTTCCATAAGGAAGGGGCTTTTTTAGAATTTCTGTTAATTGGGCCCTTTTTCCATTACATATGCATATCTATTACTGCTTGAAAACAGTCTGAAATACAGTCAGGTAGAAATCTTTCCACATGCTGGGTGGTCCACAGCCAAAGCTCTGCTCTGGACTGGTTTTCTGTTTGTTTTCGAAGGCCTCCACAGTCTACTGGTTGCCACCTATTCATGACCTCAACAGAAGTCACTACTATGAAGGTAAGTACTACTTGTACAAATGACAACTGTAAACAGAGCTAACTCCTGTATGTCAGTGCTCTAGAGGGACTTGAGCACATTAGACATGGAATCTCAAGGCTGGGAGATGCCTTAAAGGGTGTATACAACCAGCTCCCTGGTTTTACAGAGAAGGAAACTAAGTTACAGAGAGAAGGAACCTTGCCAAGTTCCTGTTCAGAAATCAGTCCCAAACTGCATTGTCCGGAACACTCTAATTACCAAAGCACACAACTGGAGAGTTGGAAGGGACCTGAACAGCCAACAAGTCCACTCTACACATGAAAGAAAGCCCCGCTATCACATATCCAGCCAGTGAACATCCAGCCTATATTTAAACACCTTCAAGAAGGGGGAGAACCTACCATTCCCTCTCCTCCAGGCAGCCCATTTCACTTTGGGACAACTCTGATTGTTAGGAAAGGGTTTTTTCCTTGATGTTGAGTCAAAATTTGCCTTTTTACAACTAACCCCCCTCAACATGAAAGCCTTTCAAATACTCAAGGACAACTATTATGTTCCCCCTGAGTTGTCTTTTCTGTTGAGAGTCTCCCTGTTAAGGTTAGGTGACATGGGGCAGCTAGGTGGCTCAGTGGATAGAGCACTGGGCCTGGAGTCAGGAAGAACTGAGTTCAAACTCAACCTCAGGCTGTGTAACCCTGGACAAGTCATTTCACCCTGTTTGCCTCAGTTTCCTCATCTGTAAAAGGAGCTGGAGAAGGAAATGGCAAATGGCTCCAGTATCTCTACCAAGAAAACTCTAAATGGGGTCACAAAGAGTCAGACATGACTGAAAAGATACAATAACAAGGTGGCACAGTGTATAGAGTGCTGGGCCTAGAGTCAGGAAAACCTGAGTTCAAATGTGGCCTCAGAAACTTACTAGCTGTGTGACCCTGGCCTCAGACACTTACTAGCTGTGTGACCCTGGGGGAGTCACTTCACCTCCATTTGCTTCTGTTTCCTCAGCTGAAGAATGAGGCTAATAATATCATCCACCTCCCAGGGCTGTTGTGAGGACCAAATGAGATCATATTTCTAAAGTGCTTAGTAGAGTGCCTGGTACAAAAAATGCTTGTTTCCCTCTCTTTTCTCCCCATTTCTTTCAACCAATTCTCAAATAATATGAACACAAGGCCCTTTGCCATCTTGGGTGTCCTCCTCCGGACGTGCTCCAGCTTATCAGAGTCCTTCTAAAACCACAATGCCCAGAACAGAATGCAATGCTCCAATGAGGTCTGACAAGGGCAGAGGACAGTGAGAGTATATCCTTATTCCTGGAAGCCATGCCCCTCTTAATGTAACCCAAGATCGCATTAGTGTGCTTGCTTGCTCCATCATACTGCTACCTCATTTTGAGCTTGTAATTCACATCTCCTCAGATATCGTTCAAAATATTTACTATTGCCTGCCCCATCTTATAACTGTAAAACTGATTTTTTGTATCCAAGCAAAGGATTTAACATTGATCCCTACAGAATTTCACCTTGTTAGCGTCATTCCAGTACTATAGCCTATCAAGATCCTTTTGGACCCTGGCTGTCATCCAGTATGCTAGCTATCCCACCCAGATTTGTGGCATTTGCAAATTTGATGAGTATACTATCTATAACTATCCAAGTCATGGATGAAAATCTTGATCCACAGGGGTAAGTCGTGATCCCTGGGGCACTTCACTGGAGACATCCTGCAACATCGACATTGAACCATTAACATTTGGCCAGCCATTCAACAAGGTGTGAAAGCATCTTACTGTATTATCCCTCTCTCCACCTTCTCCACAAGAATAATACAAGATTGTTTTTATCAAATCTTCACTAAGATCTAAGTAAACTATGCTCATAACATTCCCCTCATCTACTAGTTTAGTAATCTTGGCTTTAAAAAAAAGGAAATGAAGTTTGTCTGCCCTGACTTATTCTTTTTTTGTAAATAGTATTTTATTATTTCTCAATTACATGTAAAGATAGTTTTCAACATTCATTTTATAAGATTTTAAGTTCCAAATTTTTCTCCCTCCCTTCCAAGATGGCAAGCAATCTGATATAGGTTATACATGTGCAATCATATTAAACATATTTCCACATTATGGCCTAACTTATTCTTGATGAAGCCCTGCTGGCTCCTTGTAATTGCCGCTTCCCTTTCTACATGTTCATCAACCATCTCTTTAATGAATGATGCTAGGATTTTCCGAAAAATCAAAGTCAACATCATTGACCTATAATTTATAAAGTTCTTTTTCTCTTTTTCCTCCTTTTTCTCCCAGTATATCTTTAAAAACCCTTTGTGCTTCCCTCACCAGGTTGAGCATTCCTGATACTATTTTTATGAGATTGTGCTACACTCACATTCATCTTCTTTACATTTATTTTAAAATCTAAGTTGATTTCAGAGTCCCCTGTATATCCCCATCATTCTCCTCAAACAAGTCCCACATTTCCTCCTTGTTGAAATTGTTTCCTCTGTGTCTTCTAAATTTCTTTCCTGACCATCCCCTGTTCCCCCTTGGGCTGACTTCCACTGAAGCATTTTACTTTATGAGATCCTGTCAACATTTCTTCTGAACTCCTTGAAATTTCTTTTCCCAAAATCTTGGATGTGTATCCCTATGCCTCACTTTCCTCTCCTCTATCATAAATTCTAGGATGGACTGATCGTTTTCCCTTAAGGTTCTCATCATTTCCACCTCAGCAACCAGCTCTTCCCTGTTAATGAGGATCAAGTCCAAAAGAGAATTTTTCCCTTTCTGGTTCTCTATGTTTTGAAGGAAATAATTATCCCTAAGGCAAGTGTAGAAGTCATTAACTACTCTGCTTTTAGGAGAGAGTGAGCACCAGCAGGATCTGGCTATTTCATCGAAGTCTCCCATCACTAATGCAGCATGCCTCAGTGCTAGGCTGGTTAAGTGTATCCCAAATTCATCTATTTCTTCTTTCTGTCCAAGTGGTCTGTGGTATATTCCAATGAAAAAAATCACGTCTCTTTTTCCCTCCTTTGACCTGTACTCAAACATTCACTATCATATTTTTCCCCTCTCTACTGCCTGGATCTCCTCACATGAGGAGATCTTCTTAATAATCAATGCTAGTCCACCCCCTACCCTTCTACCTATCCTGCTTCTTTTGAATAGGCTAGACCCATACATAGCCATATTCTGGTCATAGATTTCATGTCACAAAGTCTCAGTGATACCTCTGAGTTCAATTTTGCTTACCTCTATGAGGACTTCTACTACTTCTTGTTTCTGCCTAAACTTTGGGCTTTTGTGCATAGACACTTGAGGCTGTAGGTTTTACTACTGCCTCCTTTCTTGGATTTTGTCTCCTGTGAATTTCTGGGTTTCTTCTTCCTTTTATGCGTCTGCTCTGTCTAGTATCTAACTTAAAAGACTAGGTACGTAGCTTTCTCCATCCCCCATCCTTTTTTTAATTTAAAGTGCTTTTAATTAGATTTGCAAGACAAGTAAATACATTCTTTTATTTCTATGTAAAACTTTTAAATGTCATCTTTTTCATTTAACAAAAAATCTATTTTCCTTCCCCACACTTTTACTCTCTCAAAAAAAGGAAAAAATTCTTTTAACAAATACTCAGAGTCAAACATAACTAATTCCCCCATTGGCTCATGTCCAAAAAAATTAGTTCTCAATCTGAACCTTGAGTCCATCACTGTTCTGTCAAAAACTGGGTGGTGTTCTTCACGGCTGCTCCTCTGGAATCACGGTTTGTCATTCATCAAGATCAGCGATCTTAAGAGTTGAAAAGTTGTCTTCACAATGTTGTTATTGTATAAATTATTTCTTCTACTTCTGCTCACTTCATTCTCCATCAGTTCATACACATCTTCCCAGGTTTCTCTGCAACTCTCCTCTTCACCATTTTCTTTCAACACAACAGTATTCTATTATATTCACATACCATAAGCTGTTCATCCATTCCCAGTTGATGGCACACCCTTAGTTTCCAGATCTTTGCCAATATATACATTCATATATATAGATGTGTGTGTGTGATCCTTTTCCTCTTTCTTTGGTCTTTTTGGGATGGCAAATTCAGTCTTCCCAGCCTTTTTTGTTGTGCTCCATTTCTAGCCAGGAATCTGTCAACCCTATATTATAAGCCATGATCCAGAAATCCAAACCCCATTCTCAAACATTACCTTCTTAAGCAGCTGTTCCCTTCTCAAATTATTTTTTCTCTTCTGTATCCCTTGCCTTCAATGGGCAAAAGTGAGAAAAACACAACCTATATACCCTTATTATCTTCAATTTCTTGCACAAGATTTCATAATCATTGGCCATATTTTAGAGGTTCTGAATATTTTTTCATGCTAATAATGGAGAGACTGAAAATTCCAGTGCTTCCCTGGGATAGAGAGGTGAGCCCGGGCTTTAAACAGCTAGGTCAGAAAAACAAGGCTCAAGAAAGTCCTACAATATGCTTGAAAGGCTTGGAGTATGATCTCAGTAATGCATTGTATGTATACTGATAAAAGATCAGCTTAGCTAAATTTTTAACACTTAAGAATCTTATCTCCAAGTTGGTCGCAGAGAAATGAATTTTCTTAGACAAGGAAACTCTTAAAGAGCATGCACTTGATTATGGAAAGATTGTGAACTGCACCGGTGAAGGGATTGAGTGCATCAATAAAGTCGCGGGGGTTTTGAAGTATAATGGAGGAGAGTGATTGTGTGGTTTACAGAGAACACCAAATAAGAATAATTCACATTGTTCCCCTGATTTCAATTTCTAATATTTTGCCAGTTTCATTTCCTTATTACTATTAACAACTTTCATTTCTCTATCAGTAGTGAAAGGATTATTATCCCCATTTTACAGAGAGGAAATTGACATTCAGAGAGGAAGAATAACTGAAGTATTGTAATCAGTTCTGAGTACCAATTTAGTAAGAACATTGACAAGATGCAACACAGCCAGGAGGGTAGCTGGGATAGTGGAATAATATGCCATAAGAGGAAACATTTAAATATGAAACACCAACAGACTATGTGAGGGAAGGGGAGGAGGGGACATAATCACTGGCTCTGATTTTTTGAAAGGATCTCACATGGAAAAAGGATTAGCTTTGTTCTACTTGACCCCCAGAGAGCAGACCTAGGAACAATGGGCCGAAGTTGTAGAAAAGCATCTTGCTCGGTTCAATGAAAGGAGATTTCCCAACAATGAAAGCTGGCCCAGAGTAGAATGAAGGACTCGGCGAGGTCCAAGTCGAGGCCAGAGAAACCACTCGTGGCAGATGCTGTGGAGGGGATTCTTGGCCAGGTACAAGTTGGATTAGCTGGTCTCTGAGGCCCCTTGCAATGTACATTCTTTGCTTTGCCCATGGTCATATAGCTATAGCAGGAAAAAGGAAGGGCCTCCGAAGATAAAACGTTTTTAAAATTTGGACCTGTCATTAGCAAATTAACTTTTTTTAAGCCATAAAACAGTAGAGTTTGAAGGGAACTCTAGAAATCATCTAGTCTTAAGATCATATATTAAAAGGTGAAAAGGAACTCAGAGGCCATCTAGTCCAACCCATTTTTTTTACAGACGAGGAAACTGAGGCCCAAAAGAAATGAAGTGACTTGCCTAAGGTCACACAGCTAGTAAATAGCAACGCTAGGATTTGAACCCAGGTTTTCTGCCTCCAAAGACAATACACTTTCCACCATATCCTGCTGTCTTCATTTTACAGCCAGGCTAACTGAGGTCCTAGATGACGAAAGTAGCTTACCAAAAGACACACAGTGAGTCAGCAGCAGAGCCAGGGCTCAAACCCAGGTCTCCAGGGTCCCTGTTTAGTGGTCTGTCCACCCTTCCAAATTTCTTCAAGCATGTTCTTTCACTCTCAAGACAATTTGGATAGTAGCTCTGAATCCAAGCAGAACAGGACGCACCTTCTGAGGAAGGCCCCAGGTGCGAGTCATGATGCATTCCATTGGGCAAACTTTGGCCCCTGAACTGGATAGAAACAGCTCCAGAGCATTTAAGGGCAGAATGCAGTCTTTAAGATCTTCTATGATTGATCTTTGCAGCACTTCTCTCTAGAGACTAGTGTATATTTTAGTCAGCATTTAAAAAAATCCTAAAAAAACGACCAAGAGCCAATCCCAAAAAAGAAATGCTAAATTAAAGGGGGAGGAAAGCAAACTCAACCAAATACCAGAGTTCTGTAGCCTCCCTGAAATCCTGCCAAACTCTAGCAGCTTAAAAAAAAAACAGAAGGCTGTCAAGTGGTAATTGGGGGGGGGGGGCGAGGCAGCAATGAAGGTAGAAGGAAATAGTTCCTGGAAAATATTTTCCTCTTTACCCGAGTGGAATGCAGCCTCTGGAAACAATCAAGAGACCATCCTTACTGGTAATAACACTAGGCCATCATTCATTTATCCAACAAACATTTATTAAGCACCTACTTGTGAAGAACACACAGTAAATCAATTATCTATAGTGGCAGCTGTTAGCATAAAAGCATCAGACTGGGAACAAGGAGAGCTGGCAGTAAGTTCACACTCTAGCCATGTACCAATAGGCAAATCATTGAAGTTCTTCAGGCCTCAGTTTCCCCATCCTTTAAAATGGGGTGGGTGGGCTAGATGCTCTCTAAGGGCCTTTCCAAATCTGACATTCTGTGACTCGGTGGACTCATGAATTTTGTCCACACTCAAATCAAAAACTACCAGGCTACCATATGCCCATCTTGCCATGGCAGCAAACCCAACCTAGACCCCAGGACTAGACCAGTATCATCAGCAATGCCTGTGAGGACATGCACACACGTACATGCACTGCAGACCAGACGCAGGTTGGAGACATAGCAAGAGAAAGCTGCTATTTGCATACCTCTTAGAACGTTTTTATAAATAATGAAAAGCAAACAGAAGGAAAATGGAAATAGCAGACAGACAATCTTTGAGGCACAGGGCTTGTAACACAAACTGCTACTGTACAGGAAAAACCTCATTAATTCAAAATGCAAAGGGAACAGGAAAGATGGATTGGGGATTAACTGGCTCCAGCCTGTCCGGTATTTTTGCTAAAGAACAAACAGCTAGCAGCCTTGTGACATGGTTGAAGTCAGAGGCCCTGAGTTCCAATTCAGACTCTACTGATTTCCTCATTTGTGAGATGGCAGAGTTGAACTAGATGTTCTCCAAGGTCCTTTTTCTGTTCTAACAGAATAAATGATGGCCATTCCCAATTCCCTGGTTGATGTTCCTGCCACACCTGCAACAGGCTAGACACGCTATCTGATGGCCTCCTGGGGCACTGGGAATGAGGAGACCTGTGTTCAAATCTCAGCTCTGCCACTAACAATGTATAACCTTGGGCAGGTCTCTGCCCCTCTCTGGACATCAGTGTCCTCATGTATAAAATGAAGGAAATGATCTCTAAGGGCCCTTTCCAGGTGTGGCATTCTGTTTTAGTGCCATGAGCAGAGAACATAAGACTGCCCATACAGGCACAAATTCAAACTTAAAGCTCTCCTCAAAGCCACTTTAAAGTCCCTATAGCATTACAATTCCCCAGTGGTCATACCTCTTCCTTCACATGTGTGTAAGTGACTTATTCAGGCACCCTGCTCATTTTCTTTTCACATTGGATATAGGAGAATCGTTCATGGGGTAAAGAATTTAGCTGTCATTAGATGTTGATGGACTGTCCATACAATAGTGTCAGCTCCTGGACTAGAACCTCTAAATAGAAGCCAACCAATACCTTCCAACTAAAATGTCATTAGAAGTGAAAAGGGTTACAAGGCCGACATGGACAGGCTTTTCTCTGTATGTGGGAGCGGGGAGGATGGGAGGAAACAAACCCCTGTTCATGGCTGCTATGTAGTTCCAACCCTTCAGACTCAATTCATTGCCTACATGTTTTGGAGCAAGGCTGCAAAAGCCACTCAGGCCACAAGGCCATGGATGTTGTCCAAAGTTGGCCAGCATGTACACAGCTCACTTCAGCTACAGGACCAACTTTTTTCTTATGCTTTTGAATATTCTTTTTTCCAAACCCCCTTTTCCCAGGAAGGCTAAAGACTACTATTTGGCCTGCAGGTCTCTGTACCACCCCCAACTCCAACTAGATACAGGCCATCAAACCTGTGTTTAGACCTGAGAACATAAAGGTTGGAACTTTAGATAGAGCCTATCTCAAAAAGACTCAGGCTAAGTTATACAGCCAGGATGACCAACAAACAGATTGACACGAATGGAACCCAAAATGGTTGACCAGGAGGTCCCAAACCCAGTGAGATGAATCACATTTATACAGATCAATTTGGTGGGCCTGTCCTCACATCCTGGGGAGCCATGAACAAAAACAAAGGGACAAAGGAGAAGGTTTTATTGAGTTGTTCTGCCCAGAGTCATTTGGCAAGTTGAGCCGAGATGGGAATGGACCCTGGAGCCTCTTAACTGCAAGTAAGGGCTCACTCCACTCTTACTATGAACAAGGCTCACTACACACAGCTACTGCCTCTAGATAGGGGACAACACTGGGAAATACAGCACTTATGTGGTTGTGTCTCAATGGACAACAACTACATACACATATACATACATACAGAGATATTGGGAAATGTTCGTGTTGGTCCACAAGCCTCATTTGTGGTGCCAAAATGTCTGCAAAAAGGCAATTGTTTCTTCCTTTAGCAAATGACACAAGATGACAAGATGCCTTCAAATAATATCCAACCTGGTGAAGCCTCTGTTCTTTGAATGATGTATGGCAACAAAACAAGCTATAGTCTCTAACTTGCTACTGGTATTACACAGATGTGAAGTTGTGGCACTTCTGTCCAATTAACTCAGGTCAGAAACCAAGGCTACATTGGTCACACTGAAACCACCTAGTAACAGAGATTTTTGGTTATCCACAAATTATTATGAGACCATTACCATGACTACGACTACTACCAATGATAATACTAATAACTCATATTTCTATTCATGTTTACAAAGCACTTCTGTCACAATCATCCTATAAGAGATGCCTCCCTAAACACCATCCATGTATTATTTATTCTGATTAGGGCCTAGAAAAAGAAGCCTCTCTAGGCCAGCTCCTGGACACCAAAACCTCCTCTCTTAGATCACATGGACATTTACAACAAATAAAAATAAGGTTATTTCCTAGGTCAGTAGATTTTCTAGGTCAGACCATCATAATGCCAAATGCTTCACTCAAATCCAAATGTACAAAGTCCCTGCTGGATATTTGCATGGCTGATGTGGAAGAATCTTCTGGATAATATGATATGGCAACACTGTGTTGGAAGAGAGTATAATAAAGTGGCTTTGAGGTTGGCTGGACAAGGCATCCAAAGAGTGGTGATTAATGGATCAATGTCAACCTGGAGGGAGGTTTGAGGTAGCTTACCACAGGAAACAGTCCAGAATCCCAAACCAAAAGGATGAAATTTGTCAATAAATCCATCCATCAACCAGCATTCACAAAGTTCCTAGGTGACAGACACTATGCAAGGTATGAGAAATACAAAGACAAAAGCAATACAGCCCCTGCCCTCAAGAAGTGTGCATTCCACTAAGAGGATGCAACATATTCAAAGTTAAGTAAATGCAGGGTATGCACAAAACAAATCCAAAGTGAGTTTTAGGTGCAGAGCAGGACACTAACTAGGGGGATTAAGAAAGACCCCTTGACAGAGATGGCATTTGACCCAAACCTTGAAGAGAGTTTATAGTTTTAAGAGGCAGTGTGAGCAAGGGAACCATTCCAGGGATGGGAGAAAGGCTGTGCAAAAGTACAGAAGGGATGTAAAGAACTGAGAAAAGGCTATTGGATTTAGCAGTAAAAAATCATCGATGACATCTCAGAGAGCATTTTTATTTGAGTGGTGGGGACAAAAGCCAGACTGCAAGAGAGTAAGAACTGAATGGGAGGTGAGAAAGTAAAGACAATGAGTGTAGAGAGTA
Source organism: Trichosurus vulpecula (assembly GCF_011100635.1). Lineage (NCBI taxonomy): Eukaryota > Metazoa > Chordata > Mammalia > Diprotodontia > Phalangeridae > Trichosurus > Trichosurus vulpecula. The sequence goes on along the minus strand of NC_050582.1, from coordinate 43,152,742 downwards.
TTTTCCCCTAAGAATTTGATTGTGAATGGGGAGAAATATATAGGATGATAGTTTGAAGGAATGGAAAGGTCTAGGGAAGGTTTTTGTTTTGAGGATAAAATAGGTTCCAATAGGCGCCGGGCATGAGTAGAGGCTTCAAGAAAGGAAGCGGTTGATACAGAGAAACTGAACATTGGAGATGAAGGATAATCAAAGGAGCATGGTCCTCGAAGAGCCAGAAAGGGCTAGGATGCAGAGTAAAAGCAGAGGAGTTGGCCTTGGCAAGAAGAAAGGGCTGCTTTATCCTCTGAGACCAGAGCAAGGGAGGAGAGAATGGGGAATGATATTGAGGTGATTTGAAGTTGTAATCAGGGTAAAAAGGGAGCTCAAAACAGACAGCTTCCATTTTTTCCAGTAAATTATGAGGGGAGGTCCTATGCTGAGAGGAAAGGGGTGGAAGAGAAGGAAAGTTTAAGTGTCAGACTTCAGAGGTCAGAAGAACTAGTTTTGAATTCTGGATCCACTACATTGGGGATGCTAGGTGGCGCTGCAGTGGATAGAGGGCCAGACCTGAAGTCAGGAAAACCTGAGTTCAAATCCAGCCTCAGATACTTACTAGTTATGTGACCCTGGGCAAATCACTTAACCTCTGTTTGCCTCATCTATAAAATGGGGAGAATAATGGGACCTACCTCCCAGGGTTGTTTAGAGGATCAAATGAGATAATAATTATAAAGCACTTGGCACAGTGCCTGGCATATAATAAACACTACATAAATGTTAGCCATTATTATTATTATTATTTACATATCCATAATCAAGCTACTAACTACAACCTCTATAATATCCCATAATATACCTAGAGCCAACTGCCCTGAGTGGTAGCTTCAATGCATAAATGGACTATCCTCCCCCTTGGCAACTGCGAAATTCCATTAACCTGAATGTCCTATTCCCCAACCATGGTAGCAAACTCAAATGTTACTGTCTAAGCCCCTTGAAGAAACCAACATTAAGTATCCAACCTTGAATAGGAATGTGCATATAAACTGATTGTCTCATGGGGCTCCCTACTTCCCCAATGTAGAAGCAGCATAATTCGCAGGGTACTTTATAAGGAAGGTGTTTTGAAAACCTAAACATGCTATGTAAATGTGAGCTACTGTTATCATTGTTCTGAATAAACTCCTCCCATGGTGTCCTCCTGGAATATCACTACTGAGATCAACAAGGACTGAGCATCTTATTCCCAGTATGATAAACACAAGGAATTGGATGTGAGTTTCATTAAGTGTTCAATGTTTGCATTTCTTCCCCAGATGAATAACTACCATCCATGCTCAAAATACAGGTTAGTCATCCTCTAGGAAGAGAAAGGAAAAGGCGCTTGAGGAACTTTCATCTTATCTCTAGGCTATTAGGGAAGATGAAAATTCCTTTAAAAAAATGAAAGGCCCTGATACTAAAACAAAGACAATAATGAACCTGAAGAGGCAAAGGAAAACCGTGGTCTGTGTGATGAGGTTGGAGGAAGAATGTGACCCAGAGGAGAAGGAGAAGAAGGACCACTGAAGGCTTTGAACTAAGAAACAGCTAAATTTCTTCCCAAAAAGGAAAGAGAAGGACACTGAAGACTTAGCAGCGGCCTGTCTCCCAAGGAATGAAATTACAGAACCACAGATGCTCTCAGAAGAGATCATGTGTAAGGGTCAGAGGAAGAAAAAGCACATAGGAGTTGGTGCCTCCCTCCAGAGGGACATTAAGGCAGTTCTTTATCAACCTGATAACAACTGAGGTCTGCTGTGTTCCATGAGTGAAGACAAAACAGGGAACCATAGAGCCTTCTCAAACCAAATGGACTACTACCTAATTCTTAGGATTCACATGGGCAGAAAGGATGGTGCCAGAAGAAACATAGGGAGCATTTATATAGATTATGGTATCTTGAGTAAGAAATTGAAGATCTTAAGGGAACAAGTGACCTCTTCATCAAAGTTACCCAAAGTCAAGGGAATTGGAAAAGAAAAGCCAATTGGAAAATCAATCAACAAGCATTTATTAAGAGCCTACTATGTGCACAAGTGTCCAACAGATGGCTAAGAAGATGTCTGAGAATGGGTCTGAATTTTAGGCACACAGATTAAAATACAGGAAGGACAAGCTCCTGGCCAAGAACAGAATACATCTAGCAAGGGTCCAGAGGCAATAAGTACTTTGCCTAAGGTCACACAAGTAAGTAGGCAGTTAGGTGGCATGATGGATGAAGCATTGGTCTTGACACCAGAAAAACCTAAATGCAAATCCTGCCTGTGATCTTCATGGGCAAGTTATGTGACCTCGCTGGGTCTCACTTCCTTCTATGTAAAATCCTGCTTAAATTGGATTTGATCAAATCTTTGATCCCAGTATTTGGTGGGGATGGCTGGCCCCACCCTTTTCCAAAATGTTGCTTCTCTGGATGATAAATGTGAAGGCCAGGCCAGACGCAGTACCAGTGGTCTGGGAGACGTTGCCACCCTCAGGGTTCCTGTGCCTATCTGACTGTTGGTGGCAGTTGGTCAACAGTTGTCAATGGTAGTGATGAGGAAAGTGGGCCACCTCTCCACATGATGTCTCTCCTCAAAGAGAACTGTAGGGGCCGGGCTAAAGCAGGTCTAGTGGTTTGGATGGCACTGCTATTCACAAGTCTCTTGGGCTCAAGATTCAGAGTCTGAAGGGAGATGGTGGCGGCAGCAGTGGTGGTGGTAGTGGTCAAACTTTGTAAAATGGGGAGAGTGTCAGACTAGATATAGCAGGTCTCTTTCTAACTGAAGTTTTATGTCTCCACCACTAAATGGTCTCTTGGCCTTGGGGATTTAAATTTTCCCAATTATAAAACATACAAGTTGGACTAGGTTTAACCTAAAGTCCTTTCTGCCTCTATGATGTCCAAAAACTGGACCAATGGCATGATCCACATTCCCCACCCCAACCTCTCACCATGGTTAGGATTAACCCCATGGAAGGAGACACTCCAGTCAGATGCAATATACATGCAAGCAAGTATGGCCCTTATGCCAAGACTCCCTTCTCCATGTTGGGGCATATCGGGGGCTGGGCAAATGACATGGAGAGCGAGTGAGGCACTGGACTTGTGAGGGGCAGGACACTCTCTACCTCCCAACGTTCATCTGCATCTACTTCCAATTCTCCCTTCAAGATCTGATGGTCCCTAGTTGATGGGCCCATGGTGCACCAGTGCACGCTAAACTGTGGTGCTTCTCTGCTTTACTACTAGAACACCAAGACAGTCTCCATGGCATATGGTCCTAGGCAAAGCCACAACGGGACCACTGGTATTGAAATGAACTTTCCCAGCCAGGCTGTGGACAAGTGGGACGCGGTTAAAAAACAATGAATGGTCTCAAAGGTCTCTTCCAGTTCTCAATGCTATGATCTTGTGTTTCTATGTTGCCAGAAAAGGTTTTTTTTCTTTTTCAGAACTTGTGATTTCATTGGTGTAGGGAACTCCTGGTGAGGAAATTCCCTCCCCCAATGAAGATCATCAAGCTTTCTCTAAGTTGGTCTTAGAGAGCTCCCTGGGGCACTGACAGTTTTAGTGACTTGCCCAGGGTCACACAGCCCGGATGGTTCGGGTGGGAACCTGAATCCAGGACCTTCCGGATTCTAAGGCTAGCTTGCTCCTACTTATACAATATACCACCTCCCACATTTCAGTAAACATGGTTTAAAAAGAGAACAAACACTTCTTAACTCTTGGAAACACATTTTCTTTCTTATTGTGCCTATTTGTGTATATCTTTAGCCTTCTTGCTTCCTAGGGCAGTTATGACTTAGGGTTTTTTTTTTTTATTTTACCCCTTATTAGATTATAAACTCTTAAGAATGCAAGAATCCTACCCAGCACTAAGTACACAGTAGGCATTTACGAAATGTGTATTAATTTATCATTAGGAGTGAGTGTGGCAATGTTACTTATGCCAATCCAAACGAATGAAAAAGGGATAGTTTGCCCATGTCAATGCTTACGGGACACAGAATCTTTGAGCATACATGCCACTAATTCACTGGGTGATTTGGGTCATGTTACTTCTCCTTGCTACACTTCAGTTTCCTTCTTGGTAAAACAGGGAGTGGGGGTCGGGGTGGGGGGGTTCAGTCCTTTCCAGTTCTCTTTAATCTTTGTCTCTTCCCCCAATGCTCTGCATACATTAAGCATTTCATAAATGTTGGTTGAATGGAATGATCCTCTGCCAGCCCAGCCTTTAACCTAGCATTCCACTGGACTCTGGAAAATTATGACCCACTTTCCTACAAAGGGCTTAAGGAAGGTTTCTACTACACAGCACCATTTCATTGAAATGAACTGAGCTAATCTTGCTGCATTAAACAGTCTTATCTTAGCTGAATACATTTTGCTCTCTCACATCAAAAGCATACCCCTTCCTGAGAAGGGTGAACTGCTGGAAACCAAGAAGTGTGATTTGAAGCCCATTCTCATGGATCCTCTGACATCCAGGTCTCTAAGCACCCCACTTGTGATCTTTCAAGGCCTTCTGGAATAAAGAGACATTTCAGTGAAAGCTGCATATATGCAAATACCAATACTGCAAATGGTGTCTGTCCTTAGAAGCAAAAACAAGGGAGAGCTAAAGAGGACTGGTCTAGGAATCAGAAGGCCTGGCTCCACCCATGTGAACTTGGGTACATCCCTTCCTCTCTGTGGACCTCAGTTTCCCTCTTTGCAACATGGTAGTGTTGGATTAGGCAATCTCTAAGGACCCTCCCTAGCATGAAAACTATGGGTCTACACCAACAGCATGGAGACAATTGGATGTTTTTTAAAGAAAGGTTTTGGGCATTTTCCCCCTAGTTGGCACTAATCCAAACACACATCATTCACCTAATTCTTTTCTATGCATATATCTTCGCATAGCCATAAACATTTATATGAAACTGCATATGCAAATAAAATATATAGCCACAAAGTCTCTATATATAAATGGAGCTGAGAGATAACATGGAATAATGAAAAAAATTTTACCATTTCTTGCACTTCACATTTATCCAGCACCTGAAGGTTTTACATGTCACTGGAGCATAAGCCCTGGGCACTTTCTGTCGAGCTGGAAGCATCCCAGATACTGTCCTGGGCAGACTGAGGCTCCTGGCTGAGTACCAGACTAGATACAGATTCATGTTCAGCAGGCTAGCCACCAGCTGATGAATTCTTGGGCACTGGCGACCCTTACAACAGCCTAAACTATAAAATAGCTCTTAGTCCTACAAGAGCCCCTTCTACAGGGACAGTGGTTGATACAGGGGGAACAAAAGATGCTAAGAATTTAATCTAATTTACCAAGCTTTATTAAGCACCTACTATGTGCCAGGCACTGTACAAAGACAAAAATGAAACAGTCCCTGCCCTCAAGGAGCTTACATTTGCTTTACATCATTAACCGATCACTTCTCATCCCCTGGAGTTAATGAACTTTATTAAAATAGTCAAAGAAAATAATGTACAGAAGAACAGAATTAATATTACAGAGGCAGAGCTCTTTTGTAGTTTAACCCTATATAGTTCCAATAGCTAACATTTATATAGTGCTTTAAGGTTTGCAAAGCACTTTATACACATCTCATTTGATCCTCAGAGCAACCCTTTGTGGTGGGTGATATTATTATCTCCATTTTACAGATGAGGAAACTGAGGCCTGAGGATGTTAAATAACCTGTCCAGAGTCACAAATCTAGTCGGTATCTGAGGCAAGACTTTAATTCAGGTCTTGCTAAGTCCAAATACAGCACTCTATCCACTACAACACCCAGCGGCCCAGTTAGCTAATGTAGAAAGTGTTCTTTTCATTCCCGACCCTTCTCAACATACTTAGCTATAAATGAGTCTTACTTTGTTAAAAATCAGCTTAGCACTAGCTAGCATCAGCTAGGGTCAGCATATCTTACTCTTGCTGGTTGTTCCATTTCTATTATAAACCTTCCTAATCTGGACCAGTTGAGTGCTCAGGAACGTCCCTCTCAGGTTCTAAACCATCACATCCTGACTTCTTGTTCTTAGAGTCAGTTGAAAATGTAAAATGATGAGCATGCTGGATCCAAGGAATACCATCTGCTAGCTCAGGCCACCATGATTGTGGATGAGGATTCAATTCTCCCAGTGAAGGGGGCAGCGAAAGGCCTGACCTGCAAGTCAAGATTTTACAAAATCTTCATACTTCACATGTGTGGAGAACTCCTACCCACAATAAGAGAAGGGTTGCTTTTATTACAAATGAGGCCAAAGTGGAGCCTGGATGACTAGGAAAACAATGGTATCATTGACAGAACTGGGGAAGCCCAGAGAAGAAGCTTGCTTAAGAGGGAAGGTTAAGAGTCCCCATGTTGATTTTTATGGAGGAGGTGATGGGACATCCAAGGGAGGTTGCTTATATAGCAATCCTGTGGCCCAGGAAAGAGGCCAGGGCTAGAATCAGAAATCTTGGACCCACTTTCACAAAGGTCATGGTTGATCAGCACTGCATTTCCAATGCTGTTCTCAAGAGAAGAGAAACCTCTCTTTCTAAAGCAATCATTAAAAGTTCCAAGATCAAAGATTTAGATTTGCCAAAGACTACAGAAGCCATCCAACCCTCTCAAATGACAGAAGAAAAAACTGAGGCTCAGAAAGGAGAAGTGACTTCCCTAAAGTCACACAACTAATAAGCAGTAGAACTGAGAACCAAGCTCAGGTCCCCTGACTCCAAATCCAGCACTCTTCCCCCTGGCAAGCAAATGCTAGCCTAGCATAAGACTATAAGCTCCTTGGGAATAGGCATTGAATCATCATTTATATTTGTATCCCCAGAACCTAGCATAGCATGTGGCACATAATAGGCACTTAATAAATGTGTATTTATTGATCACATAAACACTGCTGCAAAAATTGTCCTTTTTTTCTTTTAAATCATAGTTTTTAAAAGAAAAGGTAAAGAGGAAAGTCCCCAGAATTTTGGGTGGACCTTCGATGGAAGGTTTACAGAAGGCTAGAGATAAGAGTCAAACAGGATGAGAAACTGAGGCACGGCTATGATCTGTACTGGTGGGTGGGAGAAGCCAATCCAGCAAGATCCTGAACCCAGAGAAGGCCACATCCACGATGGTGGAAGCTGAGCAGAGACCCTCCCAGAGAGGTCGAACATGCCCATACCATTTTCTTCAAGGATGCAAAAAGAAAATGTTGCTCCAGCTTCATATTCTCCTATTAGTCAGACTAATTATCTTTCATTAATTCTGCCTCGTGTTCAGGGAGTAAAATCATTCCGACATATCCATTTTAAAAGGCTTTATGGAGTTAATTATTCAGCACTAGCCGGCTGTATATCACCCAGCCCAACATGCTGCTGCACTGTGATACCACGTCAATGATTCAGGGCCGCCCCATGACTCTCTCTCTGAACACACTGAACTAGATTTAGCAAAGCAAGCCCACCCAATACTAAAGAAGTCTGCCTCAAATCTTAACTCCAGGTGACTCTTGCTGGCTACGCTCATATTTACCAAAATCTTGACAACAGTGCACCTGGCCAGAGATTGAATTAAGATAGAATAGGTCCTTGGGGCCATGGAGAAAGCCCTCATTCAAATCTGATTATCATTAATTACCATGCCCATTTCTATGATACTTTATGGCTTAGAAAACACTTTCACTACAATAAGGATATAGGGTAGAGAATACAAAGATTACTGACCCTACTTTGTGGGTAAGACAAGGAAGGCTTAGAAAAGTGGGATGGCTCCCCCACAGTCCCACAGCTAGGAAATGTCACAGCTAGGTCTTATTGACTCTCAGGTAGGGACAATTTCTAGAACACAATGTGGGCCTAGTCTTCCGAAGTGATGGAGAAGAAAAGATAAATGGGAATCCTGTTGATTCTACCTCAACAAAACATCTCAAGCATTTATCCTATTTGCCACTAATAAAGCTACCACTGTACTTAGTTCAGTCCCTCATTGCCTCTCACCTGAATTATCCCTCCTTCATAATTGGTCTGCCTGTTTCTAGACTCTAATCCATGTTCCACACAGTTTCCAAAATAACATTCCGCAAGTAAAAGTCTGATCATCTCACTCCCCTGGTCAAGAAGCTTCAGAGGCTCCCTACTATATCCAGGATTAAAAAAACCCTCTCCTCTGCTTGGTATTTAAGGCCCTTCACAATCTGGCTCCAAATTAGGCTTCCAAGTAATGGCTTCACACGTTCTGTATTCCTACTGAATTGACTCACTTGTGATTTTCCAAACTCTACTTTCCAATTCCTGCCTCCATACCTTTGTGCAGGTAGTCTCCAGAGCTTAAAATGGACTCCCTCCTCACTTTCCTCTACCTCTCAGAATCTCTGAGTTCCTTCAGTTCAATAATCATTTATTAAGTGCTTGCTATGTGCTGGCCACAAGGCAAAGTACTAGGGATATAAAACCAAAACCAATCCTTGCCCTCAGGGAACTTCCATTGGGCTCAAAATCAGAGTTTCAGTTCTATCTCTGGGGAAGGCTTTTTCAGCTCTCACGGTAGTTAGAGCTCTCCCCCTTCTCAAATGTTCATGCCTATATATTTCTGTTCACATGCTAATATCATGTCTCAGCCTAGCAGAAAGTAAGTTTCTTGAGGACAGGGATTTTTCTTTTAATTTTGCCACTGTCGCTCTAAACAGGACCAGTTCTTAGCATGGGTGCCTTGAACACACTGGGATGGACCTGTGACCTCATTAATATGCATGTTCCCTCCAACAATACAGATCATAATCCACTATACCTACTGGCCCATCTCGCACAACGCTTGTCCATACACTCACATAAGTTTACCGTATGAAGTCCACCCAACATGCGGGGAGCCTTCCTGCTTTTTCCTGACATCATGAGGGATACCAATGGAGCATAACAGGCCCATTTTCTATTTTCATCATATATTTCTCGGATGATATCCTTTACCCCAATTTATTTTGGTAGTTCATCATTTGTTAAGTATTGCGGCCTGCTCACACCCAAGATCATATGCCTTAATTCTTTAGAGACTGAAGTGCTCCATAACTCATCCATTCAACAAAACCTGGAATATACTGGTATTAAAAAGGTGTGCCTTCATGTATGGGAAAAATCTGGAATCATTAAAGGAGCTTTGTAATTTCTTAAAGGCAATCTAACCTATTCTCCTCCTCCTGCTTAATTCTGAGCTGAGCTCATGGTCTATTTGCACTGTCTGTTCAAGATACATACAACGAGGGATGAATTCCATAGGTTGTCCCTCGAATTGAATGTCAATCTGGACAACAGGCATTTTTCATCCACTTCTATTTTTCCCCCTGGTGTGGATGGTTAGGTCAAACTCCATACATCAAAATATTCAAGATTCCTTGAAAGATATATAACAGGGATAATCTTTTTCAATGACCCCTTTCATCATTCTTATCAGATAGGCATAAAATGGGAAGATGGTATACTTGCTAAAGGTGTCAACCACTGTCATGGTGCAGATCTAGGGCCAAGTCTCAGTGGAAGGCATGGCGAGAGCCTGCAGATGCTCCTTAATGTTTGTTGGAACGGATAACATGATCCCATCTCCATTCTCATCCCACTTGATGTATGCAAAAGAAATGCAGTGAAGAAATGAGAAATACAGAGCACTATCAGAGGTCCAAGAAAGAAAATATTGCTGTCCGTTTTCCTTGCTCTCTGACTAATCTTTTTGAAATCTGCCCTAATAGTGTTAGCCAGACCCAGAGGGTATTCATTTGTGCACCCTTTTATAATTGGTGCTTTTTAAAAAATCTTCCTGGATCAATTTTGATGAACAGTAGCTATCAAGGGAAAGTGCTATGATTACTGGCTATTTCATAAGATCAAGGAATTTCAGTCGGAGGGGACGTCAATGGCCATCTAGTGCAACCAATGCTATTTGGCTGGAGGGCAGGGCCAAGGTCTCTGTTTAAAGAGGGGGGCTCAGTACAGTTTATTCCCCCATTTAACATAAGCTATACTGCTTTTGGACTTCTTTGGACCTCTCTATCACGCCTTCCTTCCCCAACAAACTCGTCATTGGGAAATGTTATTATGCTGCCAGATTGAATCTGCCTGATCCTCACATCTCCTCAGTACCCTCTGCCCTCTCTGATTGAACTCTTTGAATAGAGGGCAAGGGCCGTGGGCTTTAGGACCTCTATTTAAAGAGGGAGCTCATCAGTTTTTCTCCTCATTTACCACCAGCTTCACTGCTTCGGGATTCTTCAGAACTCCCCATCATGCCCCCCAAGCTCCCCTTTTTTCAGCATCCTCTCCTATCGTGTCTTTGTGGCCCCCCCTTAAACAGTAAACTCCCTGAGGGCAGAGACTGGTTTTATTTGTTTTTGTATCCCTAGCACTTGCGATAGTACCTGGAACAAAGCAGATGCTTAATAAATGTTTATTGACTGACTAATGCCTTCAAACAAGTGCTCACCCAGGCTCTGGTTAAAGACCTCTGAGGAGGGGAAACCCACCACATCTCAAAGAAGCCCAACCATTTTGGACAGCTCCCTTTTGGGTAGCTGTTTCCACTTAAGACACATGTTTTAGGTATTTTTTTCTTCCTGATGAGTTCATTTGAAAGGGGCCCCAGGTCAAGGCAGCATGGTGTAGCATGCGAAGTGCTAAATACGGAGTGAGGAAACCTGTTTTCACATCCAAGTTCTATTTATTAGGTAGATAACTTTGAGTACATCACTCCCCCCTCTCTTGGACTCAGTTTCCTCATCTGTAAAATGGGATTTACCAACCTCTGGAATTACCAACTTCTTAGGCTGATGAAGAGATCAAATGATATCATATAGACAAGTCTAATGTTGTCCAAGGCTCCATTAAGAAAGGTACAGGGTCCAGGTCCAAGACTGAGAGTATCACTGTCATGGGAATACCACATCTTGAACACTGAATTTGTTCTAGGTGCCACACATTAAGGAGAGCACAAGTTAGAAATCAATCAGAGGTGGGTGACTAAGATAGAAAAGGACTTCAATATTGTACCATATGAGGATCAGTTTATAAAACTGATGTTTAGACTAAAGGGAAAAAAAGACTTTGGGAGGATGGTGTAATGCAACAGCTGTCTTCAAATATTTGAAAAAGAGTTCTGCTGGGCCTCAGAGGGCAGTCCAGGGAGCCATTTGGATAGAAGTAGCAGAGAGCCAGATTTAGACTGGTGTGAGGAAAACCTTCCTAACGATGAAAGCTACCAAAAGTGAAATGGGCAACCTTGGGAGATACTGGTTTTCACCATTACAGGAGGCCTTCAAGCAAAGACGGAATGACTGCTTGGCTAAGACATTGTTCATGCATGGGTTGGACTAGAATGGCTTCTGAGCTCCCGACTCTGAAATTCTGTGACGGGCATTACTGTTTTGCTTATCTCATTTTGCTTCACTTTTAGAGAATACATTTTAAGCTGTGAAATGAAGTAGTGGACTAAATGATCTCTGAAGTCCTTTCTAGCTTTAAACCTACAATCCTCTGATTTCGCTAGATGCTCGACCTCCCAGATTAAATGAGAGATGATGGTTGAACTCACTGACTTTGGCTCAAAGACTGTGTCTACATATCCTTGCTGCAAGGTAAAGCATTCAGATAACTGGAAGGTTATTAGCAGAAGTTCAACTTCCATTACCAAGGCCTGGCTATTTCACTTTTGGAATATCTCTCAAATCCATCCCCTTTTTATCTCTGACACTGTCACAACTCTGGTGCAGACACTTATCACCTACTCCTGGACTGCTGCAATAGCCACTGGTGGGTCTGCCTACCTCAAGTCTCTCCCCACTCTAATTCATCCTTCATTCAGCCAACAAAGTGATTTTCCTAAAGTGAAAGGCTAGTCATGTCACCACCACCCCCACTCAATAAACTCCAATGGCTCCCCATTGCCTCCAGGATCAAATACAAAATCCTCTGCTTGGTATTCAAAGTCTTTTATAACCTACCTCCTTCCTACCTTTCCAGTCTTCTTATACCACCTCCTACTATTTGATATAGTGACCCTGGCTTCCAGGCTGTTCTGCATATAAGACACTCCATATCTTGGCTCCAGGTATTTTCTCTAGCTGTTCCCCACTCCTGGAATGCTGTCCTTCTTCATCTCCACCTACTTGCTTCCTTTAAGTCCTAACTAAAATCCCATCTGTTACAGGAAGTCTTTCCCAATCCCTATTCTAGTGTCTTCCCTCTTTTAACTATTTCCTATTTATCCTTTTATAGCTTATTTGTACTTATCTGTTTGCTTGTTGTCTTCTCCCATTAGAATATGAGCTCCTTGAGAGTAGGAACTGTCTTTTGCCTCTTTTTGCATCCTCGGTACATATCACAGTGTCTGGCACATAGTAGGCACTTAATAAATGCTTATTGACTGACTTGCCAACTAGACAACACCATCCTCTTGACACAGAAGGAGCACTGAGCTAAGAGCCAGAACAAGGCTCAATTCTTCTCTGATTCTACCACAAACTTTGGGCAAATCACTTCCCCCCTTTGGGCCTCAGTTTTCTTCCATCTATGACAGGGAGAGGGGTGCATCAAATGATCTCTAATGGTCCTTACAGCTTTGACAATCCATTCTCATATAACCCAAGCATTCTTTAAGAAGCAAAATAAATTAACAAATGTTTGTTGATTTAATGGAAAGAGTTTTGGATTTGGAGTCAGAGAAACATTCCTTTGCTTCTTGCTACCTGTGTGACTTCAAGCAAGTCACTTTCCTTCCCTGGGCCTCAGTTTCCTCCTCTGTAAAATGAGGAGGGGGTGGGCCTAGATGGTCTTTAAGGTCCCTTCCAGTTCTACATCTCTGCTCCTATGAATGCCCTCATTTGCAGATGGGTCAACATTAGTGATTTCTAAACCCCAGGGATTTCTGTTGTTGTTCAGTCTCTTGTACTACAGCATACCATTCCCTTTTCTAGTCAAGTCACAACGATCTGCACGAGCGAACCTAAGCTGATACTGTACTGAAGCATTGTCTGTTACAATTGGCGGAGAAAGGCAATTAATACAAGGGATTGCACACGCGGGCCTAATTCATTTGATGTAAATCAATGTGTCGCATATTTCAATCGCAACCCATTCCTTCAGAAAAGTCTATGGAAGTGATTCATTAGACACTGAACACAACACAAGAATCAGACCAATTCACTTAGACTCGCCATGGCATCTCCGCTAGTGAAATTCCAAAAGCAATCAAATCGACTGAGACGTCCTTTTGGCAGACATCTGCGTCAATGGAGAACAGGTTTCATACCAGCTCAGATTAAATAAGCGAGGTACAAACTAATCTCAGTTAATATACCTCAGCACTGACGCCTGAGTTATGACTTACAACCTTCCCATATTTCATCAGAAAAGGAATATCAATCACTATCCTCTTCCTCAACTCTCATAGTTGACATCTCTCTAGCACAGGCTTTGTTTCCTGGTTCTTTCCATATCTCTCCCAGGATAACCAGTTCAAAAGGATTGCAGAGCTATAAATATGAATCTCATAGACTGAATTTGCATTGGTGCTTATACTTGATGTTGTAGAGCATCCCAGAAAAGGCCAAGTTGAATGTCCCAGCTGGCTTTCCTTAGCCCAGCTCTCTAAAATGTGGCCAAGCCTTCCTTCAGCCACCTTCTTGGGGACAAAGGAGCAGAAACAACAAATGAGATGAAATAAGGAGCGCTGAAGAATTCGTGAACTTCACTCAATACCTCGTACCCGCTACAGGAGTGACTTGGCCAATAAATATTTTACTAGCATCCAGACATAAACATTTCTCTGAGCTTACAATGATAATAGAAGAGCCATTTACCATTAAGCGTCTTTATTAGCCATGATGATTTAGAAGAAGGGGAGAAAAAAACAACTAATTTTTAAAAAATTTAACATCAGTGATTAAATAATCTTATTTTGTTTATTTATCCAGAAGTGTCAGGGTTCATTTATCAGCTGTAAAATCCCTTGTACGCACCCATGTTGTTTCAATGGCAAGTCAATTGGGGGGCTGATCATGAATCGTCCAACATGTAGCAAGGCCTCAGTTAAGGAGGATGTGAAGGAAACAGGATTGTCTGCTGATCAGCTGAATTTTTTTGGTTAAAACAATGTAAATTCGTTCAGGCAATGCAACCACTAAGGTCAAGGAAGCTCCAGGCAAAGGCCAAAGAAGGAAAGATTGCCTTTGAGCCTTGGGAACTTCTCGAAGATGTGCACAGTATTTGTTGAACTCTCCATAATAAAATCTAGAGGTGGAAGGGATCTTAGAGAGTTATAATATAGTCCAACCTCTCATTTTACAAAGGAAACTGAGATTTACTGGGATCAAATGACCTCCTCACAATCACATACCTTTGCCTCTTGTCAAACTCATATTAATTCTGCTACTGTGTATTTTTTAAGTTAATCTATTCAATCGAGCATTTATTGAGCATTTACTATGTGCCAAGCCCTGGAGATACAAACACAAAAGGGAAATGGTCCCTGTCGTCACGTAACTTCAATTCTAAAGGAATCATGGTTTATAAAGGCAGTGTGTTATGGCAGACAGAATGCTGGCCTTGGAATCAGGAAGACCATGAACAAAATCACACCTCTGACACTTAAAGGACTGGTCCACTTTTGTCTTTTTATCCTCAGCATCTGACACAGTGCCTGGCACTTAGTAGGTGATCAACAAATGCTTATTGACTGATCAACTGATCAAGTGACTAGCAATGGTATCCTACCTAGGCAAATTATTTAACCTCTAAGTGCCTCAGGTAACCCTAACCGTAGAACTTAAATACTAAGTCATAAGCAGGTGATGATCTGCTTTAGAGAAGGAAACCCTCTACAGTAGATCTAACCAATGAAATGAAATTTCACAATATATATATATCTATAATATATAACCCAACATATATGTGTATATACATATACATATATATGTATGATATGTACATTATATGTGTATTAATCAGTGACAGCACATTCTAATACCTGGATAGAAAAATCTAATGTCTGTGCTCTCCTAATCTATACTGGAGGCCACACTAGCCAATTACACCTCTTAGGAATTTACAGCTGAGAAGGACCTTAGATACTACTCTTTACTAATCATATATCTTCAATCTAACAACAATACTATTACCCTCTAGCATCAGCATCTTCTGAAGAAAGTCTTGAGAAGGTAAAAAATTTGTAATTATCTATAATGCCTAAAGAAATAAACCTAGAATTTGGGGGGGGTTACTGTTATTGTTAAGAACTTCCCCAATTCTGGGTAAAATGCAGAATGTTTCAGAAGTTCTCGAAAAAAGAGCTGGCCAGACGAAGAAAAGCTCTTTATCAGAATGTAAGCTCCTTAAAGGCATGGACTGTCTTGGATTGTGGTCTTTGTATGCCTAGCAATTAGCATCATTTTGTAACATAATAAGCACTTAATAATTGTTCATTTATTAATTCGTTCTTTGCCCAATGGGCAACTTCCCTCCCCTCTCTGGGCCTCAGTTTCCTCCTCTGTCAAATGAGGAAAATGGGTAAGATGATCTTTAAAGACCCTTCCAGGTCTTCTGTTGTTGAGTTATTTTTTAGTCCTATCTGACTTTTTGTGACCCCATTTGGGGTTTTCTTGGCAGAGATACTGGAATGGTTTGCCATTTCCTTCTCCAGCTCATTTTACAGATGAAGAAACTGAGACAAGCAGGGTTAAGTGATTTGTCCAGGGTCACACAGCTAGTCAGTGTCTGAGGCCAGACCATAGTGTATATCCATAAGATCTCTCAAAGTTACCTTAAAACTATTCTCTTTTGCCTAAAAGCAAAAGACAGTTCTGGGGGGGCAAACTTGAGATCTTCTAGCTGAGAGCTCCAGTTTACCAGGGGTGGCCATAGTGGTTTTGGAATTATTCTAGGCCATAACTCTAAAGACAGAAAGAACCTTAGGGGTTATCTAGTCCCACTCCTTTACTGGAGAGAAATGGAGTCACGCTGGCAGTAAGAACACAACTGAGATTTGAACCCAACTCCAGATCCTGTGTTCTTTCCATTATAAAAAATCCTAAATCTTACAAACAACTTACTGCAGGCTGAAATATATTGCAAAGCACATCTAAATTATTTTAATTATTTATTTAAAAGACATGTGCAACCAAAAATCCATTTCCCTCACTTGAGGACTCTCTCTCTAAACAAAGTATTCTTTAAAAATAAGTCTCTGACCATCAAAATTGCCTAAATTGAGGAGGTAGTGTGTTCAAGGGGTGGGGGGAGGTGCTAGATTCAGAGGCAGGGGACCTCAGTTCAAGCCTCAAGGCTTTCACTACCTGTGTGACTGTAGACAAATCACTTAACCGCTGGTGGACTCAGTTTCTCCAGCTGTAAAATGAGAGAGTTGAACTAGATGATCTCTACAATCCTTTCCAGCCCTAAATTTATGGTAATATATGTAAGGTCATGCTACGGATCTTGAAATAAATATTTCTTAACCCTGCCTGGCTCATTCTACACTAACTTTTTAAGAACTATTTGTTTAGAGTGTCCCTCATACTGGCTACCTTGTGAACCTAAATGTGTCCAGGTAGAAGAAGCCTGGCCAGTTACAGCTATTTGACTTTCCTGAAATGATATTAGGTACCCATCTAGTCCCTCAGGTGTTACCATGATGAATTCTCTTCCTTCTAATAAATACTGGGCCAGTGGAAAGAGAGGAAAGCTCCCCCAGCTCCAACAGCTCCCACTAAAGACAGCTGGACAAAGGCAGAGTCATTGAACTCAAGATGAAACAGGACTATACCAGCTTTTCCAAATCACTGCATCCCCAGCTTGTTGCATGAGGGAATCTACTCTTGCAAAAAAGAAAAAAAGAGAGAGAATTAAGCTCAGGATCTGTACACATGAATCTGAGATGTGAAAGTTTCATGTTCTTGCCAAATAGAATTAGCTCAAAAATTTAAAAAAAACAAATCAAGAACAAGGTAGTATGAAATAGTGAAAAGAACATTCAGTTTTGAGGCAGAGAGTCTAGGTTTGAGATCTAGCTCTGCCACTGTCTACCTTCAGCAAATCATTTCTCCTATGGCAGCTTTCCTCATCTGCATTTACTTATCCTGTGAACATGTGAACAATAGAATATTAGCTCCCTGAGGCCAGCACCTACCACAGCAGCTGGGCCCTAGTCCTTGCTTCCTAAGACTTGGTGAATGATCAGTCTATAAAATGATGGGGATCAGACTAAATTGGGAGTCTCAAACCTTTTTTGTACATGAGGATTTTTTAAAGTCAGAAACATTTCATGTACTTTCCCTCATAATAATGTTATTAGTTTCTTTTGATATGAGAAAACCCATATCCACAAAAGACAACTCAGAATTCAATAAAGCTTTGAAATGAGTTTGTATTTTATTAAACACAGCATCATCTATGAAGGTTTGAAAAGCAGAAACACATATACATGGGTATTGACATCTATTGCTTATTCAGCCCATAGAAATCATGGATGCCTATAGAATATGTCGTGTTATTCAATGAAATGGCGAAATAGATCCCTCACCACAATAGCCCATGCGTTTGGAACCATTACACTTGATCTCTAAGGCCCTCGGTTCTGAATATTATCATCCACACCTAAATTTGAGGCTAGTCCCTATCTGATGCCCACAATACTCCACCCAATTTCACATGCCAATTAAATATCCCTCAGTTAGGTTGTCTAAAAAAATAAACCAAAGAATGAGGGTCCTACAAATTGGATTATGAGTATTAAAAGTAGAAACATTTTATTGCTTTTAGAGCCAGGTCTTTGCCAATAGAAATTTCCCTTATGGGGAAAAGGAAGATCATTCTAGCCCTGCAGGCCCCCCTCTTGAATTCTTTACACCAAGTCAACGCCCTTAGATAGACAGCTGTGAATGTGGCCCTGAACAGCCGAAAGGATTTGGAGTTTCAACAGCTGCTGGGCAATGGTGTTTGGATGCAATTTCAAAAATGTTATTAGTGGCTTTAAGAGGAGCAGGACCATTTGCTAACCCCCAATGACATGGTGACAGATACTTCAACAGCCATTTCTAATGGAAACAAAAAAAATCCCCTTAATGAACATCTTGAGGCTTTGGCGGGCCGAGCACTCTCTTTGTCTTGTGGCAGGCAATGTGATGGCATTCTCTTCCATTTGGCAGTTCCAAAGCACCCAAGGATTCTCCCATCAACTCCCTGAGGCTGGCTGGCCTCATTAAGAGAGGCACCCCCTTTCCTAATCCTCCCGGCTTCTATTGTCCTCTCTCCCCAAAGTATCTTGTATTTAGCTTGCATCTATTCCCTATATACTCCCTTATGTAAAGCAGTCTCCCGGGATAGAACATAAGGACCTTGAGGTCAGGAACTGTCACTTTTGTCTTTGTATGCCTAGCTCAGTCTCTGGTAGATTTAATAAATGTTCACTGATTGATTGTCAACCTGAGGCCCAAGGAGACAAAAGCATGGGCCCTGTGCACAGAGAACATCCCTGACATCAGAAGGAAAAGAATTGGGGAATTTTCGCTGCTACTCCACGGCCCTAGCTAACCTAGAGCTCCCACCCAGGCAATCCTGAAGGCCTGCCTGGTCCATCAAGCAGTCATGGCAGCCTCTTCTCCAGCAGGAGCCCTCCTCTTAAAGGAGGAAGCAACATGGTGGAGTAAATTAGCAGCATACCAGAAGTCGGGAAACGTGGACTCAGCCTCTGCCACTTACTAGCTGGGTGGCCTTGGGTAAGACATTGTGCTTCTGGCAGGTTCCTTATCTATAAAATGAGGATAAGAATGTTTGCTTGCACTGCTTACCTCACTTAGGATTTTGCAAGCTTTCGAGGGAAACATGAGCCACTAATGTAAAGCAATATTAACAACCCCATTTTACAGATAAGCTGGGGCCCAGAAAAGTAAAACATCTTGCCTAAGGACTAGGCTAGCAAAGGCAGTAGAACCCAGGTGCCCTAACTGCTACTTCAATGCACACTGGCTTGCTGAGACTGTCCTCAGTTCATTTCAGTAGAAGGGTTTTTCCACTACTGTCTTAAATCAATGAATCTCTCTGTATTGGGGGGGGCACAATCTAAGGAGCTATGGCTGTCAATAGAGTACCCTTTGGTTAGTTGTGAATTCCACATTCACCAAGACACACAGAGAGGGCTCACCTAGGTTGTCAAAACAGAGAGAATTAGTCCCCCAAATAGGAGACAACCTCAGAATGGTGGGAAATCCCAGATCCTGGAGTTCTCAGGTTAGCTTTCTTTTCAGAATGAGGGACTGGGGGAGGAGAGACAGACAGAGGGAGGGGGGTAAGGGGGAAAGGAGGGCGAGAGAGAGGGGGAAAGAGGGGAAGAGGGGGAGAGGGGGAGAAAGGGGGAGGGAGGGAGGGAGAGAGAGAGAGAGAGAGAGAGAGAGAGAGAGAGAGAGAGAGAGAGAGAGAGAGACTGAAAGTGGAAATGCTTCTGGTAGATTTTCATTTCTTGAAAATAGCATGTAACCCCGTAACCACGACTTTCAAAAAAGAGTCATCTTTGATAAAGGAAAAATGATAGAAACCTTCTTCCCCCTACTAGATGGCAGTAGTGTCACCCTTTGTAAAAACGGAAAAAAAAAACTACAGAGAAATTCCATTCCATTCTATTCCAAACACATTTTTTTGCTTCTATTTGAGTGAGAGAAGCTGTTCTCCCCATAGACGAAAACCCTTACTTGAAAGGTCCTGACTGTTAAGACTAATCGCAACAAAGGCTCCTATAGTCTGATTTCTTCAAAGGTCAATTAAGTAAATAATCCGTAGGGCATTAATAATGGTGTGTCCAAGGACCAACCGCATAGACCCCTGGCCCACCCATTCAGAAAGCTTTTTAAACAGGAATACATTGTAGAACTTCTCAGGAGCTGGGCTATAATAAGGACCTAGGCCCCCTGCCATCCAGGGGGCAATGGCTGGGAATGCTATGTCTGCCCAGAAGATCTCGTTTGAAATTGCCATGCACTGAGCATAGAGACAAGGCTAGGACTAGCTTCTCAGGCAGGCGGCAGTGTAAGTGGTGATCTTTATCATCCCCAGCTCCTTTGAGAGCCCATAGGGCAACAGGATTTGGAGAAAAACCTCACAAGGGCCCCAGGTCTGTGCAGCCAATTCCCTGATCCTTCAAGACCATGCCTCTTGCCCCTTTCCCGTACATTTTCGGCACATTAAAGACTCCCGGGGATCTCAAGCACAAGAGAAAAAGTGTTATGGGTAGGGTAAAGGGTTGGGGACTGGGGGAGGTTGAAACTTGTCCCCAAGAAGTCTATTTAGGTGACCTCCCACTGGCTCTCCAGAAACAGTCTAGTCGCTCAGTCCTGACGGCAAAATTTGGCTCCGATCAGACAGAAGGTCCATCACTCACTGTGGAGTTCAGAGAACCATCTGCCAAACGTTATAACATCATGGAAGACGGAGAAGTAATCCGCTTGGGGTGGAGAGGAGGGTGAAAGGAGAAGAGTGACAGTACAGCCAAGACCTACACCCTTCTCTTGCTGGCTTAGGTTGGGGAGGATGTGAGGGCAGAGGTCCTCAAAGCCAGGGCCATTAGTGGCTGGAGGCAGCTGCTTTTTTTTTCCCAAAAAACCCCTTAGCACTGGCTCCACCAAATTCGTTCACAGCCTCTTAGACCTGCCAAGATGAGAAGAGGAAACCGGCCCCCTCCCCACTTAACCGCCAAGCAATAAAAGGGTACGTTAAAGAAAGGGGAGAACCTTTGTTCCAATACTGTACAACTTTACTCTACAACCCTCTGGCGAGCCCTCCATTTGAATTTCTCCTGGAGGATGGTTTGCTGTGTGCCTTCAATATTGCCCAGACTCCACAGAGCCTCGGAGGCTCACCCCCCACCCCGGCCCGATCCCACTGGGCAGAGAGGAGTCTTAAAATCAGGGGAGGCACGAAGCCAGCTGATCCCCGCAGGTGACACCCGGCTATCTTATCACATTAATACAGTGAAGTAATTCTACGCTTGCGGAGGAAGCCCCGCCGAGGCCCTCCAGTGTACAGGCTGCGGGCACCCCTCTTCACCCCCAACCAGGAGAAGTGGTTTGCTACAAATAACTAGAGTTTGCAACGAAGCAAGCTGGGAAGTGAGAGCTATTTGTAGGGCTGTCCAGAAACACCTGCAGAGAAAAATCAAATTGTGTCTGGAGAGCTCGTCTTTGCGATGCTCTCCTGAGCTTGTGGGGGGTCGGCGGGGAGGGGGGTGGTCGGCTTCAGTATTTAGATAGCAATCAGTTCGAGCTCTGTCCCCCTCCCTCTCCAGCCTAAACAGCTGTCCAGCTACAACCCCCACTCCTATGACCAGTCCCTGCCACTATACCCGTTCCAAAGGGCCCTGGATGGTCTTTTCTCGCCATGGACTGGATACCCCTTCCCATCAAGTTTCTGCAGAGGGAAAAGGGGGGGGGGGGCGGGGAACGGGAGGGAGGGAGAAGCGCGCAGACGGCGGACAATTACTGCAGCTGTATGAAGGCAATTTCCTCGCCCGCGGTGGCGGTTTGCGGTCACTCTCGGTGGGAATTGTTTTTGCATGCTTCCCGCGATCAAAGGGGATGTCACCCGCCCCCCAGAAAAGCAAAGGGCCCCCACCCCGACAAAGCTAGAACTAGGGAGGGAGGGGAGGAGAGACAATGCATTCATTGTAGCCCCGGGAAAGGCGCTGGGAGTCGCGCTGGCCACCTCCACACCCCCACTCCCACCGCCCCCCTTGGACAAAAGTTGCAAGCTCGGGGCCCCGGCAGTCGCGGCGGCGGGCCGCGCGTGCGGACCTGCCTGGCTCACCTGGTCGGTCGCAGCTTGACTTCTTTCTTGCTGTCCACGATGGAGGGCACGCAGTTGGTGAGCTCGGTCCAGTCAGCGTGCAAGCCGCAGCTCCAGCCAGTGGAGAAGCGGGAGAAGAGCCAGGTCTCGCGTTTGCCGGGTCGGTGACAAGTGCATTTCTTCTGGCCAGCTTTGCACTCGCACGGCTGCTCCAGTTGAATGTTGCGCACCAGATGGCGGCCAAAAGTGGTGCCCCCGGTCTTCTGGATGTGCAGGAAGACGATGAGGTCGTCCCCTTTGATGTTGAAGTCGACCTTCCGCAGGAGTTCGGCATCGGTGAAATTGAGGCGGGCCACGAAGCGGGGCGGACTCTCGTCCTCGGTGCGGTACGGGTCAGCATGGGACGAGGCGAACGCCTGCAGGCGGAGGAGCTGGCATTCGGTGCCGGGGCAGACGTACTGCAGAACGATCACGGCGAACAGGAACAGCATCACCAGAGCCAGGAGCAGCTTGTTGGATTTGTCATCCATGGTCCGCCCGGAGGGCGGCGCGGGACGGGAGGGCTGAAGCCCGGGCTGGGAAGAGGGTGCGAGGGGGTGCGGGGAGCTGCGGGGCGCTCTTAGTGGCGGGGCGCGCGGAACACTTGGCGGGGGCCGACCGCCGAGTCCATGAAACGTGTGAGCGTGCGGGCTGGCGCGCGGGAGTGGGAACCCGAGCCGGGGCAGGCGCCGGGCTACGCGCGGTGCAGCCTTCGCTCCTGCCGCTGCCCCTGCCGCGGCCGCGGCCGAGCCCGCTTCCTTCCTTCCCGGCAGGCTCAGCGCTGCAGCGCGCTCTCCTGCTCGTCCTGCTCCTCGCCCTCCCTCTCTCCTCTCCTCTGCTCTCCTCTCCCTCGCTCTTCTCCCTCACTCCGCCACAACACTGGGAACCACTTGGAGAGAGCCCGAGCCCGCCCCACTTTCTCTCGTCTGCCGGCCCGCCTCCCTCGCGTCGGCCCGAGCTCCTCCCCCGCTCACTTAGCTACTGCCTGCACTTAGTCTCCCGGCCTCCTCCCAGGCTCCGCCCCCTGCCTCCCTGGGCGCCACTTCGCGGGCGGCCGAGCTCCTCCCCCTCCTCCCGCTGCCTCGGCAGGGCTCTCTGCCCCGCCCCCGGACCCGCCCCCCACGCACACCTAGCTCACGGGGCGGTGCCGGCTCCACCTTGGGCGTGGAGGGAGGAGGCAGCCCCCGATGGGTTGAAGAATTACCCCACACGCCGCCCTCCCTCAAAAAAAATAAAAAACCCACCCTGCTCTGCGCTTGGCCCAGGGTCCGAGCCAAGTCTTGTGGCTTTGGTAGTCGTCTGCCTTAGAAGAATGCTTGGCTCCCTACTTTAGCCCACCCCCTTCAAGTCGGGACAGAGGGACTCGCTCGGAAACCTGCCTTTCTCACTAGGGGGTGTATTAGGGATGGTTCAGTGGTTCGGCAAATTGAAGTCGAAGCTGCCGGAACCAGGTTGGCTCCAGGACCTGGAGGAGGGGGCGGCGGGGAGGAGAGAGGCCGTGGAGCTAACTGGGGAGGCGGGATGCCTTCCCATTCTCAGTGACCTTAGGCAAGTCCCTTGCCCAGCTTGGGGGTCTCCATTACCCTCTCCGGCCAATAAAGAGGATGCCCTAGGTGAGCTCTGCGGCCCCTGCCAGCTCTTGCCATTCTGAGAATGGACAGCGGGAAGAGGTCTTACTTTCTTCCTCTTAACCCACCTGCGTATTGTCAGCCCGGGCTCTCAGGACTTACCAAAGATGCCAAAGACCTTGGGGAAAAACAAAAACAGGATCATAGGCCATCTAGTCCAAAACCTTCCCTTTTACAGAGGAGGAAACTGAGGCCCAGAAACGTCGTTAGATGACTTGCCCAAGGTCACACAGGTAGTAAGAGCTGGAAGTGGGACAAAGATGACAGGGAGGGAGGTAATAATAGCGTGCCTGCCTTATGTCCCCAATTGAGCAGCGAGAGAGAGAGCAGCCGGGACACTGAACACTATCAGTGTATGTTGGCTCCCTATACTAAGTGGTGGACTGCCCAAGACACAGTTCCGCTTGCCCTCGGGGCGCTTAAAGTCTAACAGAAGGAATGAAATGAGTCCACAAATAGCTGAGATAGAGAGGTAAGCCGAATCCAAAGGCAAGGATGAGAAAATTGCTCGCTTGCACTTGGAAGGTGGCGGGGGGCGCCTCAGGGCAGGCTCCTTAGGGGAGGTAGCTTCTGCTGATGGACATGGGGAAGGACTCTAGCCAGGAAATGGAAGGCGATGGGAGTAAGCAAGTCGTGGACCAGGGGATGGTGAGAAGTCCAATTTAGCTTGCACGCAGTGTGAGAAGGAAAAGAATTCGATAAGGCTGGGAAGGTGGGATGGGAGAGAATGCCAGGGCTGGGGAGTTGCTGAGAGATTTTGAGTGCAGGCTTATAGGGACGCCCTAGGAAGATCACCCAGGCAGCATGGAGAATGATCTGCAGATGGGAAAGGCCGGAGGATGGGAGGCCAGTTAAGGCGGCTGTTAAAATAGCAGAGATGAGAGCCTTCAGGAAACCAGAAGTGTCAATGGGGAGGCAGGGAGAGGACAAATGCAAGAGATATTATGGGGGGAGAAATGGCAGCTATGTGGGTGATCTATTAGCTTAGACACAACCCTAATTAGGATACAAACTGTTTTGCGTTATGCTGGAAAGAACTGTAATCAGAAAACCCAAGTACCAGTCCCAGTTCAGCTACGTGTGTGTGTAGGTGGGGGTGGGAGATGGAAGGCTATAGTGCTGATATCACCCTAGCCATCCTACAAGAAAAGAATGCCAGGAGACGTGCTTAAAGTGTACCCAGAGGCTAGAGCTAGAGAAAACAGGCAAGGGCACACTCCATATACCTGGATTCCAGTCCTGACTGTGTTGCTTGTGAGCTGTATTACCTTGACCTTCCCTTCTGAGGCCGTTTTCTCTTCTGTAAATTGGGCGCCATAATACCTTCCTCACCCACCTATAGGGTTGTTCTGAGAAATGCACTTTGTTTATCATAACCTCCCTGGGTCTCAGTTTCCTTCTCTGTATAATGAAAAGATTGGACTATTTGGCCTCCGAGATCCCTTGCAGCTCTAAAGCTATGATTCTTTAAAGCAGAAAAATAGGACTGTTGTTCTCAGCCGCGCCCCCCCCCCATGTGAAAAAACCAACCCCTCC
Source organism: Trichosurus vulpecula (assembly GCF_011100635.1). Classification (NCBI taxonomy): domain Eukaryota; kingdom Metazoa; phylum Chordata; class Mammalia; order Diprotodontia; family Phalangeridae; genus Trichosurus; species Trichosurus vulpecula. The sequence goes on along the minus strand of NC_050582.1, from coordinate 43,127,736 downwards.
CCCCAATTCAGCACCGATTCAGAGTTTACTCCTGGAAAGGGGAGTGGGCGGAGGGGGAGGGAGGGAGAGAAAGGATGCTTGAAGAAAGCGTTAGAACTGCTTACGCAGTCATTGTTCTTTTCCCCCACCCCCCACCCCCTTCAGCTAGCTCTGGGTGATCTGGGTGATGAGAATACCTGAAATGTATCTACTATTGCTCAAACCACTTCATTTGCAGACCACTTTGGATTCCCTCGCATACCAGAAAAGAGCTAGAACTTAGAGACTAATAACCGCTCACATTTCTATAAACAATTTACAAAGCCCTTTCAGTCCATTATCTCCTACGAGCCTGGGAGGTAAGTACTGCCTCAGGCAAGTCCCTTCCCCCCCAGCCCCACCTCGCTGGGCCTCAGTTTCTTCCTCTTCGAAATGAGGGGGTTGGACAGTTCGGTCTCCCAGGATCCTTCCACCTCTAACATTCTGTGATGGTCCTATTACTAGCCCCACTTTGCTGAAATTCAAAGAGATTAAGCAATTTGCTAATAATCACACTGGAATAAGTGGCTGAGCCAGAGCTCACATCCCGGGTCTTCTGATGGCAAACCTGCCTTTTACAATGCACCCCTGCTGCCTCAAGATCACCTCCCCACCCACACACCTCCAATACACCCCAAACCGCTGTTTTAGGTATTACTTTCAGCATTTTTTCCCTCGGGAACCTTTTGTCAGAGATAGTAACAAGTAAAACCTAGAATATTCGAGCTGAAAGGGAGCTTGGAAGCTATCAGCTCATTTTATAAAGCATGAGACTGAAGCCTGGAGAAGGGAACAGACATGTACAAGGTGATACAGGGTCGGTATCACGGTTTGGACAGGAAGCCCGGTCTCTCACCTCCCAGTCTAGTGCTTCTTGCGCTAATCCACGTAGGCTCTTTCAGAGATTGGGATGAGCCATAAATCATCGGTATAAATACTGCCCAAACAGCCCTTTTCTGCAGGAGAGTTAGTTATTTTGCAATTAACCAGGGGTAAAGGGACCCTTTCTGAAAATTTCCCTTGGGATCCCAGAATTCAAACACACCACTGCCACAACTGATTAATTGGTCTGTGAATTGGCTGTATATTATTTCATTGATTTTTCACAGACTCCCCAGTGATAAGTGAGAGAAGCTAGTGCTATCTCAGAAGTTACCCAGCACGGTCAACGGTGACTCATACCCGGACCGTTTGCTCTGGACTTCTGAAGACCAACAACCTCTAGGTGGATTGATATGGAAACGGGAATCATGTGAACAGATATCCTGCGTTAGTCAGGACCCTCTAGATGTCAGCTTCACGTTCGTCTTAATGTAGCCTGAAGAATGCCCCTGAGCAATATGTTGCATCCCACAGTGGGGTCTACTCCCTTGTTCCAGACTCCTGCCTCTCATAGTTTCTCTGGCTCAATTTTCCTCCCTCGGGGCTATTTCCTTAGTAAACCAGAGTCCTCATACGTCTACTTTTCAGGAATATTATAGAGCTCTACCACCTGAGGGCCAGCCTATGGGCTCATCTCTTTAGTTTCTACAATCCGTCCTCTGAGGTCTTCCCTTGGAGGTCTTTTCCCTCCATCCTCGAAGGTCCAGGCTCTGGAAAAATCTCCTCTCTCCACCCTCTACGATCTGAGGTCTACTTTAGGAATCATCCCCCTCTATTCCCACGGGTGCATTCTCTGCAATCACCTCCACATCCCATCCTTTGAGTTCATCTCATTTCTAGTGTCTAAAATCCATCCTCTGGGGTGTACCCTTTATCTTCTGAGGGAATGGATGGATGGATCAAATGGATGGGTGCAAAAGCATTCATTAAATGATTACTATGTGCCAATCACTGTACTAAGTGTTCGGGATATAAATATAAAAACAAGACAGTCGCTGACCTAAAGGAGCTTACATTCTAATGGGGGAGACAGCAACACATATAGAGAAATAATGGCCAGGGAAGTGTGTTTTGGTTGGGGTGATTAGTGGAATAATAGGGCAGTCTATATATATAGACACACCGGGTAATGTTGATTTGGTTACAATTCCAAAAGCATGGGCTGAAAGAGGGTGCAAGGAGGGAGAGAGGGAGTTATCTCCTTCCATCCTCTGAGACTTACCTTCGGAAATCATGTCCCTTCAGCCTCTAGGGTCCACCCTCTGGGGTCATCTCTTTGCTCCATTCCTTGACTTCATTTCCTCAGTCCATCCTCGGGGATCATCTTCTCTATCTAGCTAGGCTAGATACCCTGTCACCCCCAAACCTACCCGGAACATGAGGAGAGAACTTCTCCTAGATATGGTCTCAGGAGCCAACAGATATGACCTGACTCCTACAATGACACATGGAACTCAACAACATTTGCCGTTCACTTTGCTATATGAAGCATCAGAAATCTGGTCTCTTTCTCCTCCTTTGCCTGAGTCCTTCAATTTTGCTCACCCGGTGATGATTCAGCTGGTCAATGATGCCATACAGCCACTGTCACTGCTTGCGGAACAACACAAAGGAGGAAATTTCACAGTGATGACTGAGATCTTGTCTAGTTTCCTCCATTTTAGAAACAGTCATCTCACAGTCCTAATGATAGGGGAGAGGCCGTGGTGACATGGAGAGTGGAGCAAGATATTTCCTGATGGGCAACACTTGGCTTTGGTGACAAGACCATTAGATAGAGAAGTTGCTGCTACTGCAGGCACCACTGATAACAGTTAACATTTCTATAGCACTTTACAATTTCAAATCACTTCCCCTGCATTATCTCCCTGGGTCCTCACAACAGCCCGGTGAGAAAGGTAGTGAAGATATGATTAGCTCCATTTTACAAAGGAGCAAACTGAAACCCAGAGAGGAAAAGTGGCTCGCTCTAGATCATGGTGAGGGTCTAAGGCTAACAAGCTGTGCCCAGTTACACAACGGTGGTACCCCCCACTCTCTGTGCATAGTTCTCTGAACACAGCACCCCGTGTATTTGCTTGTTTCGGAAATGAATGAGCTCACTCTTACCTTCCCCATTAGGATGAGAACCCTCAATTTGAGAACTCTGTGCATTGGGAAGCTGCTGCTTTTCCCCGGCTACCTCCTGAAGGGCAGGCAGAATCAGTGCATGAGCTCAAGACCGGTGAACAATAGAACTAGGAGGAACCTCAGAAGTCACCTAGTTCTTCATTTTCCTAATGGGGGAAATGAGGCTTGCAGAGGGGAAGAAGCCCAAAGCCATCTAGGGAGCTCAGTGAATAGAACCCCGGTCTTTTGACTTCACATCCAAGGCCCTTGCCACTTACACTCTTCTCCTGTACTCTGCCCAGTCTCAAGTTGGTCTGTCCAGAAGAGGAGGCAGAATAGGCAGTTGCCTACATACAATGATTTGAGGGTATGTCAGACAGTGCCCTTTACTCCCACTAAAAGAGAACATTAACCCTGTGCCTTACTTTTTGCCATTATCACTCCCTGTGACTCCAAGAAGAGAGATGCTATAAAGAATCTTCTTGGAATCTGGTTACAAGGAAAACAGTTATCACCTCAGGAGCTGATGAGCTTAGTTACCAAAGAAAAATCAATATCAATGATTTGGAGAGATAGGGGAAAGAGAGAATATAAGGGAGAAAATTTGCTGAATTGCAGGTTCTTTAGGTTTGTGTCTCTTTGTTTCGTAGCCCCAGATACAGCTTGCCTTGTTTTTATGTAGAACACATGGAAGCTACTAGGACTTTTTCTTTCCTCCAGCGTGGTGTGATTTTCATTTATTTTCAAGAACCATCCTTCCAGAGGGATTATGGGTCCACAAAAAGTTGATGATTCTGGGAACTTAAAGGTTGCTGCTATCTGCATACTGAGTACTGCAGTCCCAGGAGGACATCATTTTTGCTTTTGTTGGTGAGGCAGCAAAGAGCACTGGCCTGGGGGGTCAAGAGGCTGGGCTCTAGTCCCAGCTTTGCTGAGATCTTGCTGTATGACTTTGGTCGAGTCACTGTCACTCTCAGAGCTAGTCATCTCACCAGTAAAATGAAGGGATTTGAACGGAGGCCCTTTCTGGTTCAGACTTCTTATGAGAAGTTACTTCTTTATATTGTCTCATTTGGGGCTGAGGTCCTAAAAGCAACTGCCACATCACTAGTTCTTTGCTGTAGTTTGAAGCTCCAGAGTGGGGCCACATATTTTGATCCCACTATGTGAGCTGCAGTTTGGCCTTTACCCAGAACATGGGAAGGGGATGACAGTATCCCCTTTGGATCAGAGCAGTCAGAATGACGCATTTGGGAATGCAGGTAATTAAAGATGAGAGGATGTAAATGTGGTCTAGCGGAAGGATCTCTGGACTTGGAGTCAGGAACTCTGTCCCAGGACTTCTGAGCTGTGTGTGAGGGATTGTATTTACAAGGCACTGATATGGGCTCCTTAAGTAAGAGGCAAACCAACTCATTCTGGGTAAAGCTGGAGCAGGAGGGTGAGAGGCAGTATGGCCATTCTAGGACAATGTGATATACCTGAGTTCAAATCCTATCTCAGATACTTCTGAGCTGTGTGACCAGGGGGAAGGTTGCTCAATGTCTCTGAGCATCAGTTTCCTCATCTGTAAAAGTGGCATAATACCTATAATGCCCTCCTCACAGGGCTGCAGTAAGAATCTAATGAAATAAAATATTTTTCAGACTTCAGAGAGCTATGTAAATGTAAGTTGTCAATATCAGCAGCAACTTCCCCTTCTAATACGACCACATCCTTACTCTGTCTTAATATAGGCTCTCTTTCCCATAGTGCTTTAAAATTTATAAAGCACTATCCCTACGACTAGTAGGCAGTACAAGTATTCCCCTCATTTTACAGACGAGGAAACCGAGATTCTATGAAGTGAAGAGGTAGAGCTAGGACTTGAGCAGAAGTCTTACGTAATTCCAAGTCAACATTCTCCTTTTTTGGGGGGGAGGTCAAAAGGATTAAGTGACTTACCCAGGGTCACACAGCTAGCAAGTTTCTGAGGCCTGATTTGAATTCAGGTCCTCTTGACTCCAGGGCCAGTTCTCTATCCACTGTGCCACCTAGCTGCCCCAACATGTCCTTTCTATTGAACTACTTTGCTTCTCTAATGACAGAGAGGCACAGAGTCTGGACCCAAGACTTGTGCCCATTGAGAAACATAAAGAAGAGATTATTCTCTTTAGACTGGGACCCCAGTGGACAACCTCCTTGGGATCAACCCAACTCACACAAATGAACAGAAGGGAGAGGATTCACAATGCTATGGATATGAAGATCCTTGTGTACCAACCCAGCTTTGTAAACACTTCTGTCAAGGAATCTACCGAGTATCAACAAAAGTACCTTTAACCTTCATAGGAGAGTCAAAGGACTAGGTCAGGTTAGACAATCAGCCCTGACCCTCAGTTATAATTGTCCTGTAAAAGCCACTGGTTTGGAGATGGGGAGACAGTCACCAACCAAACCAGTCTCGTTACAGTTGTATATATGATGTTCCTCCTGGCCCTATGGCTGGGACCCACCAAAAGCTAGGGCAAGAAGGCCCTCATGGCAAATGATGCTTCTGAGGTTAGCAACAGAAAAACTATAGCTGGGAGATTCCCCCTCAATGAAGGTTCAAAACAATACTAGTTACATTTCCAAATGGATCTTTGGTCTCATCAAGCTGGATGTTCCCCTTCAATGTTGCATATCCCAAACCATCCATGCTTGTCCATCCTACGTGACTCTTTTCATAAGTCCTCCAGAGAGGGACACAGTCTGACATATTCTTCAGAGGGGGTCTCAATAGAGGCCTTCCTCGATTTTTCATGACATGCAACAATAATAATAATAATATCTGATATTATTATAGCTCATATTTCCATCATGTTTTGATTTGTTAAAATTTATTCTTTGCAAGTGGTGGATTTTATTGAATTGATCAGGGTGGCAGAAAAAAAGATAAAAGGGCTAGGGTACTCTAGGTTCTGTAGCAATGCCCAGGGCCTGGTACCATGAACCAAAAGAAAGCTATCAAATTTACGAAACACTTTCAATCATCCTGTGAGTCAGAGAGTATAATGATTTTTATCCCCATTTCACAGATGTAGAAACTAAGGCTTAAAAACATGGCCCAAATCATACAGCTAGTGAGTATCAGAGGCAGGACCATGTACTCAATACCATGTTCAGAGCTAGGGATGGAAAGAGAAAAACAAAAAAGTCCCTACTTCAAGAAGCTTACATTCTACTGGGGACAACAACATGTACATATATGAATGTATACAAAAAATTCATACAGAGTAAATATGGAGAAGGTGAAGGTGGGAGGTGGTACTAGGAGCTGGAGGAAATCGGGAAAGGCCTCAAGTAGGAGGTGATAATGGAGCCTTGAGAAGAACTAGGGATTTTATGAAGTGATAGTAAAGAGGAAGGGCATTCTGGGCATGAGGGACAGCCTATGCAAAGACATATAGGTAAGAGATGAAACACTTTGTGTGAAGGACAACAAGCTGGTCAGTTTGGCTGTAGCAGAGCATATGAGAAGAAACAGTATGTAAGAGTCTGGAGGCAGATTGTAAAGAACTTTAAAAAGCCAGAGGTGTTTGTATTTGATTCTGGAAACAAAAGGAAGCCAGCCACTGGAGTTTCTTGGGCAGAGTCAATTAAAGGACAGGTGTCACTAATTATCTTTAGGGGTTCCTATGCCCTCTTCTCCCCACAACCTTGTGAGATTATCATCTCTCCCTTTACAGATGAGGAAACTGAGGTTTAGAGAAGGAAAGAAATTTGCCCACGCTTGCCTAGCGGGTAAGTGGCTGGGCAAAGAGCCAAACCGAGGTCTTCTGATTCTAAATCCAGTGCTCGTTCTCACTCTGTTGAGCCCTTTGTAACTGTAAAGCTCTAAAAAACTGTCAGCTCCAATTATTAATATGTTTAAGGAAGCAGTGATGCTGTTCATACATGACATATCATGCTAAGCAAGTATGGTTTCTTCTCCTAGCCTGAGCATCCTCCTCCACCCTGTCTTTCCACCTGTCTCTCATTTTCTGAAAACGTTTACACTCTCAATAATAGGCAATTTTGTCACAAAGCATGCAAACCATTGAGTCAATTTGTTTCTGTTTCTGTCTGTCTCCCCAAAGTGAGTGAACTACACTGCTTAATGAAAACACTGTGTTCTGAAATGCAAGCTTCCAAATTAGAGACGTCTGATGGGTTATAGGCACCATTCTCAACACGAGTCTCAATTTGAAGGGGAAAAAAAGATTAAACCATTTCGACCCAAGGGTTATTTATTTTGCGTTGTGAAATCCCAAAGAGATACACCGGTCTGAGAGAATTCCAAGACATGAATACTGTTAGCCAAATGCACGTACTAAATGAATAAATACCGTAAAGGAGCCATGCAGACAGAAATGGAGTTCCCAATGGGGCCATCATTTCTGAAGGCAATAAACAATTATCACCCTTTCATGTAGGAGGAATTTTCACCATTTTCCTCCCTTCTCAGACACAATAGATGAGTGCCATGCCCTGCCTCAAACTCCTCCCCTCTCCAATCCATCCTCCATATGGCTGCCAAAATAATCTTCCCAAGTCTAACCATGTCAATCCTTACCCCACTCCAAAAGCCTCCAGTGGCTCCCTATTGCCTCTAGGATTGAACATCAATTCCACAGCTGGCCATTGGAGAGCCTCTACAATCTGGCCCCATCTTTATTTGCCAAACATTCCCCTTTGCACATTCTATATTCCAGTCAACCAGCCTGCCAGCTCTTCCCTAAACTCATTACGCCATTGCTTGTCTCCATGAACTTGGAGTCAAGGAGACCTGAGTTCAAATCCTGTTTTTGACATTTATTGGCTGTGGGACCATGGGAAAGTTATTTAACCTCTTCGATCTTGTTTCCTCATTTGCAAAGTGAGGGAATTGGGGCTTAGATAAAGTCTAAGGTCCCTTCTTGCCCAAGATCTAAATAGATAATGTATGCCTGGAATACCTTTGTGAGGCTGTCCTTCATGCTTAGAATGCACTCTAATCTTCATATCTCAGAACCTTTAGCTTTCTTCATTGGCTAGCTTAGGTACTATCTCCTATGTGAAACTTTGAACCGAATCAAATCCTGCCATTTGTCAGTGCTGTCTTACTCCTCCAACACCTTGTATGCACTGTCTGTGTACATAGGTTCATGGGATTTAGCTCTAAAAGGGATCGTAGATGTTATCTGGTCCAACCCCATACAGGGGAAGAAGCTGAGGCCAAGAGAACTTAAGGGTCTTGCCCAGGGTTGCAACAGATAGTAATAGATCAACACAGGAGAGATCTGGTCACCCAGACTCGCTAATTCTGAATCCATTGTTTTTTTTTCCATGACCCCATTTGGCATAGGCCAGAACAAAAAGAGGGTGTTTGTTGATTGATTAGGTCCTCAATATCAAAAATTGGAGGGAGGTTTATCTGTAGACACATAAATACCAGGGGTACTGGTATTTCAGTCTTTTCATGGAATTAAGAACTGGTTTCCAAGGAAAGGGTAAGGATTAACTTTACCAAAGAAATGTGTACTGTGAATTCTAGTGCTTGAATCTGGCCTTCTTCAGCACCCCCACCCCCAACTTTCCCAGGTTGGGAATTATGGGGGAAGAAGAGTAGGGTTGTGAAAAGTTCAAAGAAATACTGATTGCCACTGTGAGAGACAGATGAGTACAGAGAGAATTCAAGAGGTGTTAATTCCAACTGCTGGGGCTGTGGAAAGAGCCTTTGAGAAGGTTCACAGGGTCATGGACTTAGAACTAGAAGAAATCTTACAAGTCATCAGTTCTAAAAGTGTCAAACACACTGCCAAGGAAGCCAGATTAAAGGTAAATGGTTAATATTTAACAAAATAAATAGACAATAAAACATAGATAATGTTAATATGTGGCCTTAAAAGTCAATACGTAGCCCTTAGGGAGCCCTATGAAGGATTTAATGGCCCCTTATTATACTTGAGTTTGACACCACTGGTGTGGTCTCTCTGACCTCATTCTAAACAGAAGGAAACAGCTAGGTAATAATAGAGCCTATACTTGAACCCAGGACCATTAACTGCAAATCTAGTGCCCTTTCTGAATCCATAGTTCTTTTTATGACCCCATTTGGCATAGGCCACAACAAAAAGAGGGTATTTGTTGAATGACAAGGTCCTCAATATCAAAGGTTGGAGGGAAGTTGACCTGTAGACATGTAAATATGGGGTCACTGGTATTTCAGTCTCCTCAGGGAAGACAAGGGGAGCTTTTGCACTACTAAGAGCAAAGGCCCAGGTAGATCCCAGGAGGGCAATGGTCCAGTGGATGAAGGAGGTTGTTTCTCAGTCAGCAGGTCTGACCTCAAGCTAAGGAGTTGGATTTAAGGCTCAAAGAGAAAAAGACCTTCCTCAATGCTCTAGACTAGAGAACAAGAAGTGACTAAAATAAACAGCCATTCCTGGGACTTTTGAAAATACTGTTTAGAACTCAAAGGTACCAGGGAGGTCAGCTATGCCAATCTCTCCATTCTGCACAACCATTCTCTAACAAATCTGGTATTTGAGTCTAGGTATTTTGGCTACAAGGCCAGTTCCCTTGCCATTATACCACATGAAAAAGGGTATAGAGGCTAAAATTTGGTGAATCTAAAGAGTGCCGGAAGGGAACCATACCATGATGTGCCTCCATGGGTAATGTGACAACTTCCCTGCCATTTATCTCAGACCCACCAAGTTTGTGTTTCCAAATTCCCTTGTAGGGTAGCAAAGATCACAACTGGCTCTAAATCAGGGAGTCCATGAATATTTTTTAAAATATATTCTTATCAATGTATTTCCATGATTTCCTTTGTAATCCTAGGTATTTCATTTTATAAATTTAAAAAGACTTCTGGGTTTTACCAGAGTGCCAAACAGTCCAGGGCACATACAAAGGGTAAGAACGCCTACTTGGGTGCCCAACAGCATTGGAGAAAATACCACGAAAAACTACCCAGAAGGTAGGTAGTAAAAGGGTTATTATTCCCATTCTTCAGAAGATGAAAGTGAGGCTCAGAGGGGAAACCACCTATCTAGTCACAGAGCTAATGAACCAGCTGCGAGGAAAAAGTACTCTTTTCACCATGCCACCCTGCTTCTTAGAGGTCACTATTCTGCTGGGCTGGTGGACATATTTCATTCCCTGCAGTTCCCGGGAGGTTTTGGGACGGGGTGGGGGGGTTGTTGTTTGGTTCGGTTTGGTCTAGATCAAGAGTTCCTAATACCAGCGCCCAGCACAGTGCCCGGCACGTAGTAGGTACTTGGTTGGTTGGTTGTTGTCCCTTCGTTCTGGAAGAGGACCAAAATGGCATCACTATGTTGGAGTCAAGGTCCAGTGTGTCTGACCCTGGCTCGGGTACAAATAGTCCATACGAGCAGTTGGAGTTGGGGGAAGAAAAAGAAGTGACCCCGGCGTGATACGAACACGCAACCTTCTAGTCCGAAGGCAGACACGCTACCATTGCGCTACGAAGCCCTTCAAGATAAGTATCCCTCAATAACCTACTTAATGCATATGAGGTGACTTGCTACATATTAGAACCTTCAATGTTACTGTCTGCCTTGCTCATTCTGTTTGCTTCATTTGATGCCTTTCAAAACACCATTCTCACAAGGGGGCCCTGGCCTTCAGCACACTGCCCCGGGGGGCCACGGCACACAAAAGGCGAACAACCCCACCCCCCTCCCACCGACACCATTTCTCTCCTCCTGGACACTCTCTCCTAAGCTAATCCATAACCTTACACAGCTGCTGGGGACACTGGACACGCTGACTTGGCCCTGTTCCCTAGCCCATGTGTGGCTGAGGCAGGCCTTAAATACGGCCTCCTTCACTCTGCCCACTATACCACGCTTGCTGCCTCTCTCGCATAAAATTAGAGAAATCTAGATCTCATCCCATGCCTTCATTTTACAGAGGAAGGATTGCAGAGAGTTCAGGGATGCTGGGAAAAAGCCTCCCTTAGCGCATCCCCGCCCCCACCCCCCACTTCTCTCCACCATGGGCCAGTTGGTGACCTCTGGGCACCAGCCTTAGAACCTTTCTCTCCAGCCAGCCAAGCACTTGGACTTCGTGTCTCCTTTTACGACGCCAAGAGCCTGGAGGGAGTGAGCCTTGCGGTGAAGCTTCTTACTCAGGGAGCCCAAGCGTCTACACCAGGGAGCCTGGGGCCATAGGAGTCCAAAAAGGGGAGAAAGGGCGAGGCCCTGAAGACCAACTTGGGTGAAGGCTTGCCATTCACCTCAGTCTGCTGAGGTCCAAGAAGGAGTCCCAAACCAGGGCCGGAGGTACAGGTGGGTGGGGGACGGTAGCAATTGGGAAAACTCAGACAGTGTGAATTACCCTGGGAAATCCTGAAGGTTCGATCACCTCTGCGAGATGAAGGGGCTGATAGTAGCCCCTCTTCTGGTTTCTGTGTAAGAAGGGGACTCCTACCCCAATCCAACTCAGATTGACTAGAGGCCCAGGCCTCAGTAGCCCTTAGTAGGTCTCAGGGGAACTTTCTGCTGCCAACTCCCTTACTCTCATGGGACTGTGAGGAGGAGTGGCTGCCTCACTGGGGCCATCTCCAGGCAGCCTGACCTACAGCTTGTCACCGCACTCAGAAGAGCAGGCTCATGACTTTGCACAGCCCTGCCTCACTTAGATACAATTCACTTGCCAGTCAAGACATCACCCTGCTGATGTCACTGGTCCTCTTCCAGGAGTAAGGACAAACAACAGCAATGGGACTGTGAGCATATTGATTTGAATGAATGAATGAAAATTTATTAATTAAGTGCTATGTGCCAGGCACTGAGGTAAGTGCTGGAATACAAATACAACCAAAAAAGCAGTCTGTGCCTTCAAGGACCTTACATTCTAATAAGGGAAGATAACACATGAGGAAGTGATGTCCAGGGAGAGGTCAAGGAAGTCAATCAATCAACCAGTGAACATTTATTAAGGATTTCCTATGTACCAAGCACTGTGCTAAGCACTGGAGATACAAAAAGAGGTAAAAGACAGTTCCTGCCCTGTGGGAGTTTACAATCCAATGTGGGAGACAAGCAAACAAATACATAGAAAGCAAGCCATATAAAAGATTAATAGGAAGTAAATAAAAGAGGAAAGGAACTAGAATTAAGAGGGGTTGGGGAAGACTTCCTGTAGAAGATGATATTTTGGTTGGGACTTAAAGGAAGCCAGGGAGGTCAGTAGTCAGAGCTGAACAGGGAGAGCAATCCAGGCATGGGGACATCCAGAGAAAATGCTCAGAGCTGAGAGATGATTGTCTTGTTGAAGGAACAGCTAGGAGGCCAGTGTCACTGGATAGAAGAGTACTTGCTGTGTCAAGGAGTAAGGTGTAAGAAAATTGGAAAGGTAGGAGGGAGGCTAGGTTATCATGGGCTTTGAATGCCAAATGGAGCATTTTGTATTTGCTCCTGGAGGCAATAGGGAGCCATTGGAGTTTATTGAATAGGGGAGTGGCATGGTTGGATCTGTGGCTTAGAAAATCACTTTAGTGGCTGAGCAGAAAACGGATTGGAGTGGAGAGAGACTTAAGGCAGGAAGACCCACCACCAGCTATTGCAATTATCCAAGTGTGAGATGATAAGATAAAATGGTGGCAGTGTCAGAGGAGAGAAGGGGGCATATTTGAGATATGTTGCAAAGGTGAAATCAAGAGGCTTTGGCAGCAGCTTGGATATAGGGGCTAAGAGATAGGAATTGAGGATGACTCCTAGGTCGTGAGCCTGGGGGACTGGGAGGATAGTGATGCTCTTACAGTAATAGGAAAGGTAGGAGGAGGGGAATGGTATAGGGGGAAAGATAATGAGTTCAGTTTTGGGCATATTTAGTTTAAGATGTCTACCGGAATCCAGTTTGAGATTCTAAAAGGCAATTGGACATGTGAGACTGGAGGTTAACTGAGAGGTTGGGGCAGGACAGGTAGATCTGAGAAGCATTAGCATAGAGAAAGTAATTAACTGCATGAGAGCTGATGAGATCACCAAGGGAAGAAGTATGGAAGAAGAAGAGAAAAGGGCCCAAGATAGAACCTTATGGGAACCTTATGATTAAAAGGTGTGATCTGAATGAGCATCCTGTGAAGGTGACTGAAGAGTGGTAAGATAGGAAGGAGGAGAAATAGGAAAGAGTGATGCCCTGAAAACCTAGGGAGAAGGGAATATCAAGGAGGAGAGAGTGATCAACATTGTTAAAGGCTGCAGAGGTGAAGAAGAATGAGGACTGAGAAAAGGTCAGTGGATTTGGCAATTAAGAGATCATTGGTAACTTTGGAGAGAGCAGTAAGGGGTTAAGAGGAGTCTGAGAAGAGAAAAAGTGGAGGAACCTATTATAGATAGCCTTTTCAAGCTTATTCATAAAAGGCAGAAGAAATATAGGACAATAGTGGGGAAGGAAGGATCAAGTGAAGTCTTTTTCAGGATGGGGGAGACATGTGCATGTTTCTAGGAAGTAGGGAATGAGTCAGTAGACAGGGAGAAATTGGAAAATAAGTGATAAGAGGGGGATGACAAAGGAGGCAATCTGATCTAGGAGACAAGAAGATCACTTGAGCAGGTAGAGAGGTTAAGTCCACCTCATCAGGTAAGACAGGGATGAAGAAGGAGACAGTGGCAGAAGGCATATAAGTAATTTAAGGTAGGAAGAGGGGAGAAGAGGGGAGAAGAGGGAGATTACAGTGAATGGCCTGTTTTTTCTGTAAAACAAGAGAAAAGGTTCTCAGCTAAGAGGGTAGGGGGAGGTAGCCATGTGAGTATTGAGGAGAGATGAAAAGGCTTGGAAGAGCTGCTATGCAGAGTGGGATGTGTAGTAAGATTGCCTAACAGCAGTGAGAGCCCAGTTGAGGTTATATAACACATTCATAATGGATTCAGTCAGAATGGTTGCATGATTTTCTTCATCTTCATTTAGAAATTTGTTTAGGACTGACGGTGGCACATGCTGGGAGTAATCCAAGGCTGAGGCTTGGCTGGGCATAATCAGCAATAAGATGGGGGGAGGAGTATGGATTTCAAAAGATGAGGACAGTATAGGGTTGAATTGGTTCACCAAGGGATCAAAATGGGAAAAAGAAGAAAGAGTGGCTAGTATAGGGGAGATGGCCTGGGAGAGAATTGAGGGATCAGGGGACTGGAGATCATGGATACAAGTGGAGAGTAGGGTTTTATAAGAGTAGGCATAGGGAGACATGAAAAGCCAATAGATTTTGGTTGGATAAGAGTATCTCAGAATTCTTGAATGTGGAGGTAGTACTATCTTTGTACGTGGCTGAGTTGGGGTGGAGGAGGAGTTCATGGGAAATGAATAGGTTGAGGAACTGAGTAGTTTGGGTGTTTTGAGGGAAAGTTAATATGTACATTAAAGTCCTCCTAGTATGAGGGTAAGAGTTGGAGAGGAGCAAAAAATTGTGAGCCATGTACTGAACTCATTGAGGAAGGAAAAGGGTGACCTGGGGGGTCTACAGACAACATCTACCAGGATTTTGATTGAGTGGTAGATATAAATAGCACGAACCTCAAAGGAGAAGAGGTTACTGCGTGATAAAGGTAGGGGGATAACCTGAGTGGCAGTGGGGAGCAAGAAGTATTTCACCTCCCTTGCCTTAACCAGTAAGTTTAGAGGAATGAGTGAAAGTGTAGCCAGTGCTGAAAAGGGTGGCCAAGGGAGGCTGTATCATCCGGGGAATTCAGATTTCAGCAATAGCTAGTAGATAGAAGGAGTGGGAGAGGAAAAGATTTAGGATCTATGTAACGAGCATTTCACAGGGCACAGTGAAAGAGCTTGGTGATACTTGGTTGAAACTTTGGGGTAAGAAGATTAAGGTGAATGGGAATAAGGATCAGGAGGTCAGGGTAGGGAATGGTGTTTGGGATCATTGGGATGTGAAGAGTATGAACAGGTGTGAAAACGTATATCATTGAGTAGAGGGTGCCACTCCACTTCTATAAAGAGAATGGAGATCCATCAGGAGACAAGTACAGTGGGAGATGGGACACACATTATCAGATAATCAGATGAGAGGTCCGCTTCTCTATTCCTTTTCTCTCTGAAGGGTAGAGATTAGGCAGGAAAGGACACATCAGGAGATGGAAGTCAAACCTGAACAGAATGAAATCCCATTCCTCACCAACTTTCCTCTTCCCTCAAAGGACAAGCACAATGAGAGACAGGAGGCTTGAGGTCAAGGGGCAGGTTGCTCCTCTTTGCACTGGAGGTTCTCCACATCCAAGTTGGGAGATAGGGCAGACAACAGAAGGTAGAAAAGTTGCCTTATGCTGCCACAGATGAAAGTTGTTGCTTTGGAGCAGTTGGAAGACACCGAGTCAGCCCCTTGCCACATTCCCCCATGGAACATGCTGTCCCCAGTAGGAGATGGAAGTCTCAAGGCTCAGTGAAAGGTCTGATGAGGTCAAAAGTGGATGTATTCTTTCTCAGAGACCTGACATCCATACTCCTGCCTTGCCCCCATCTGGTTTTTCATTGTTGTTGTTTGTCCTTCCTCCTGGAAGAGGACCAGTGACATCAGCAGGGTGATGTCTTGACTGGCAAGTGAATTGTATCTAAGTGAGGCAGGGCTGTGCAAAGTCATGAGCCCGCTCTTCTGAGTGCGGTGACAAGCTGTAGGTCAGGCTGCCTGGAGATGGCCCCAGTGAGGCAGCCACTCCTCCTCACAGTCCCATGAGAGTAAGGGAGTTGGCAGCAGAAAGTTCCCCTGAGACCTACTAAGGGCTACTGAGGCCTGGGCCTCTAGTCAATCTGAGTTGGATTGGGGTAGGAGTCCCCTTCTTACACAGAAACCAGAAGAGGGGCTACTATCAGCCCCTTCATCTCGCAGAGGTGATCGAACCTTCAGGATTTCCCAGGGTAATTCACACTGTCTGAGTTTTCCCAATTGCTACCGTCCCCCACCCACCTGTACCTCCGGCCCTGGTTTGGGACTCCTTCTTGGACCTCAGCAGACTGAGGTGAATGGCAAGCCTTCACCCAAGTTGGTCTTCAGGGCCTCGCCCTTTCTCCCCTTTTTGGACTCCTATGGCCCCAGGCTCCCTGGTGTAGACGCTTGGGCTCCCTGAGTAAGAAGCTTCACCGCAAGGCTCACTCCCTCCAGGCTCTTGGCGTCGTAAAAGGAGACACGAAGTCCAAGTGCTTGGCTGGCTGGAGAGAAAGGTTCTAAGGCTGGTGCCCAGAGGTCACCAACTGGCCCATGGTGGAGAGAAGTGGGGGGTGGGGGCGGGGATGCGCTAAGGGAGGCTTTTTCCCAGCGAGCGATCGAGGGAGCGAGCGAGCGAGTGAGCGAGCAAGAGAGAGACAGACAGACAGACAGACAGACAAATAGCGTGGTATGGTGGGCAGAGTGAAGGAGGCCGTATTTAAGGCCTGCCTCAGCCGCACGTGGCCTAGGGAACAGGGCCAAGTCAGCGTGTCCAGTGTCCCCAGCAGCTGTGTAAGGTTATGGGTTAGCTTAGGAGAGAGTGTCCAGGGGGAGAGAAATGGTGTCGGTGGGAGGGGGGTGGGGTTGTTCGCCTTTTGTGTGCCGTGGCCCCCCGGGGCAGTGTGCTGAAGGCCAGGGCCCCCTTGTGAGAATGGTGTTTTGAAAGGCATCAAATGAAGCAAACAGAATGAGCAAGGCAGACAGTAACATTGAAGGTTCTAATATGTAGCAAGTCACCTCATATGCATTAAGTAGGTTATTGAGGGATACTTATCTTGAAGGGCTTCGTAGCGCAATGGTAGCGTGTCTGCCTTCGGACTAGAAGGTTGCGTGTTCGTATCACGCCGGGGTCACTTCTTTTTCTTCCCCCAACTCCAACTGCTCGTATGGACTATTTGTACCCGAGCCAGGGTCAGACACACTGGACCTTGACTCCAACATAGTGATGCCATTTTGGTCCTCTTCCAGAACGAAGGGACAACAACCAACCAACCAAGTACCTACTACGTGCCGGGCACTGTGCTGGGCGCTGGCGTTAGGAACTCTTGATCTAGACCAAACCGAACCAAACAACAACCCCACCCACCCCGTCCCAAAACCTCCCGGGAACTGCAGGCAATGAAATATGTCCACCAGCCCAGCAGAAGAAGCAGGGTGGCATGGTGAAAAGAGTACTTTTTCCTCGCAGCTGGTTCATTAGCTCTGTGACTAGATAGGTGGTTTCCCCTCTGAGCCTCATTTTCATCTTCTGCAGAATGGGAATAATAACCCTTTTACTACCTACCTTCTGCCTTTCTCAACCTCAAACAAGCTCTACCACAGAGAACTATTTATTTATTTAGTACCTGGGTCAGGAATCCAAGAGAGGGCCTTAAATACAGCGAAACTCTCAGTGTCTCTCACAATGGGTGAGAAAGTTTCAAGTTTCACAGGGAAACTTGGAAATTAGTTTAGCAGCTGTACCCTGGCTGGGAGAGTGAGGTCACCCAAATGACAGCAGCGAAGATGGTGTCGGGTTGCCCCCCTCCCCCTAATTCTGATAATCCCCGTAAAGGCCTCGTGCAGCCCACCATCTTTCCTTTGTTTTTCAGCTTCAGGAACATATCATTACATCTGCCTGGCTGGTCTCTCAGGGAACCCTAGTTTTCCTTGAATTGCAATATAGTCCGACGCCAGAAAAATCCCTTCCACCCCTGACACAAAGGACTTGGAAGGAGTTGTGTTGGAAGGCGGGTTTCTTTGGGGGAGGGAAGTATTTCTTTGTCAAGCAGATGGCTTTTAAAGACTGTCTTGTGTCGTGCAAGAATGACTCTGGGAAAACACCAGAGGAAAATGGGTTTAAAGCTATCTTCCCTGGGTCACACGGTAAATGAAAATGACTTTTTAATAAGGAGGTGGGGGTGGAGGTGTTTATAGATGCCCTGAGAGATCCCCCTGCACATCTTAACTAGGACTTCCTTTCTCTACATATTTTTAAAAACTGAGTTAGACTAAATTGACATCTAGAACCCAGCAAGTTCCAACCTGAAGGTAGCAGAGAGTTCATCCCATTAGTAATAGTAGGATCAGAGCCACTTACTGCCCATGGGACCTATGGGAAGTCTTTCTTCTTCTCTGGACCCAAGGACCTATCTACTGATGGTGTTGGGACTCTAGTGTCTCTCCCACATAGTATGGCCTTTTAGACATTATAACTGGCTGCATGTAGCAGGCTTGTACTGTGGCCCATCAAATGGTACCCAAAGAACGGTACTTCTCAACCTAGTTTGGTTGCTTGGTGACCTAGTTGTGTGTGGTTTCATCACTGGCCTTGGTTTTTCTTGGTCTTTCAATCTGGACTGTTCTAGTTTTCTCTGTTGGTCTGTTTTTTGGAATTGGGCTTATCACCTCAGTATCCTGCTTCCTTGTCCCTTTCTGCCTGCCCCCCTGATGTTCCTAAGCTCCCAGTTTTCTGTGCCATGATCTGTGTTTGAACCCTTGAGTCTATGCTAACTTTTTAAATGCCACCTCCATAGTGCAGCCTTTCTGGATCTGTATTGTTGGTAACAATCTTCTACCTTGGCCATCACATGAGCCTCTCTCATGTACTTGTCACGTAACATTGTATATTATAGTTGTCTGGTATTTGTGTCTTTTCTCTCTATTCTACTGCAAACTCTATAAGATCACTATAAGATATAGTGATCACCAAAGGGTGCTATCAGTATTAACCAAAGGTTCAATGGGATACTTTAATCAAGATCCTCAAGCTAGCTGGCTTTCACATACTGTCTCTGCCCCCTGTTTTAAGCTAACTCGGCATGGATATCCAATCAAAATCACCAATCAAAATCTCTTGGCTTGCCCCCCACTCACTAGGCCTTTCCTTCCATTCAAGCTGCCAATTAATAGCCTCTGCCCACTACCTTCTTAAACTGTTCAATTCTATTTGATGCAAGATAATAAAAAATGATACTTGCACATACATTTCAAAAATGGCAACCATTTAAATGTGTCCCCCCACTCCCTTCCCACCTGGGACCTTGAGTCTTGCTAACTTTTGCTCCAGGGTGAAATAAACAGTAAGTTCAGGCACTTGAGTATATCGCTTCTCTCCCACAGGCAAGGAGAAGGTGGGTTTGAGTCACTCACAGTCAGACCCAGTAAGCACTATAGTTCTTGCTCATCACTCACACCAGCAGGAACCTGGATCCTCCACCCCCACCCCCGCCTCTCCACACCATTCCTCATGCGCTCATCTGGAAAGGACTTCACTTATTCTGCTGCTCATGCTTACTAGTTTTTTTTTCTGCTATTGGAACAGGAGTTTCCCTCCCCAGGAACAGAGGGAAGCCAAAGAGCAGAGAGAAATCCTCCCTACAACCACCGTTCTCCCACATCTCTCTCTCTCTCTAACCCTCACTTTCAGAGCTCACCACAGAGAGATGTCAGCTCATTTACTGCCCACAAGATCCCTGGGAAATTCCCTGGACTGATGTTACTACGTAGCACCAAGGCTTCTGGGAGATGTAGTCCATGGGGAAATGTAAGGAAATACTCAACAACAGCTCTGCTACATTTGTAGGTTGCCTCCCACTTCCTTGGACAGTGCTTTGTGCAATTGGGAGCTTAACCAATGTTTCTAGAATAAATAAATGACCCCCTTGCAGCCCTAGTTATGGCATCAGTTGCTGCCCATAAACCTGTACCTTACATCAAACTTCATCGGGATGCATACAATCGTAGGATTTAGAAGCTGGAAGTTATCTTGGAGCATCTCTAAAATGAGAAGACTGAGGCCCAGAGGGAGGAAATGAATCACACAGGGTATTGGAGATAATGAGGAAAGATTTGAACCCAAGTCCTCTGACTTACTCCTTCATACCTCTCTGCTATGTCACCTCATCTTGTTACACAGATGTCTAGAAATGGACCAATGTACACCAATGTTCTCATCCATATTTCCCTCATCTCTCCAAGAGCAAAGTTCATGCTCAGAAATGCTGCAGGATGCACTTATTCCCTTCTCTCCCAGAGAAAAGGGGTAGAAGTTTTAGGTTAGAACAGGGGTAGTGAACCTGTGGCCTGGAGGCCACATGTGGCCCTCAAATGCAGCCCTTTGACTGAATCCAAACATCACAGAACAAATCCCCTTAATAAAAGGATTTGTTCTGTAAAACTTGGATTCAGTCAAAAGGCCACACCCAAGAACTTAGAGGGCCACATGTGGCCTCCAGGCTGCAGGTTCCCTAACCCTGGTTAAGATGTAAATATCTGGCTTAATTATTTTAAGTGCTCAGTGGAAGAAAACAGAATTCTCAGGGAAGATGGAGTCTGTCCTTAACCTACAAATTTGTGTTGGGACTCTCTGAATGGAAATATTACAAAGACGAACCAGGCTTTTGCATGAGACCTGCAGTCATCCTGATGCTTCCAGGAGGGAACTAGACCAAAGGATCATAGATGTGTTTATAGATTGGAGAGCACCTTAGAGAGAATATAGTCCAGGATTTTCATTTGACAGATGTGGAAAATGAGGTCCAGTCCCACAACTAGTAAGGGAAAGAGCCAAGATTTGACCTCAGGTCATCTGATTCCAAATGTTAGGTTATAAAGATCTATGTGGGATTATTAGGATGCTACATTTCAGACAGGAAAAGGGCAGAGAAACCCGGGCACAAGGAATAGGAGACGGGATAATTGAGAAGTACCGGGATTGGGTAAAACATCTGGTAACAGGACACTGGAAAGAACTGTGGGGATTGCCTTGTAATCCAATCCTCTCTTTGGTTAGAGCAGTAAACTTAGCCCCAGCAATGTGACCTGGGGCCAGAGGAGCCATTTTTCCAAAGTCATGTGGCTGGCTCACTCACTAGATTGAACAGAGCCAGGTCCTGAACTTCCAACTCAGTTCACAAGGCTCCTAGAGATAGTGTTACAGCTCTAACATCTCAGGCTGGATTCTACTACATATCATCCCCAGGGACTCTGCATGTGGATGCCCTAGTCACAGACTATTTATGCTGGACTTTGAAAATCACCTAGTCCAATCTTCCTCATCTTACAGAGGAGGAAATGAGAGGTTCAGAGAAGGGGATTCACTTGCCCAAAGTCATACACCTAGAAATCGCTAAGAATAAAGAATTCATAGCCTATTTGAGCTGGAGGGGACTGTGGAGATTATCTAGTCACTTCATTTTATACAGGGGGAAAGTGAGGCCCAGAAGGAGGAAGCAGGTCATGCAATGAATTAAAGACAATTCCAAAACTTCAACATAAGAACTGAGGGTATTCCACCCACCCTCTCAAGAATTAGACACCTCAGAAGTAGAGATCACTACCAAAATGGGTACAAATGATTAACATCTAAGTCGATTACCCAGAAAATACAGTTTCAAAACAACAAAGCAAAAGACTAGTGTTTCCTTCACAAAGGAGAAATACTACAAGCATTTCATTTAGAAGAAAATATCTGGGTCTTTGGCACTGTCAGGGAATAAATTTGAAGTTGAAAACCTATAATCAATTACGGTTTTCTATCTCACCAGAAGGTCTTATGATCACTGTGTTGGAGATGAACAATGGGAATGGAGTTGCCAGTAATGCATTGATGAGATATTAGGGGCTCATCCTTTTTTGTGCTGGAAAACACTCCAACTTAACCAAAATAAGGATCAAAAAAGTTGGTTCCCTTTTATAGAAGAAAAAGGAAGGGGGGATGCAGTCAATTTTAAATTATCGCATCTGTCACTTTCCATAGGTTGAGCCATGTTCCTTAAGGTATATTCTGAACCAGAGTGGCATTTTTCCTCCTGGGCTTTTGAAAACAGGGTGATTTCTTAGCCTTTCTTAATTGCTTTCTCCTTTTCCTTTCACCCATTCTTCCATTTTATCTAAATTATTATGGGCAATGGTGGACAAGTCCCTCCCTCCCCCTCTTTCAGACTCAGTTTCCCTCAACTATTAAATGATGAGGCTAAACCAGACAGTCTCCGAAGGACTCTTTCTGCTCACATGTTCTATGGTTCTCCCTTTGTCTCAGAACCTACAAGGCAGAAGTAGACTTTTCCCCTGGAGCTGTGCAGCCTGCCCTTCCCAAGGCTACAACAAGAGCTGGCCTGACCCACTAGGTCCTAGGCATCCTCACCCTTCTGCATGTCAGAGATATATTCATGCCATTAAGTGGGAATTAGTCCATTTCCCCCTGGAAGAGTGGGAGTATTTTGTGCAAACCTTATTAGATGGAGAGAGAGGAGCAATGAAGTTTTGGCTGCTATTTTCTCTATCGAAGATCCCACTGGCCCCCAAGGAAAGGATATTAATTTTTTTCCTGAAAAGGTATAAAAAAGGAAGAGGTCAGATATAAAGGAATGAGTAAAAAGAGCACATTTGGAGATCTTCTCCAGGCTGAGAATTTTGCATACCATTCCACAGATATGTTTTAGTACCTTAAAACAATATCTCTACCTATTCATATGAGTATTTTCTCCTCCCCCATTAAAATATAAGCTCCTTGAGGATCCTTTTTGCCTTTTCTTTGTACACCCATACTTGGCACATAATAACTGCTTAATAAATGCTTATTGACTGACTTCTTGCTTATTGCTTGTTACTAATCTTTGATGGGGGGAGGAGGAGAAGGATGCTCTATTGCTCTATTCTAACCTCATTCTCTGCAACTAGGTAGTGGAATGGATAGAGTACTGGGCCTAGAATCAGGAAGATGAGAGTTCAAATCCTGCCTCAAACCCTGTG
This sequence comes from Trichosurus vulpecula, assembly GCF_011100635.1. Lineage (NCBI taxonomy): Eukaryota > Metazoa > Chordata > Mammalia > Diprotodontia > Phalangeridae > Trichosurus > Trichosurus vulpecula. Next base: position 43,105,046 of record NC_050582.1, on the reverse strand, counting down.
TGACAATCTCTGTTTGCCTCAATTTTCTCATCTGTAAAGTAGGGATGATAATAGCACCTACCTCCCAGGGTTGTTGTGAGGACCACATGACATAATAATTGTAAAGTGCTTGGCACATAGTGTTATATAAATATGAGCTATTCGTGTTTTTATTCTCCAGACTCCCAGAGCAGATCTTGTTGAAATAGAAAGGCTCAGAACATCAAGGTAGCCAGGCACTGGAAGAATACTCAATGGCTGGAAGTTAATCTCACTTGTCTGGGTACCCAGACTGGAGCTGACCTCTCTGTTGAGCTCTCCACAGTCATCTCAGATGGGCAGGACATCCTTCTAGCCAGATTCATGAGGAAAATGGTTCCAAGCTACCAACTCCGAAATCCAATATTTCAAATTAAGAGATTCCCAGCTTCCTTGAGCCTTTATGACATCACAGCCGATGCCCAGGGAATATTGGAAAGTGCTGGACTGTCTTTGGACTTCACAAAATTTTAGCACACTTTTAGGGGGAAAAGGTTCTTCTTTATTTTGGAAAATTGCCCAGGCTCTAGGGCACTGGGTTCTCTACTCTCAGACATTTTTGCTGGAACTTTGAATTACAAAACAATCCCAGCAGGATGAGCAGATTAATTTATCACATGCTCCCTAAATGCTTCTCCTCTGCCTGATCACAGGGTTTGGTAGAGTGTAACCATCCCGTGAGGTTCATTTACAGAAAGGTCTGTGGGGCCCTCAGCTGGAATCATCCAAGCAAAGAGCATCACAAGAACAGCTGACATTCATTGAGAGGTAACATGGCATAGTGAATAGAATGCTAGGCTAGGAGCCAGAAGACTTGGGTTCAAGTCTCACCTCTGACACTTAATACCTTGGGCAAATCACTTAACCTCTCTCAGTCCTAGACTCATCCATAAAATGAAGGGATTGGAGTAGTTGATCTCTAAGGTCCCTTCTAGCTCCAAATAGATCATCCTTCTTGGCGCTTTAAAGTTGATGCTACCTTAGCTTATCTCAGTGGATCCTCATAGTCATGGGGAGGGGGGCGGAGTAGATACTATAAATATTATTACTTCTGTTTTATAGGTACAGAGACCAAGTTTCAGAGAGGTCAAGTAACTTGTCCATGGTCCCACAATCAACAAATTTCAGAAGTAGGATTTGAATTCCAGGCTTTCCCTACACGAAGTATAGTTATCTTTCTACTGTATTACTCTGCCTTTCAGCCAAAGCTGTAACTCGTAAATATGGCATCCAGGACAAGTGGCCCAAAGAGTGACCAGAGCATGAAGTACAGGGGTCAGTCATGGAAACCTGGGCATCAATTAGGGAGAGGTCCAGAGGCCCAGCTGGGGCCAAGGAGGAACTCATCTGGGATGTAGCCACTAAAGGGAGGAAGTGGGAGCTGTTTGGTTAATTCTTATTTTAATTAATAATCCCCCCTTCTAAAAAAGTTTTTATTGCTGTCCTTTGCTTTTTTATATCAACAGAATTTTCACCAGCATCCTTGCCTCTGCCCCTCCCATAGATCCATCTCATATAATAAACAGTATTTTTTAAAAAGACAAATAAGAAAAAGAAGAGAAAAAATCAGCATAACCAATCAATACATCAAAAATGTAAGAAAATATGTGCAGTGCACAACAAACTACAAAAGGGTTAGGTGTGTCTGTCCTTTTGAACCATACTCATTCTTTATAACTTTGCAATCTTCACTTTTGATTTTTTTGTGTGTTTGTTCATTCCATTTCCATTGTTGTCTTTGTATATGTATATTGTTTTCTTCGCTCTACTTACATCGCTCTGTCTGCATCAGTTCATGAAGATATTTCCATGCTTCTCTGTTTTTATCACATTCATCATTTCTTATGCCACAATAAAAGTCCATTACATCTGTGTACCACAATTTTTTTGGCCATTCCCTAATTGACGGTCATCTGTTTTATTTCCAATTCTTTGCTGTTACAAAAAATGCTGCTATCAATATTTTGGTATATATGGACACTTCCTTCTTATCAATGGCTTCCTTGGGTTACAAGCCTAGTAATGGCATCTCTGCGTCAAAGGGTATGGACATTTTAGTCATTTTATTGGCATTATTCTAAGTTGCTTTCCAAAATGGTTGACTAATCCACAGCTCCATCAATAGTACACCAGTGTGTCTGTCTTCCCATAACCCTTCCAAAATAGACTATAAGCATCTTCTGTTATGTCAACCAGTTTGCAAGTTATGAGGTAAAACCTCAGGTTTATTTTGATTTGCATTTCTTTTATTATTAGTGATTTGGAGCATTCTTTCATATGATTGTTAATAATTTGCAATTTTTGGAGAATTTTTTGTTTCTATCTTTTGACCATTTATTTGTTATGGCTTTTGCTCGTACACATATATATATATTTACATACATATACATTTATGTATCTGTTAATGATCTATGTATCTTGGATACCAAACTCTTATCAGATAAATTTGATACAAAGATTTTTCCCCCACTTGACTGCTTCCCTTCAGTATAATGTTAGGTGCATTAATTTAGTTCATGAAGAAGCTTTTCAGTTTCATGTATAATCAGTTATCTATTTTAGCTTTTGTAATTACTTCTATCCTTCATTTGGTTAAGAATATATCTGCCATACATAGCTGTGAGAGGTATATGATTGGCTTTTCTTCTTTTTATCATATAATCTTTAATATTAATATAATGTGTCCACTTAGAATTTATTGTGGAATATGGTATAAGAGATTAGTCTAAGCCCAATTTCTACCAGACTGCTTTCCAGTTTTCCCATACATTTTTATCAAATAGAGAATTCTTTCTTAAGTAACCCACATTTTCCATTTTATCATATGCTAGGATATTGAGTTCCATGGTTTCTGATTTTCTCTTGTCTAGTCTCTTTCATCAATTTGCCTCTATTTTTTTAACCAATCCCAGGTGATTTTGATGACTGCTGCTTTATAATATCATTTGAGGTCTGGAAGTGCTATTCTTCCATCAGCTCTACCTCTTTTTATTATTGTCCCTCATACTCTAGAATCTAGATCTTTTGTTTTTCCAAATGAATATTATTTTATAAAATTTTGTAAACTACCCCTTCGTAATTTGATTGGTATGGCATTAAGGCTGTAAATTAACCCTTGTAGCATTGTCATTTTCACTATGTTGGCATGGCCCAGCCATAAGCACTGAATATTCCTTCAGCTATTTAGATTGTTATTTATTTCCTTAAGGGACACTTAACAATCAAAGTATTTTGTATACTTTGGTAGAGTAAACCCTAGCTACTTTATGTATTTTGCATGTATTTGTGTAGGCTTCCATTTCTATTATTGCCTTCTCAGTTTTGTTATTATTATGTAGAAATACTGCTGATTTTTGAGGCTGTTTTTGTTTTTTTTTGTTTTTGCAGCCTGCAGTTTGCCAGAAGCTATTAATTGTCTCAATTAGTATTTTTGGCCAATTCCCTAGAATTTTCCATGTAAAAACATCATGTTAGTAGCAAATAGAGATGATTTTATCTCCTCTTTACTGATCATGATACCTTTAGTTTCTTTTTCATGTCTTCTTGATATTGCTAGCATTTCCAGAACCATATAACATAGTGGATAAAGTGGGTATTCTTGTTTTACTCCTGTATTTATTAGAAGAGGTTCTAGTGTATCCTCATCGAATCTGATGTTTACTTTTGTTTTTAGATAGATAAGTTGTATGATATTAAAAACAAGTCCCTCTATACCCATACTTTACAGGGTTATTTTTAGAATAAATAAGTGTGACAACTTTGTCAAAGGCTTTTCTGCATCTGAGATAATTGAGATAGTGGATGTTTTTGCTTTTAATATAATTAATTATGTTGATTGTTTTTCTAATGTTGAACCATCTTTTCATCCATGATACAAATCCAAATTGGTAAGGATGAATGATTTCTTGGATTGATCACTGTAGCCTGTTGGACAGTATTTTATTTAACATTTTTGAATCGATATTCACTAATGATATGGTTCTACAATTCAACTGCTGTGATTTTTTAGTTATTAGTCTTGTATTTGTCTCCTAAAAGAAATTTGGTAGCATGTTTTCTTTTTCAATTTTTAAGAATAATTTGTGTAATATTTTACTAAATTTTTTAAATTAAAAATTTTGAGTTCCACATTTTCTCCCTCCCTCCCCCTTCCATAAAATGGTAAGCAATTTGATATAGACTATACATACACACACACACACACACACACACACACACACACATATATATGTATATATATATATATATATATATATATATATATATATATATATATATGCAATCATGTAAAACATATACTAATTTCTTTTTTTTAAATTGATAGAATTCTTCTGTGAATCCATCAGGACCAGGAGTTTCCCCTCCCCTCCTTTTGGTAGTTCCTTTATAGGTATTTCTATTTCCTTTCTTAAGACTGGGTAATTTAAGATCTCTGCTTGGTCTTCTGTTAATTTAGGTGTTTTATATTTTTCAAGGTATTCCTCTCTTTGATTTGTGTTCTCAGTTTTGTTAGCATACAACTGTGCATGGCAGGTTCTGATGATTCTTTCTACTACTTCTGGTTTTGTTGTGATTTCACACAGCTTATTTGCATTTTTTGTTGATTTGATGCCTGCCCTCTTCTTTTTAATCAGATTGGCTAAAAGTCTATTAATTTTATTAGTCTTTTCAAGGAACCATTTTTTGTTTTATTTATCATTTTTATAGATTTTTTTTTGCTTTCTAGTTGATCTATTTCTCTCCTCATTCTTAATATCTCCTGTTTTGTGCTTATTTTAGATTTGTTTATTTCTTGGCTTTCTAATTTTTTAAATGCATATTCAGTTCATTAATTTTTTCTTTTTCTATTTGGTTAATGTATATTTGTAGAGATAAAAATTTCCCCCTGAGGACTATTTTAGCTACATTCCAAGAATTTGGGGATGTTTGTTTCATCATTATCATTTTCTTTCACATAATTGTTAATTGCTTCTAAGACTTGTTCTTTGACTCACTAATTACTTAAGATTTCATTGTTAAGTCTCCATTTGAATCTGTCTTTGATTTGTATGACCTGAACTGATTAACTATTTTTATTTCATTATGGTATATAAAGGAAAGTTTTGCAATTTTTGCCTTTTTATATTTGTTTGTAATATCTCTGTGTCCTAATACATGAGCAACTTTTGTAAAAGTTTCATGTGGGGCTGATATAGCTGTAATATATGTATATGTACATATGTACATGCATGTGCATATATTTACATTATATGTACATAATGTATACATAATATTTACGTGCATTTATGTATATGTTAAAATCTAATATAGAAACATGTAAATACACACATGCATATGTTCTTTAGCCATCATACTTAGAAGGTGCCATATGTCTTTTAGCTTTAATTTCTCCAGCAATTTGTTTAATTTTATATTTCTCTTTTATCTTTCTTTTAGACTTATCCCAAACTGAGAGAGGGACATTGAAATCTCCTGGCACGATCGAATTACCACTTATGCTTCTTATGGTTCTATAAATTGTTCCTTTATGAATTTAGATACATTTAATTGATTAGGGTACATTTGGAGCATATAAATTTAATACCGCTATTGGATTGTCACCAATGTTTATTTCAGCATACTGTAGTTTCCTTGTTTGTCTCTTTTTATGATATCAGTGTTTCTTTTTGCTTTGTTGGACACTATGACTGCAACTTAGCTTTCTTGTATTTACCTGATGCGTAGTGATTTTTTTTCATCCCTTCATTTTTATTCTCTATATGTTTGGCTTTTGGATGTCTTTCTTGTAAACAACATGCTGTATGGTTTTGTTTTCTTATCCAGTCCTTCATTCTTTTTCATTTTGTCAGATTGTTCAATCCATTCATATTTGAAGTTATGTCTTCCATTTGTTTCTAATGTTTTTCCCCTCTTCTGTAAACTTAGAATTTTGTCTCTTCATTTAGTTTAGTTTAATCTTCTCACTGGCTCTCTTCCACTCATCCTCAAGTGCACTCCCTCCCTTTAGGTCCACTTTTATCTAGTTTTAGAATTTTGCTTAACTTATTAGTTTCTTTTTCATTTTTCCTTTTACCTAGTTATTTAATTTTTCTCTCTCATTTATGCTCAAATAAAATTCCCATTCCAATCCTCCCTTTCAACTTGTTTGGTTTGTTAATTTTTAAAAATTCAATATCTGTACCTTTTTACAAAAAGGATTTCTTTCCCTCAATTTTCATTATTATTTATCTCTCCTTTCTGTCTATTCTAGACTTTTATTCTTTGACTCATGACTCTTATACTTATGTAGTCCTTTAGATCTGTATTCCTCATGGAATTAATGCTCATAAGGTACTTATTCTGAGCTCCTTCTTCTAAACAGTTTTTATGTTATGGCCTTATCTTGTCCCCTGACTCCCCATCCCCTTATTTATTCTTGTGCCTCGGTCTTAGAAATGCCAGCTCCTGCATGTAATGCAGCGAATATTGCTCTATGGTAGGAATTTTCCTATATTCCTGATGGTGCCATTTATTATTAACTATTGCCCTTCCCATGGTCATTTTCCCCCTATTTCTCATGAAATCTCCCTGAGTCCATTTCTTCTCATTCTTCTGAATGCCAGGAGCTCTGATTCCCTTTCTCCAGAGGCAGGATTATTGGTCTCTCTAAACACCAAATCTCTGCAGATTATACCTATTGTAGGATCCCCATCTCCTAGAATCTCTCTCTCTCCTCATGGAAGCATTCATCAGTGGTTCCCCCTCCTACCACTGAAATAAGCTAGCCCCTTTTCTTTCTCTCTTCTTCAATCCCTCCCTTTGCTTGCTCACCCATTCTCCTGTAGGTTTCCCTTCTTTCTGAGAGACAGTAGGAGTTATTTTCAGTTCACTCTTGGCCTTTGACTTCATTAGGGAACATCCCATATTCTCCTCTATCTTTGCTCTCACCTCCCCCTTTTACACACTCTCCCATTCTGTAATTCAGTACCACCAAAGCACTGATTCACCTGTAGGTGGGGTGTTATAAGGTTTAGTCTATGATGTTTCAGGCCTGTTTTCCACTTCTGTTTGTCTTCTCTTTTAACCCTTTCTTTTTTTTTACTCTTTAGAAAGAAATCTCTTAATGCTCTCTCTCTCTCTCTCTCTCTCTCTCTCTCTCTCTCTCTCTCTCTCTCTCTCCTCTCCTCTCCTCTCCTCTCCTCTCCCCTCTCTCCTCTCTCTCATTATTTTGTTGTTGCTATTCTTGGTTGCTGTATTTGTTTACCTTTCTTGTATCTGTATCCTGGGATGTCTGAAAAGATAATTTGTTCAGGTCTGGTTTTCTTTCTAGGAATGCTTCAAACACCTCTTTTATCAAGTATCTATCTTTTATTAATAATTGTTAGGCTCAGATTTGTAGGATACGGTCACCTTAGGTTACATTTTGAGTTACTTTGCTTTTCTGAACACATCATTCTATTCTCTCCTGTGATTTTTGGTCAGCGCAGAATAGTCTTGTTTTATTTAAATTTCGTTTCTCTATATTTGAAGGTCTTTCTCCTAGTCACTTGCAGAATTTGTCACTTGAAATTTAACCACTATTTCTTGTAGTTTTGCAGCATAGCATGCCCCCCACACACATACCTTGGAGGCAATCTGTGGATTCCTTCAATTGGCACTTTGTTTTCTGTGTTCAGAATTTCTGGGCAGTTTTCTTGCATTATGGTATTCAAGTTTTTTGATTTGTCATGTTCTTCTGGAAAAGCTATAATCCCTATGCATCTTGTCATCAAGATCAATATTTTACTTGTATGCAGATCATGTTTTCTTTTAATGTTACTGTCTTTTGCTTCTCTTCTTTCAGGTTGTCCTTCACTTTTGGGTAATTGCATTGCCTATTAGTTATTGTCTCTTTTGTTTCTTTGGTGAGAGTTTTCACTGTGCATTCAAGATTTTTTTTCCTATTCTGCCAATTATTTCTCCTGTGCAGGCCATAAATTCTGCTTTCATAATTCTGATTTCTCTTTTAAACCATTGAGGAACACCCTCTTGGGGTTCCCTGTTCTCTTGGGAATCCACAGTATTCTCTGCCTCCTCAGTTATTGATTAATTTTTATTTATCTTGCAATATTTATTCAAGATGTGACCTCATTAGGGTTCTTGGTTTCCTAGACCATGAAGACAGCAAAATTTTCTTTATCTCTTCTGGTGAGTTCATTTTTGGAGAGGTTTAAGAAGTTGCAGGGATTTAGAAAATATCTAGTCCTCCATCATATTCTTTAATTAATTATTCTTATGAAATAAATGCTAAATGGACTTATTTCTATGCAGCTGAAGGATTGCAAATTCTATCAGTGCCTGGGGGCAAAATTCCTGCTGTTTATCCTAATTATGGCTTTACTCCCAGTTGAGATAAAGACCAAAGCCAAGTGAAGAAGAGGTTTCCAGGTTGCAGATTCAGAAGCAGGGAAAAACAAGCATGAGTCAACACATGAAGCCAAGACTCATAAACAGGTGGGTCAGAGAAAGAAGAGAGTCTGTGTCAGGGGAGATGGCAGCAATGCGAGTGGAGGTTTTTAGGCTGACTATAGAGTAATCATGCAGTCGAAGAGTGGAATCAAAGCCTAGAGTGGCTGGGGAGCTGTGGGAGTCCATTCCAAGCCAGACACAGACATTGTCCTGGTTGACATAGATATTGGGAGGGGAGAATCTGTGCTCCAGTTGAGAATATGTTAAGATAGATTTGCATGTTCCTTGATTACACTGGTTATATTACTCTCTCACCTGTAATATGGCCCATAGTATCTGGGTGAACCTCATGCTTTGTGTGAGTAAACTAAGTAGGTTTCTCAAATATTCAGCACTTAATCACATACATGCTATTGCTGCAGTGCTTTCAAATACTCAACTTGGCCAATAGAAACTGCTACCCATGCATTTATTCTCCATCCCCTCTGCCTGACTGTCCATAGGCATTCACTTAGTTGACTGACTGACAATTACCTAACAAGGATCTTTCACAAGGGTATCAATGAACAGGTCAAGTATAATGGGTGAAATGAGAAACTGGGTACTGGCACAGCTTCTAGGATAATTAGAAAAAGCCATCTCCAATGCTTTAGCTTATATCACTTTAGGTACCTAATAAATGCTTTTAGAATTTGAAGTGGGTTCATTTGTTACTTTCTTTTCCCTCTACTTCTTACTTTCAATATCGGAAACCAAAAATAAGAATTGCTGAACTGAGATACACCCATTAAATGTACTTATTTTCTATCTCTATGGGTATAGGAACATGGGACTTCTGAGAACCTGCTGTGATGCTGAGGAATGAATCTGCCTAGAACTCAGAGAAACCTGAGAAGACTTGTGTCAACTGATGCAGAGCAAAGTAAATAGAATTAGAAGAACAATTTACATGATATTCATAATAACATAAAGGAAAACATTACTGAAGGACTTTTGAATTCTTATCAGTAAGATGATGAATGATTTCAGAGGACTGGTGATGATAGATAGATAGACAGACAGATAGATAGATAGAGTACTTATTATGTTCCAGACACTGTGCTAAGGGCTGGGGATACAAATACAAGTAAGCAAGACAGTCCCTGAGTTCAAGAATTTTACATTCTAATGGTGGGAGAGAATATATAAAGGGATGCTAGAAAGGTGGAACTAATGGTGGTACAGTGGGAGACACAGAACTTTTGGGGGACATAGTGAGGAGACAGTGGGGAAGTGTTGTGGAGGTTGAGGCCACAGCAAGATAAGGCAAGAGCTTACCTATCATAGTCAGGGGATACAGAAGGGAAGTACAAGATTCTGGTGAGAGGGAGATTAGGTTGAAAAGTGATAGCTGCAGAGTAGATGGTATGGTGAGCAATTGGTCAGGAAGAGGTGTGGAGGCCTGAGGCCTGTCAACATAAGGTAAAGGCTCACCTATCAAAGCCTAGGGACCTAGGGTCAGAGTCCAAGTTACCAGTGATGAGGAGGAAGAGGATGTGATGATCTGAATAGAGAAAGTATGGAGTGGGCTGGAAAGTGGGTGAAGGCTCAGGACTAGAAGGATAAGACCAAAACTTACCTACAAGAGCCAAAATACACAAGGGTAAAACCCAAGGGTGGGCGGGAGATGAAAATGAGCATGATGACTGGAGAATAGAGTATGGTGAGGAGATAGCGAGCAAGTGAAGTATGCCTTTCATATCTCTGCTGAGAAGTGGGGGGTTACAGGTGTTAAATGAAGCATACATTGCCAGACAGAGCCAATGTGTTGATTTGTTTTGCTTGACTGTACTTATTTGCCACAAGAGAGGGATCTATTGGAGAATGGAATGAGGGAATCATTGAGAAGTGGGCAATGATATAAAACAAATGCTAAGACCATCTCCACCACTCCCTCTCTCTTGCATATCAATTGATTGGACAAGGAGAGCTCTATTTGTGCTTAAGAGGCTAGTAGTAGTAGTAGTAGTAGTAATCTACAAGTGACCCAAAGAGCAAAGGAGAGAAATAACGTGGCCATTGAAGGCAGGAAAGGAGGAAACAAGCATTTATTAAGCACCTACTGTGTCCCAGGAACTTTATCAGTATTATTTCATTTGATCCTTACAACAACCCTAGGAGGTAGGTGCTATTCTCATCACTATTTTATAGTTGAGGAAACTGAGGCAGTGAAGTTAAGGTGACTTGCCCGGGGTCACAGAGCTAGGAAATAATCTGATGTTATATTTCAATTCAGGTCATCCTTACTTAAGGCCAGCATTCTATTCACTGCGCCACCTAGCTGCCCAAGTAGATTGCAGCATTCTACCAATCAGTGATGACTTGCCTTCAAGAAGTAGCCAAGAAATGTTTAATGATGGACTATCCATAAAACTCATGACACACTTGGAAGTACAATCTGCATTTTTTTGTAATCTGCATTTTTAACATTTTCTCCATCAGTTTTTAAAATTTAGATAATCAACAAAGCAATTAATCAAGCCTTGATTTATAGCATTTGCCAATTTCTGAGGCATAAATGCTCTCACTGAAAATCTAACAATAAAAACCAGCTTTTCAGCCAGCTCCAGCATACCTCTGAAAGACATTAACAGGAGGTGTGTGACCCGTAAAGGAGGTGGGCCAGTCACATATGGAGAGTGAAGGCCAACAGATGGACAGCCTAATTGCTGCACTGGTCTCTTTGACTTTTTGGAGGAAATAAAGGAAATGCCTTCAACAGCTGGGTGGGCCCTTTATGGAGGATTTATGGAAAGATTTGGATGGGAAATAGGATTAAAAGATGTCCACGGAGTTTGATCAGCATCAATGGAAGGAATGCCCTCAGCACTAACACCATAGATCCATTGGTATTTGTCTATTCATAGAATGATTTCTGGCTACAAAGCAATCTCATATGCATTCACTCATTTGAACCTCACAACAGTCCCATGAGATAAGAAGTGCAGGAATGATCATAGGATAATAGTTCTAGAGCTGGAAAGAACCTTGGAGATCATCAAGTCTAACACCCTTCTTTTTACAAATCAGGAAACTGAGGCCCAGAGAAATAAAGTGACTTGTCCATGATCCCACTTTGAGCCGAGTTGTTTTTCCAAATTCAAGTCTAGCAATCACTATCCACTACACCATGTCACCTATTACATGGTTATTACCACTGTAAAGACAAGAGAATTAAAGCCCAGATAACTGAAATAACTTGACCAAGGTCACGTAAAGCCAGAACACAAACCTGGACCTTCTGATTTCCAGTCCATTGACACTTCTAATACACAGTATTGCCTAGAGGTGCACTGAAGAATCCTTCAATCCACGGAAGGACTGCCTATCTTAGCATTTGTTTCTTAAATTGCCGCCTCCTAAGACTGCATAAACCCATGTCAAGAACTGCACTCATCACACCCTTTGCGTAGCCTTTATGACATTACTGTTACTTTGTAACTTTGGATTTTTTTAGGTTTATTCACCACACAAACGAATGGAAGCTGATATTTGGGAATGCTGCCAACAGGTAGCAGCAGGTGGCTTGATTCATGCAGTCTCATGGTGTGAGCACAAGGTATGAAACAGTTGCGATTTAGATCAGAAACATGAATTTTCTACTGCTTCCTTTTTGTAATATAAATATTATTTTACCTTCCACTAACAAGTACAGGTATTCAAATATATAACAAGAAGATATGTAAAGGACCTGTAATTTCATCCAGCAAAATAGTAAATAAAATATCAGCAACTAGATTACAGCAATATATCAAACATTTATTCATTATGAGCAAGTTGGTTTTATACGAGCAAAGCAAGGATGGTTCCATATTAGGAAAACAATTAACATAATAAATCATATTAACAATGAAAAATAATAAAAACCATACAATGATAGCCACAGATGCAGAAAAGACCTTTGGTAGAATGCAATACCCACTTATGTTTAAAAACACGAAGAAGTGTGGGAATGAAAGGATTCTTCTTTAATGGAACAGAAAGCATTTATCTGAACCCAAGAGGTAAAATTATATCCAATGGGGGAAGCTTTTCATTCTGCACAAAGGTTAAGTAAGGCTTTCCCCCGCCCCCAATTTCCACATATACCATTTTTTAACATAGTCCTGTAATAGCAAGATAAGAAAAAGAAATTAAAGCAATGAGCATTGGTAAAGAAGAAGTGAAAATATCTTTATTAACAGACAATGTATTACTTTATTTGGAAAAACCAAGAGAATCAACAAAAGCATGAATAGAGGTAATAAACAACTTCCACAAAATAATCAGGTATAAGATAAACCCATAAAACCACCAGCATTTCTATATTTTGCTAATTAAAAAAAAGAAAAAAGTGATAGAGAAATACTGCTTAAAATCATGAGAAATTGAATTAAATATCTGAGGATTAACTTGCCAAGATATACAGAATTTATATACAGTCAAAAATAAAACTATATTTACAGAAATAAAGGAAGAAAGATTTAATGGTTATGTTTAGGTCACTCTGTATGTTAAATTAATCTATGGATTTAATAAGGGTATAATGATCAAAATACCAATGACTCAGTAATGAGTCATTTCCTGTCTGTTAAAAGAAGATCAACTTAATTTTTTATACTAGTATTTTCCATTATTGTTTACCAGTCCAGTGCTTCTCTTTTCTCAAAAATTAAAAAAAAATCATATATATATATATATGTGTGTGTATGCATGAATATATGTATGAGGCTTCTAGGGAGTTGACAAGTCTTTGACATCTCCCATCCTTTATTCCTGATCTCTGTTTTCCAATATATTTCTCACCATCTTCATTATCAAAGTCGTTTTTATTTTTGTTTTTGCTAAACCTGTCATTCAATTGATATGAAATTCTTGGTGATGGTTCTTTCTACCAATACAGCTCAGTAACTCCTCTGCAATTTGCAATCATGGAGATTTGCCCAGGGTGTTGAGAGGTTACAGCAATTACCATTCAGTTTCTCAATTAGTTAACATTTACTAAGTATCTCCTATGTGCCAGGCACTGTACTGGGGATACAAAGAAAGGCAAAAGACTGCTCCTGCTCTCAAGAAACTCACAGTATAGTGGGGAGACAACACGCCAACAGCAATGTACAAACAAGTTAAATGTAGGATAAATTGAAGATATTCAACAAACACTAGAATGAAGGGGGGTCATGGAAGGCTTCCTATAGAAATCAGGATCTTACTTGGGACTTAAATGAAGCTAGGAAATCTAGGAGAAAGAGATGAGGAGGGAGAGCATTCCAGGCATGGGAGACAGCCAATGAAAATGCCCAGAGACAGAACACAGAGTGTGGAGCAAAGAACAGCAAGAAGACCAGTGTCACTCGTAGAGTACATAGGAGTGGGAGGTAAAGCATAAGAAAAATGGAAGGTTGGGGTATGTTCAGGTTATGACAGGGTTTCAATAAGTAGAAGATTTTATATTTTATCTCAGGGGTAATATGGAACCACTGGAGTGTATTGAGTAGGAGATGTGGCATAGTCAGATCTGTGCTTTAAGATCACTTTGGCAGCTAAGTGAAGGATGGACTGGTATAAGGAGAGTTTGTAGAAAGGAGACCAAACAGTAGGCTTTTACAATAATCTAGGATGATGATGAAGGTTTGTATCAGAGTGGTGGCAGAGTCAGAGGAGAGAAGCCGATGTGTACAAGAGATCTTGTGAAGGTCAACAGACCCCCACAACAGATTGGATATGGGTGGGGGGGAAGAGTGAGGAGTCAAAGATGACAGCCTGGGTGACCAGGAGGATGGTGGTACACTCAACAGTAAGGAAGTTAGGAAGAACAGATGGTTTGGGAGGAAATACAGTGAGTTCAGTTTTGGACATGTTAAATTTAAGAGTCTATGGAGCATCAAATTTGATATCTCCAACAGCCAACTGGAGATGCGTGACTGGAGGTCAGCAGAAAGATTAGGGCTGGATAAGTAGATTTTTAGTATAATCAGCATGGAGATGATAAGTGAATCCATGGGAGCTGATGAGATCAAGAAAAATATTATAAAGAGAGAAGAGAAGAGAGCCCCGGATAGGGCCCTACAGGACCCCCAGGGTTACTGAGTGTAACCTGAATGAAAAACTAGCAAAAGAGAGTGAGAAGAAGTGATCAGCTAGGTAGGAGGAGAACCAAGAGAGAGAGAAGGCAGTGTCACAAAAACCTTGAGAAAAGAGAGTACCAAGGAAAAAAGGGTGATAGCATCAAAGGCTGTAGAGAGGTCGAGAAGGATGAAGATTGAGAAAAGGTCATTAGATTTGGCAATTAAAAGATCTTGGGAACTTTGGAGAGAGAAGCTTTGGGGGAATGATGTGGACAGAAGCCAGATTGGAGAGAGTTAAGTAGAGGATGAAAGGAAAGAGTGGAGGCACCTATATTCTGCAGGTCTAGAAGCAGAGAGGAAGGAATTGTTCCATGGAGCTGAGCCAAGAACCAGCAGCCTTAAGGTAACCAATGAAAGGAGAAAGGAAAGACTGTATTCTGAACTTCTTCATCCTGGAAGATCACATTAGCCCTAGGACTAACACTTCAGAAGCTCCTTCTGCAGTCCCGCCTTCTAATTGGATAGCTCCTCTTAAAATCTACATTTAAGGAGGACACTCAGATGAAGCATATCTCCATTTTTCACTGGGCTGGACTCTGGACATCTATGTTCCTTTTTCCACCCCTTTTACTTTCCTTTTGTGCATCCTCTTCTCCTATTAAAATCTAAGCACCTCCCCGTCCCCCGCCAGGCCCCGTCCCGTGCCCGCTCGCACGCCATGGTGACGCTCCCGGAGGTGCTGACGCTGCTGGCCGCGCTTCTCTGGCCACGGCCTCGGGCTACTTCGTTAGCATCGACGCGCACGCGGAGGAGTGCTTCTTCGAGCGGGTCACCTCGGGCACCAAGATGGGCCTCATCTTCGAGGTGGCCGAGGGCGGCTTCCTGGACATCGACGTGGAGATTACAGGACCTAATAATAAAGGAATCTATAAAGGAGACAGAGTCCAGTGGGAAATATACTTTTGCAGCTCACATGGATGGAACTTACAAGTTTTGTTTTAGCAACAGAATGTCCACCATGACTCCCAAGATAGTGATGTTCACTATTGATATTGGAGAAGCTCCAAAGGGCCAAGACATGGAAACAGAAGCTCATCAAAACAAGCTGGAAGAGATGATTAATGAGCTCGCCGTGGCGATGACCACGGTAAAACATGAACAGGAATACAGGGAAGTCCGGGAGAGAATACACAGAGCAATCAATGACAACACAAACAGCAGGGTGGTCCTCTGGTCCTTCTTTGAAGCTCTCGTATTAGTTGTCATGACATTGGGACAGATCTACTACCTGAAGAGATTTTTTGAAGTCTGGAGGGTTGTCTGAGAAGGCTTTTCCTGATGGTCCCAAACTCCCAGTTCACTATTTACCAAACGTCTTGGTCACAACGATGTCACATAGTTTCTAAGCTTTTGTTTTCTGAACTATACACTCATTGCTTCTCTTTCTTCCTCACGACTAGGTTTTGAAAACACACCTTCTTAGCAAGGCTGTCCTGACAACTTTGACACATAATTGGTTTAACTTCTCATTTGAAATCTGCCTCCAACACACAGGGCATTCCAGAGCTCCAACACCATAAATGAAGTGTGATCTAGTCACATTTGTTTGTCCTGTTTTTCTTTGGTTTTCACAATGAAATACAGTTTGTTCATAACACAGCACTGAGGCAAATACAGTCTTTTATTAAAAATGATTGTACATGTCTTTGAATCTGTAAACCTGCAGCAAAAAAAATTCAGTTCTGTGAAGTTCTAAGGAACCACAGATTAAATCATCAAAAACTGTCCTGCTAGTAATGGACAGAACCATTGACTTTGGGGCACACGCCATCGTAACTGGATACTTGTATTTCACTTAGAGTAGTTTTTATTTGATAAACCCACAAACTTTATTCTCCCCTAAAGAAAATGGGAATGTTCTTGAGGTTAGACCCCAGGACCCAGCCATCTGTATTAAAGTATAGAACAAGTGGCTTAACAAGCAGTTTTGGTTTCTGCCTGACACTTGTGACATGTCAAACCAAGGTTGGAGGCTGTTTTCAGCAATTGGTAGTGAATTAGTCTTTTTTAGCTGGCATGTCCAGCTCTTTCCCTCACCTCTGTGTTGGTATTTAAAAGGTATATGTCAATCTAAGTTGGGAAAATCTGGATTCCTGATGCCAAAGGGTTAAAGTTCGCTCTTGGATGTTACTGCAATGTTACAGAGCCACCATTTATTTGGTCAGAAACAGTGGCATTTGGGGCCACTGTCTAGCTAAAGAGGACTGAGCATAATTCTCAGTACTAGAGTTATTGTTTTTTTCTTCTCCTTGTCTTTCATTTTAGGCACATGTGAATTTTGTTTTGTATGAAAAATGACTTTTTCTTGGTCTCTGATGATGGGTTGAAAATTGAAGCATCTGTTTATGGTGTGGGGCTGATCAAGGATTACGTTGTGACTGATGTATATTAGTTACTTGTACTTTTTTGATCTTTGCAAGGGGGAAAACTACAAGTAACGAGTTTTGTACTATTAATTCAAAATTTGTTATAGGTTTTCATGTTCAGAGTAAAAAGTTTTTTGACTTTGGGCAAAATACTTGCAGCAGTTTATTAATAAGGTGAGAATTTTTTCACCTTAGTGTAACTGTTGAATGCCAATTTTATTGCGTGTAAAAACACTTCAAAATTTAAATTCACCAATGTAAATTAAAAATTGGATATGTATCTAATTTGACCCAGGTCCAGTAAATAAACAGTTCTTTAAAAAAAAAAAGAAAATGTAAGCACCTTGAGGGAAGTAACTGTCTCTTTTTGCCTAAAATTTTTATTCCTAGCACTTAACACAGTGCCTGGCCTATAGTAAGTGTTTAATAAATGTTTGCTGAATGACTGACTGATTACAGAAGGTCTTCCCAAGATCACTCAGCCATTAAGAGTCAAAGGGGAGATTTAAGGTTTTCCTGACCATAAGGCCAGTTCTCTATCCATTGAGCCTTTCATCAAAATATGTCTTGATTTAATTTGGAGGGGCTTAATGAGTTCTGTATAGAAATTCTCTACCTTTTCATCTTCTGCAAGAGATATTGTCAGATAAACTGAAACTCCTTTTGGGGGTTTTCTTGACAAAGATATGGAGTAGTTTGCCATTTCCTTCTCCAGTTCATTTTACAGATGAGGAAATTGAGGCAAATAGGTTTAAGTGACTTGCCCAGGTTCACCCAGCTAGTAAGTGTCTGAGGCTAGATTTGAACTCAGATCTTCTTGATTCCAGGAGCAGCACTTTATCCACTGGGCTACCTAGCTGCCCAACAATAACAATAACAACATAGAACTTCTCTATTTCTTCTGCTAGAGATATTGTCAGATAAACTGCAATTATCTTCATGGATGTCTTTTATCCATATGTTCATGGTGGGCAATGCAATGTGAGATGACTAGGTGTTCCATGAGCAAAGAGTGGTCACTTCTCCCCAAGTTCTCCATCATCCCCCCCTCAGCAACCATTTCCTCCCAGATAACGAGAATCAGAATAAAGTTTTCCTTGGCTGATTCCTCCATTTTTTGAAGAATGAATGAAATGGTCCTTGCATCTAATCAATAAGTTATTAGATATTCTGCTTTTTTGCAGAGCTTGTTGCCTAAACTTAAGGTCATAGGTTTTTTACTACTGGCTTCTTTCTTGGCTTTTAGTCTCCTGTGAATGCCTGGATGTAAACTGCTAGCCTTTCTGCATTTTCTGTGGTATCTAGTTTGGTGGTAGTTTCATCCCCCCTATCATTTTTTTCTCTTAGATCACTGTTGATTACATCTCCAAGACATCCAGAAAATACCTTCTTACCATTCTTTGTTAGGGACACTCCATTCCTGACCTGGACTTTGTCATCTCTAGAGAGCCAAATCCCATCCTTGATCGCCATCTTTGCAGCTAGCTGTTCTCTTCCTAAATCAAGTATTATCTTGTTTCCCTTCCCTTCAATGGGCATCAACATCCCTATAGGCCTCAAAGTTTTGTCCATGACCTCATAACTGAGTGTAACCTGAATGAAAAACTAGCAAAAGAGAGTGAGAAGAAGTGATCAGCTAGGTAGGAGGAGAACCAAGAGAAAGAGAAGGCAGTGTCACGAAAACCTTGAGAAAAGAGAGTATCAAGGAAAAAAGGGTCCTTTTCAAGGGTCCTTCTGGCAGTATCATTTGTGCCCTTCTGAATCACCATGAGTAGGGGGATAGACATAACATTTTGACAGTTCTTTGGAGGTTCTCTGTTAGGTCTTGAATACATACTCCAGGAGGACAACAGAACTCTCTATTGATGTTATCAGGCCGACAAATACTGACAAAGTCAGTACCTGTGCTCAATAAATCATGAACCATCTTCGTTGTTTCCTTAGACCAGGGGTGGGGAACCTGCGGCCTGGAGGCCACATGTGGTGTGGCCTTCTAGGTCCTCGGGTGTAGCCCTTTGACTGAGTCCAAGTTTTATAGAACAAATCCTTTTATTAAGGAGATTTGTTCTGTGAAGTTTGGATTGTGTCAAAGAGCTGCACTTGAGGACCTAGAGGGCCACATGTGGCCTTGAGGCTGTAGGTTCCCCATCCCTGCCTTAGACCCTTACTAGGGTCTCTAAGCTGAGAGTTTCGGTGGCTCTACTATATCATTCATTGAAGGACAAACACTTGCTTCCTCTTAGACTCCAGCTCTTTTCTGCCAGAAAGAGGCTCAAAATCTATTTGTTAGTTCCAAGCATCCAATTGTCCTTTTCCTTCCCTTCCTTCTCTTGTGTTTCTTCCATTCTCCAACCTCCTGACAAATTGTGTCTCCCACTACCACTTCAGACCTTTTTTTAAACATTGAAGCCCTACTTCCTTTAAAAAAAGAACACTTCATTGTCCTTGACAACCTAGAATGTGGAAAGGTATTTCTCAAATCCCTTGAATGTCTTTTCTTGGTGGGGGATGAGCCTGTGCTTGGTACATAGATAGCAGTCCCTTGGCTGTGGCAGAAATACAAGCGTCACTCACTGGAAAAGAATGCACAGTTTTCCCTGCCCTCCATTACAATTGGAATTCTCAGTCTTGTTTTTAAAAACTACTTGAGAGTATTTGAAATTCACCTTTTACACAGCATATTAAGAACTTTAAAATTGTTTGGCCTCAAGTGCTGGCCCACTTCTTTTCCCCCTTCTCACTGACCTCTTGTTTGCTTTACCAATTTGTTTAACTTACCTTGCCAACTACCTTCTCTTTTTCCTTTTCCACAAGTCCTCCCCTTCAGATTCTTATTCCATTCTTTTCTTTGTTCAATTTGAACCTTTTCTTTCAGCTCAAGGTATTAATCAAGTCAAGGCCTTTGTTGCTTTCATATCCTTATAGGATAACTCCAATTCCAATCTAATTCAATTTAATTCAACAAATTTTTCTTAAGGTTTTGTTATTTGCGAGACCCTGTGCTAGGCACACAGAATACAAAGATAAAATGGAAACAATTCTTGCCCTTGAGGGACCTGCATTCCACTTTGGTATGCAAGTGTACACAGATAAAAAGAAAATACTTTGAGGAAGAAGTCAGCCAGGCAACTGGCAGGAAAGGTATCAGAAAAGGCTTCTTCTGGCAGGAAGTCTCACTTGAGTTGAGGCTGGAAAGAAGCCGAGGATTCTTTGAGATGGAGGTAAGGAAGGAATTCCAGGTATAATGAGCGACTTGCCAATAAGGGCCCAGTCCCGGGAGCATATGGGATAAACTGCCTTCTTCCAACCCATGTGAGGAGTTTGGGGAATCTATCTCTAGAAGTGCATGATGACGCAGATTGGAGGGGCCTGGCTCCCCCCTTCAGAGCATGCTCAGATGCTCTTTGACCATTTCATTTTTGATTACTGAGAGGTAAGGAAAAAACTTTTTGACTGGCTGCTGAGCTGGAACTGCTGAGCTGTGCATATAAAAAGCAACAATTAACCAATTTCATGGTTTTCTTCCTGCTAGTCTTGAGGTATAAGGATGACTCTCTAAGCTTTGGAGGCTCAACGGGGGAGTACCCTTCTACCAAATCCCACCAGGCTGGCCCATGAGCACATGGTGTCTTAGAGAAAGCTATGCCTGCAATGGGGCCACTTCTTGTTTGGAAGAGCTACCAGAAGTCTAGGAACTGGAGCATTTGCCAAAGTCTGCCAACATCTCATCTTAGTGAAGAGCACAAAAGAGAATTAACCTGGCAACCAAGACTTGGCTTGTAGCAAAAGAGC
Source organism: Trichosurus vulpecula (assembly GCF_011100635.1). Classification (NCBI taxonomy): domain Eukaryota; kingdom Metazoa; phylum Chordata; class Mammalia; order Diprotodontia; family Phalangeridae; genus Trichosurus; species Trichosurus vulpecula. The sequence goes on along the minus strand of NC_050582.1, from coordinate 43,084,297 downwards.
AACTCATCCACTGGCTATGCTGCATGCAGAAGGGAACTTGGTGAAGCATATATTTAGTAGCAAACACTTAGAGTTTAGCCCACTCTCCCTAAGGAACATGGTAGTAGAAGGAAGATTATCTCAGTTTGAAGGGAAGTTTTTATACTTTGGTTTTCAGTAAATATCTCTTTATAAGACCTAATTGATCATAAGTGATACTGGGAGGGTGCCGATTAGCACTGGTAATTGATATTGGGTCCCTATTCACTGGCATTTGATATTGGCAAGAGCACACTGGAATGGGGTCCTGAACTGATAACATTAGAAAGATACCCCAACCCTTCAGGGGCAGCCCTAGCCCTAGAATCCTGAGGGAGATATATAGCCAGCCCTCTGGGGACTAGACCTGCCAGTGCTAGTTAGAATTTAGATAAGGATTCCCAGAGTCTATATGGAAAGACTACACAGGTATGAACAGCAGGCTGTGCAAATATGTGGAGGTTAGGAATGGTGAACAGAGTTCAGAGAGCAGTGTGGAAAGCAGTTTGCCTGGAATAAAGAGTATATTACTATAAAATAGAATAGAAAATAATGTAAATATATTTAGTAAAGTAGGTTGGAGATATGGAGGGCTTTCAACAATAGACTGAGGAGTTTAAATTTTATCCTAGATGAAAGTAAGAGCCACCTACACTCTTTGAGTAAGTCAGTGCCATTGCCGTACTTGTGCTTCAGGAAAAAAAAATGGTAGCTATAGGGAGGAAGGATTAGAGAGGGGAGAAAGTCTTTGTAAGTGGTAAAGATGGAAATGCTAGAGTGTTTCCAATGGGGAACCATCCCAACACTTTTGTTCTGATGCTCCTTCCTAATTCTGAGCACTACACTTCAGTCAGCAGGGACTGTTCTGATTTTTCTATTTATATCACTGATAAATGTTTTCTCATCCATCCATCCATCCATCCATCCATCCATCCATCCATCCATCCATTCGTCCATCTATCCATCTATTCAGCCATCCATTGGCACTTTAGTCTAAGGAATCATTCTTGTGACTCTTCTTTTATAAGCTAATGCCAAAGTACTTTTTCATAGGCTTCAACTCCCTTAAAGACCTCATTTCCTTCTTTCCATGTAGAAGAGTGAGTCAGAGAGAGAAACATGGTGTTTCTGTGAGGAGAGTTCAACCCCACCCCACCTTTCTTATCCCTAGACTTGATTTCACTTCTAAAATCATAAGGAAGTAATTTTCCAGTTCATTGTTAAAGAAAAGAGTAGCATCCTCCTCCTAATAGTTGTTTCTAGGTGTAGTTGCTGGGCAATGTCACCTAATGACTCCACTGGAATGGCTTCAAATTTCACAATTTGTTTCAGGAAGGGGAGTTGTGTGACATACTGAAAGAACAATGGTCTAGGAGTCAGGAGACCAAAATTCAAATCTGGGCTCTTCCACTAATTTGCTGTTTGACTTTAGGCAAGTCTTCTCCTGTGCCTCATTTTCCCCATCTGTAATATTAACGGCTTCCACTAAATTGTCCCTAAGGTCTCATCCAACTTTAACCTTGTGCTCTAAATACTACTGCTAATACCTCACAACAGGCCCTGTCTGAGTAGGCATGTTAATCTTTCTTCCTTTGCTCTGCTAAGGGTTATGGGTAACTGATTTTGCTCCCATAATGTGAGTCCCCTTGCTAAGCTCCCTTACCCTCACACTACGCTGAAATGTGAGAGAAGCAAGGGTATTCTGCAGGGTCTCACCCAGAACCCTTCTTTGAAATCTAAGTTATAGCACCCCATCATTTGCATTCTCAGGAAGGTCTGAGGTTGGGATTGCACAGTTCCTTGTTATTTAAACAAATGAGAATCAATGGCATGTGTGACAGAGACAAAGGCCTCAGAAATCAAGAGGGGGTCCCAGGGGATTAGAATGAGACAAAGAACAAAGCACAGATCTGTTGACTGCACACATTTAAAGGACTGGTTTTATTTTATGTCTCAAGACTTCTTGCTTGCTCCCACAAGAAGCAACCCACCACCATCACTCTGACTGCCACCCCCCCCCCCCGCTGCCCCTGTTTTTCAGCTCTGGAATTATAATCAAATCAATACTGTTATTGCTACTGGAAAGTGCATGTCAATCAACTATCCTGTGGCTTCACTCACCATCTCTGTGCCTTCCCATACAAACCACAACAGATCTCTCTGGCCACCACTCCCCATCTGTGCTAGCTTACACTATTCAAATACAAGCTCTTTGAGGGAGGCAGAGACTGTCTCACTTCTGTATTTGTAGCCTCAGCCCTTAGCACAAATGCTGGCTCTGTAGTAAGCACTTCATCACATTGTCATTCATTCATGTATTCAAGAGTGGTACCCATGATTCCATCACTTTTGTAGCATATCCCTCATCTGGCCAGTATCAGGTATAAGTTGACTGGGAGGGGCCTGCTTTGAAAGGTTCTTTTAAGAATCAGAACAGGTAGTACCCTGAGCACCTTCAGGAAAAAAACAAACCTTGTCAGTTCTAATTGCCTCAGACTATGCTATGACACCCTTGGATTTGACCTCTTGGTTTGAATGTTTCGGAGCCCTGCTCTTCTCTCATGCTGATACTCAGAACTGCTACTGCCTTCACTCCTAGGATCAACTAAAGTCAGAACAAGAAGGGACATTTAATATCATCTAGTCTATGCCCCTTATTGTACAGGTGAGGAAAGTGAGGTATAATAGGATTTGCCAAAGGTTACCATATTTTTTAAAGATTTGTACCTATGGTTGCATCTATGTAGGGAACTCTCCTCCCACCAGGGATATTCCCTTCCCTGATGAAGCTCAACAACTCATCTGTAACTCAGTCTTAGATCATTACTTGGGGCACTGAAAAGTCAAGTGACTTCTCAATGGTCACAATCTGGGGCCAGATATAGGTCTTGAATACAGGGCTTCTTGACTCCTAGCCTCTAATCATTATGGCACATTAGCTCCTCAATAATAATGGTAAATTAACTGTTCTCAGCAATGCAATGATCCAAGACAATCCCAAAGGACTAATGATAAAGCATACTACTCGCCTCCAGAGAAAGAACTGATATTGATTGAATACAGACTGAAGCATACTATTTTTCACTTTCACTTTTTTCTTTTATTTGAGTCTTCTTGTATAAAATTGCTAATATGGAAATGTTTTACATAATTACACATGTATAACCTATACAATTGCTTACCATCTCAGGGAGGGGGAGGGGAGGGAGAGAGGGAAAGAGGAAAACATAGAATTTGGAACTCAAAATTTTAAATAAAAACTTTCAAAAAAGTAAAAAAAATTCTAAAAATAATAATAGTTAAAATAATAATGATTGTGGCTCACATTTCTATAATACTTTAGAGTTTATGAAGCACTTTCCTTCCAACAACTATGAGATAGGCATTTTATAGGTTAAGAAACATGCTGATGCCATACAAGTAGCAAATAAAGGATCCAGGGCTTAACCTCAGGTTTTCTGACACTAATTCCAATGCTCTTTGCATCAGATTATGTTCTTGCTTTGCTGCAGCACCATTACAGTGTCTCTCCCAGATCTTAAAAGTCCTCAACTGACTCAGCCTCAGGGAGTCATTCACTTACCTTGGTAAGAACCATGGGTGCCTTGACTACCCCTTCTCAACCAGGGTTGATTCAGCTGAACTGGTGAGCTGAGCAGGTCAAAGAGGATGATGTTTAGTTTGGTCAATAGCATTCGACTGTATAGCTGTAGTCCCCTGTGATGCGCTGTTATCAGAGAAATGGTCAGCACCATGGTCAGGGGATAGTTCTGAAGTTATAAGCCTTGTTGTTGTTGCTGCTACTGCTGCTGTTGTTGCAGGAGTGGTATTATCTGGAATATTATAGTAGGAAAAGCTAGATGGTACCTTAGGTGGTTGGCTAGACAGATCCAGGTGAGTCTCTGACTCTTGGGAAAGGTATGACCACATTATCTGGGTTTCCCATGGAAGGAAAGAAGAAAGGAAGGAAAGAAAGAAGGAAACAAACATTTATTAAGTGCTTACTATATGTGCAACACTGGGCTAAGTGTTTCACAAATATTATCTAATTTGATCTTCATAACAACTCTGGGAGGTGGGTGCTGCTATTATCCACATTTTACAGGTGAGGAAACTGAGGTTGAAAGAATTTAAATAACTTATTATTTATTTTAATATTACACCTGAGAAAGCTGAGGCAGTTAGGGGTTTGGTGCCTTGTCCAGGGTCACACAGCTAGGAATTGTCTGAAAGCTTGATTTGAACTCAGGTCTTCCTGAATCCAGATCCAGAACTCTATTTTGTCTCTTTTGTCCCAAAGGAACAGTGGAGTGATAGTGGGTCTGCTTCACTGCACCTTCCCTGGACATTTTGTATCCTGTGGCAGGGCTTGATATAGACCCCATGTGACAAAAACTCAGTACTTCAGTAAGGCCTGAGTCTGAGCTGAAAAGACCATTCAGAGATAACCCAGGCAGCATTTTTGCTATGGAGATTGTCCTGACACTTTGCCCCTCCCACCCTCAGGATATGTTGAGGCCAGATACAATGCCCTCCTAGAATATCCAAAAATCCTTCCTCCGATTCTAGCTAACAGCAAATCATCTGAAATAAAGGAATCCAATATCCATTTCTCACTTGCCACAGGTCATCAGAATGCAACTGGAGAAGCAATGTTTACTCCCAAACCCTTTCCTGCTTCTTTTCTTGACAACAGACAATCTTGCTTTCTCTAAATATTAAAGTTCTTGTCAAAACTCAGAATCTGAGTGATCTGGGAATAAATCTGCAAGCCTGCTAACCATGATTTCTCTGCTGGTGTAGCGTAAAAAACCAGAGATGAACAAAAGACACAGAAGACCTGAATTCAAGTTTCAACTCAGGGTCACTTACTGGCTAGGTTACCTTGGTCAAGTCCTTTCTTCTCTATGGGTCTCAGTTTCTTTCTCTGTAAAATGAGGGGGCTAGATGAGATGAGCTAGTTTAAAGCACTATCTTGTTCAGACATAGCAGGCCTATTCACTTATTCTGTGATTCTCTATTCTGTCTTACTTCCTAGGTACTCTGAGGTTCCCCCCACATGATTACCTCTGACATTTAATTGAAAGAATCACTTTTTCCTAGGCAACCTATTTTGGATCGACCCCTTTGATGGTCACTCACAGCAAACTAGCATCACAGGTGAGTAGCCAGAGATCAAGGTTACTCATCAAATGCCTGATGTGGCTCAGGATGCTACAGTCTCCCCAGGCGGCTATTGATTTTGTGGTTCTTGGGGAAGTGGTGTCTTATTCATATTTTCAAGTTCTATTATGCCTCCGAATGAGGCTTCTTCGGCTTCCCGTGGCTTCATAGCCGCAAAATCAATTATGACTTCAATAGCACTCTTACAGTACAGTATTTGTGAAAAGAAAATTGAAAAATTATTACCTGATGGATGAGAAATGGTTTTGACATTTAAAAAAAAGCCAGAAAATGCTCTTCCATATCTCTTCTAAATGATGGCTGGTGTTGACATTAGCATTTATGTAACTCATCTCATCCTCGGAACGAATGCATTCTAAGTCTTAAAAGCAGTAGAGACTATTACAATGGGCCATCACCGTCCTTCAAAAGAGTTCGCAACAGCCCTCCTGTGCCAGCCCCCCACCATATGAAACTCATAATCATTAACATTTGGGGCAGGAGCATTACAAAGGCAAATCCCAGGCTGAGAGACATCATGGGCCCATAAAATGGAAGCCAAGATGGATAAGGGTAGCTGCCCTCTGTCCAAAGGCCTGTCTGTTCGGTATGAGGCATAGAAGGCTGGGACTCAATGAGGTATTACGTACCATCTTTTCCAATCCTACCATTTTACAAATGAGAAAACCAAGGCAGAGAGAGGTTAAGTTGCTTGAGCAGGGTAACATAGTCAGTTAAATGTGTGGGATGGGATTTGATTCCAGCTCTTTCTGACTCCAAGTGCACTGGTTCTGTCCACTATACTGCCTCATCACGGTAAATAGTTCTGTACATGAGTTGAGTTACATAATAATCAACAGTAGCCCTAATTAAGAAGAGATATGGAAAAACATTTTCTAGGGTATTTTTAAATGTCAAAGTCATTTCACATTCATCATGTGATAATGTTTCGTTGAGTAACAAGATACACATTTGTAGTCTCATGTTTTACCTAGACTGGCTATCTCATCAGTGTAGGGAGCTACCAATGAGGAAATGCCTCTACCATTGCCTGGCTATGGGTTGATCAAGGGACACATTGTGGCTTAGTGGGACAAGCAACGGATTTCAAGTCAACCTGGGTTTGAACTCCACTCTTAGAACTAAGCATCTTTCTAAGCCTAAGATACTGCTAGAAGGAGCTACCATATTAAGTAGTAAGTTCCCTGTCTTTGGAAGTATTCAAGTGAAAATGGGACGATTACTTTATATTCATGTTACAGAGTAGGCTTCTGTTCAGCTGTGGATTGGACAAGGGAAGTGCTGTTGTTTAGTGGACCCAGCAATGGATTTCATGTCAGAGGATCTGGGTTTCAATCTTGCCTCTGCTACTTACAGCCTTTGGAGCTGGGTGGCACAGTAGATGGAGCACTGGACCTAGAACCAGGAACCAGACAGACAATAAATAGTTGAAAAGTGCCTGCTGTGTGCATGCTAGGGATACAAATTAAAACAAAGACAATCTCCACCATAAAGGAAGTTACAATCTAATGGAGGATGATAACACATAAAAGGAAGCTGAAATGGGGGTGGGGAAGGTACATGGTGTGGGGACATGCTGGAGAGGTCCAAAGAAGTTGCTTGTGGGAAATGGGCAGAAAAACCCTACTGAGGCCTCTCTTTAAAGAGAGGCCTTGGAGCCTTCGCCTCCAGTCAAAGGAAATTTGAATTCAAATCCAGCTTCAGAAACTTACTAGCTGGGACACTAGGCAAATCACAACCTCTATCCATATCAGTTTCTCATCTGTAAAATGGGGTTTTGGGGAGGATCAAATGAGACACTATTTGTAAATTATCCTACAAACCACAAAGTACTATATACATGCTAGCTTTGATCATTATTACAATGTTTCTGATTTTTTTCTTTTAGAACAAACTTGTGATTTAATTGATGTAGGGAACTACTAATAAGAATACCTACCAATACAGATTAGGAACTGCTCTGCAAGCTATAGTCTTAGAGAATGGGCTGAGAAAGTAAGTGACTTGCCCAGGGTCACACTATCAGGGTGTGTCTGAGGCAGGACTCAAACCCAGGTCTTGACTCTAAGACCAACTCTTTATCCATTATTTTCAGTGTTGTCGTTCAGTCATTTTCGGTTGCATCTGACTGTTTGTTGCCCCATTTGGGGGTTTCTTGGCAGAGATTCTGGGAGTGGTTTGCCATTTCCTTCTCCAGCTTATTTTATAGATGAGGAAACTGAGGCAAACAGAGTGAATTGACTTGCCCAGGGTCCCACAGCTAGGAGTGTCTGAGGCCAGATTTGAACTCAGGTCTCCCAGGACTGATGATTTATTCATTATACCACCTATCTGCCCTTTATCCACTATGCCACTTTGCTACTAATGAATTTGCACATCCTAGGCACTTATGAAATGCTAATTAAATTGAAGGATAAGAGATGGCTCTTGCTCCTGAGGAATTTATTTCATAAAATTATATAGGAATCATCTAGTTCAACCATCTCATTGATGCAAGAGGGAACTGAGACCCAGAAAAGTGAAGTGACTTGCCCAAAGTCAAACAGCTAGTAAGTGGTAGATCTAGGATTTGAACTCAGGTCTTGTGACTCCAAGTCAAGCTCTTTATTCTCCACCATACTGCTTTATAATCAATCCAATTTGGATGACAAACTATACACACACAAAACTATTAGGAGGCAATAAAAGACAATGGATAGCTGTGCACTAAGTGGTATGAGAAAAACTCTAAGTGTAATAGGGCTAGGGTAGTCTGGGAAGTGTTTGTGGAGGAGATGGGAATTGGGATCAGAAGATTATACATTTAGATTTGAAAGAGACTTTAGAGATCAAGCTCAACTCTCATTTTACAGATAAGGAAACTGAGGCCCCAGAGAGGTTTTTTCCCCAAGCATTTGCTAAGGATCATAGTTATAGAGCTGGAAGGGCCTCAGAGGGATCTAGTCTAAACTTCTCATTTTATAGAGGCAGAAAGCAAGGTCCAGAGAGGTTAAACAATTTGCCCAAGGTCACACAGCCAGCAAATTTCAGTTAAGACTCAGACCCAGGTTCTCTGCCCCCAAATCTACCTCTTTCCATTGAAATAACTTGGGTGAGATTCAGTTAGGTCCTTTCAAACATTAAACATTTCACTCTTTATCACAGTATAAACCATGCAGCAGTTCTTAGAAATATAGAATATTAGAGTCAGAAGCCACCTTAAAGGCCATCTGGTTCAACCTCCTCATTTTATAGGTTAGCAGACTGAGGCCCAGAGATGGGGAAGTTCTTTGCCCAAAGCCTCTTCACTAGTCAGTGAGAGAAGAATGCAATTTCCTCAGGGCTACAGTCTGGGTCTGCCGCTATCTACAGAATCAGAATCATGGTGGTGTTAAGATTTCCCTACTGAGTACAACAGGGAGGATATCACAAATTATTTTCTCTAACATTGATTTCCACTCACTTGAGATTAGTGCAAAAGTCACTAATGTTGAGCTATGTTTATTGTTTGTTTACAGTGCATTATGGCTGATGCCTCACTATTCACAATACCCTGTATTTTTTTGGCTCACTTATTTCTGAAAGAGCAGTGGGGATATGGTCCTTCCCCCTTAAGTGATGGACAGGCTTAAGCCAACAGAAACATGTGCTTAAATATGCACGTCTACCTTTCCTTTACCTTAGATCCTATTGAGTTGTTCTTCCTCCATTAGCTCATAAACCCTCATGATTTATGAAAGCTGCTAAAGTCAGTGCCTCAAAAACAGATCACCCAAAGAGAATGGTGCTGTCTACGAGGATGTGGAAAGTAACAACAATTCCATTTGTGGGGAGGGGGGAGACATTCCCCAAGCGTTCTTGTTTGAAGATTCTTTTTGCAGGTCTCTAGCAAATCTCGGGGGCTCCTTCAATTCCATCATTTCCAATCGTCTCTCCCAATTTCTGGACCACCACAGCCCCACCCCTCTCCTCCAACACACATATCTATTTCTAATGTGATGCTCAGTGCCTTAAAAATTGTTCCGATTTTCTCTTTTATCCCCAAGCTTCCCCCATCTCCCCTTTCCCCGCTCTTTTGCTTTACTGAAAAAATTAAGGCCATTCATTGTTAGTTCCCTCTTCTCCTTTTCGCTTCATCTAGGAACCTCTAGATACCATTCCCCACTGCTTTTTGAAAATTTATTTTATTTTGAATTAACAAACATTCAATTCCTCTCTCTCCACAGTTGAAAAAAAAATTATAAGATATTTTCATAGTCAAATGAAACAAATTCCCACATTGGTCATGTCCAATATACGTAGAGTGCTCCAACAGTCTTAGTGCAGTTTTAAGCTTCTTTTAAATATACATATGTATATACATATATACATATATATACATATATATATGTATATATATATATATGTATATTATATTTATCAGAACATCCAAAAAATCTATCATCTTGCACATTGAGCCTTTTCACCTCTCTGTCAGGAGAGGGGCTAACATGCTTCCTCACCGGACCCATGAATCATGACCAGTCATTGCATTAGTCAGAGTTTCCAAATCTTTCAAAATTATGTCTTTCAATGTTATTGTATACATTGTTCTCTTGGTTCTGTCCACTTAACTCATACTCAGTTCATAGAAGTCTTCAAGGATTTCTCTGAAACTGTTATTTTTATCACTTCTTATAGCACAATAGCATTCTATTACATTCATGTATCATAACTTGCCTAAATCATTGCTTGATTGATGGGCACCCCCTTAGTTTCTACTTCTTTGCCACTAAGGAAAGAGCTGCCATAAATATTTTTGTTCATATGAGTCCTTTCCCTCCTTTATCTTTTTGCAGTATTGGACTGGTGGTGGCATTGCTGTCTCAAATGGCATGACCAGCTTAGTGACTTTGGGGATACAGTTCCAAATTCCTTTCCAGATCAGCTGTACTAATTGACAGCTATACCAACAATGTATCCATTTTCTTGCAGCCTCTCAACATTTGTCATTTTTCCCTTCTTGTCATCTTTGCCAATCTGATGGGTGTGAGCTTGAATCTCACAGTTACTTTAATGTGCATTTCTCTACTAGTGATTTGGAGTGTTTTTCATATGGTTGTGGACAGCTTGGATTTCACCCTTTGAAAACTGCTTATTTATATTCTAGATGACTATTCATTTACATCCCCCACTCTCTCCCAGTCTTGGACTTTTCCTCAGTCTTGGACTTTTCCCCAGTCTTGGACAAAGAGGTTGCCTTTCTCCTAGGCAAGACCAACCCTCCTGCATGTGCTCCACTTTTATCCAAACCTCAGCAACCTCAATCATTCCCCCTCTCAAATCTTCAACCTCTCCATACTTATTGGTTCCTTCCCTAACTGACTTCAAATATGTCCAATCTCCCCTATCATTAAAAAAACCCTTTCATTGGACCCTACTATCCTAAATCTCTCTTTCTCATCCAAACTCCAAAACAAAAGCTGTCTACACTTACTGCCTCCTCTTTCCCTCTTCTCATTCACTTCTCTTTTTTTGGTGAGGCAATTGGGGTTAAGTGACTTGCCCAAGGTCACACAACTAGTATGTGTCAAGTGTCTGAGAGTGGATTTGAACTCAGGGTTCTCCTGACTCCAGGCCCATTACTCAATCCACTGCTCCACCTAGCTACCCTCCTCTTTCACTCCTTAATCTTTGCAATCTGGCTTACTACCTCATCACTCGAGTGAAGTCATTCTTTCCAAAGTTACCAGTGATCTCTCAATTCCCAAACTATATGGTTGGTTTTCAGTCCTTATACTTCTAGACCAATCTGCTGTATGTGACACTATTGATCACCCTCTCTCTTTTGGACAGTCTCTCCTCTCTAGGTTTTCTGATGCTTTTCTCTCCTGATTCTCCCCCTGCCAGATGAACTACTCCTTCTCTGTCTCCTTTGTTGGTTCATCATCCATATCATGCCCCCTAATTGTGAGGTTCCCCAAGGCTCTGTCCTAGGCCTCTCTCTATATTCTCTCTCGGCAACTTCATCAGGTCTCATGGGTTTAATTATCACTTTTATGCAGATGACTCACAGACCAAATATCTGGCCTCAGTCTCTCCCCTGAGCTTCAGATTCACATCATGAATTCCCTTTAGAACATTTAAAACCATAACCTGGAGACATCTTAAACTCAACATGTCCAAAAAAGAACTCCGCCCAAACCCTCTCCCTTTCCAAAGTTTCCTGACATTGACAAAGTCCTTGACAAAAGACTGGAGATTCTTCCAGTCTCCTGGTTTCATAACCTCAATGTTATTCTTGACACCTCACTCTCTCTTACCCCACACATCCAATCAGTCACTAAATCTTGACATGTCTCCCTCTACAACATATCTCACACCCAACTACCACCTGACTTCAAGCTCACATCACTATTGGGTTAGATTGTTGGAACTACCTCCCAATTGGTCTCCCTGCCTCCAGTCTCTCCACTCTCCAGTCCATTATTGGATGGTGCTGTCAAAGTTATTTTTTAAAGTGCAAATCTGACCTTGTCACTCCCCTATTTAAAAAATTCCAGTGGCTTCCTATTACCTCTAGGATAGAATAGTAATCCCTCTGTTTAGCTTTTAAAGTGCTTCCTAGCCTGGCCTTGTCCAATATTTCCATTGTACATTACTACTCTTCTCAAATTCTGGGATCAAGCCAAACTGCTCTCCTCTTTGTTTCTCAAATACAATGCTTTGTCTTTCTCCTCCACGCCTTTGTACTTTCTGCCCCCCCACACACACACCCTGCCTAGAATGCATTCCCTCCTAACCTCAGCTTTGCAGAATCTTTGTCTTCCTTTAAGACTCAAGCATCATCTTCTGTGTAAAGCCAAGGCTTTAAAAACCCCTCAACTATGGGTGCCCTCTCTCCCAAATTTCCTCGTATTCAACTATTCTGTATTTTGTACCTTTAGATTTATTCTGTATATACTTATATCCTTTAGAGAAGCAAATGATTCATACCAACACCTAAGACAGTGCCTGGCACATAGTGTTGTTGTTCAGTCATTTCAGTCCTGACTCTTTGTGACCCCATGTGGGGTTTTCTTGGCAAAGATACTGGAATGGCTTGCCATTTCCTTCTCCAGCTCATTTTACAGATGGATGAGGAAACTGAGGCAGAGTTAAGTGACTACCCCAGGGTCACATGGCTAGTAAGTGTCTGAGGTCAGGTTTGAACTCAGGGAGAGGAGTTTCCTGACTCCAGGCCCAGCACTCTATCCACTGTAGCACCACCTAGCTGCCCTGTGGCACATAGTAGGTACTTAATAAATACTTGCTGAGTGATATATTAATTCCTCTGGTCATCATTGGTTCCTGTCCTCCCAGATCAGTGCCTCATGCTCCAAATCTGCCCTTATTCCTCACCACTATCACCACCATCACCACCATCACCATCACCACCACCATCACCACCCTGCTGCCCCACAGAATCAGAATCATAGAATTTGAAAACTGGAAGGTATCTAATTGGGCATCTAATATAGCACATTTATGGAAAAAATCCCTACACATCATATTATACAATTGAGCACCTAACCTCTGCTTAAAGACTTACAGTGATGAGGAAGGAACTCACCATGTCTCAAAACAGCCCATTATACTGCTGGACAGCTCTCATTGTTAAGTTTTTCCTGTCATTAAGCCTATGTCTCTTTGCAGCTTCTGCCCACTGCCCTAATTCTGGTCTCGGAGGCCAAATAAAACAAGTGTAATCCCTCTTCCTTACAGTAGTCTTTTAAATAGTTGAAGACAGTTATCATGCCCTCCCTAAGTCATCTCTTCTCCAGGCTAAACATACCCAGTTCCTTCCTCTAATCCTCATAGGACATGGACTCAAGACCCTTCATCACCCTGGCTGTCCTCTGCATGCTTTCTAGCTTATCCATGTCCTTCTTGCACTGTGGGCCCCAGAACTGAACACAATACTTCTGATGAAGCCTGACCAGAGCAGAATATAGAACAACCTTCTATAATGGGGCTCTTTTAAAAAAAATTACCAGGGGTAATTGACATACTATGCTAAATTCAGACATTTGAAATGGAACAGCCCTAGAGAGTGACTTGGTCATCATGTTCAAGGCATTATGAATGAGGTAGCTAGGCGGTGCAGCAGATAGAGTGGCTGGCCCTGGCATCAGGAAGACCTGAGTTCAAATCTAAAGTCAGATACTTCCTAGTTGTGTGACCCTGGGCAAGTCACATAACCTCTGCCTCAGTTTCCTTCTCTGTAAAATGAGAAGAATAATAATAGTACTTACTTCATGGGATTACTGTGAGGATGAAATGAGAAGATAATTTTAAAACACTTAACACAGTGCCTGGCACAAAGTAAGTGCTATAGAAATGTTAGCTATTATGTTGATGATGATATCAGTATTTTATTACCTCAGATTCATAGGGGCTGGTGTCAATTTGAAGTGCTACATTCCAGAGCTTCAATAAGCATCTTCTTCTTTTTTCTCTTTTAACAAACTGCCGACTAATTTTTATGGCTTTTTTTCTATGAAAAAAGGATAGCTTTACTAAATTTCATTTCCTTGTTTGAAAACAATTTTCTTAGTGAAACAACGCCCCACCTCCCCACTGAACTATGCAAATGATAAGATCAGATCATCTTAGCTGGAACTCTTTGGGGTTAACTCTTGGGATGGTCAGAATTGAATATGACCGCAACTACTTAAAAGTTCATTTGTGTTCTCGTGGTTATTATGGCTTTTTCAAATGAAGCTGATGTTACCATTCCATTCAAAGAAGAAGAATTTCTAAAAAAAATTACATTGGAGATTTCTGTACTAGGATTATGCATGCAGGACTGTTCCTTCCCTATTTTTGGAAGCTCTCTCTCTGTGTGTGTTTCTCTCTGTATCTTTGTCTGTCTGTATCTCTCTGTGTGTCTGTGTTTGCATCTCTCTGTCTCTCTCTTAATGCAGCCCAAGAGCACATTCATTTTTTTGGTTGCCACATCATACTGCTTACTGATATTGACCTTGCCGTCCGCTAAAAATCGAGATCATTTTCAGAACAACTGATACCTCATCCTATGCTGGTGAAGTTAATTTTTTGTATAGAAGCATAAGACTACATTTCTCTTTATCAGATTTCATCTCTGTCATCCAGGGTGTTAGCTACCTTTCTCCTAGCTTTGAGTCTTCTTTTATCAACATTCATTTTTATGAGATTTTGAGTTCCAAATTTTTCTCCCTCCCTTCCTGCCTGCCTCCCTCCCCAAGATGGCAAGCAATCTGATATAGGTCAATCATGTTAAACATATTTCTACATTAGTCATGTTGTGAAAGAAGAATCAGAACAAAAGGGAAAAAACACAAGAAAGAAAAAAAGGTGAAAATAGTATGCTTTGATCTACATTCAGACTCCATAGTTCTTTCTCTGGCTGTGGATGGCATTTTCCACTATGAGTCTTTTGGAATTGTCTTGGATCATTGTATTGCTGAGAAGAGCTAAGTCTTTCAAAGTTGGTCATCGCACAATGTTACTGTTACTATGTACAATGTTCTCCCAGTTCTGCTCACTTTACTCCTAGCTTTGAGTCTTCTACAAATCTGATGAACATCTCTTCAGTGGAAAGGAGCACTATCACAAGAGCACAGGGTTTGCTACTAGCTTCTTTTTCAGATTTTGTATATGGTGAACTTCCAGTCTATCAATTTGCTTTATTCAATAATTGCTCCACTCACCTTTTCTTATTTAATTTGATTTGGCTTTCCATTGACCTCCTTATTTTTCTTGAGTCTTCTTCTTCATCGTCTATTCCTTCATCAGCTTTGATCCCCCTTAATCCTTTTTACCCTCCTCCTTGTTGTTGTTGAGCCATTTTAGTCGTGTCTGACTCTATGACTCCATTTGGGGTCTTCTTGGCAAAGATACTAGAGGGCTTGCCATTTCCTTTTCCAGCTCATTTTTACAGATGAGGAACCTGAAGTAAATGGGGATAAGTGACTTGCCCAGGGGTCACAGAGCTAACAAGTGTCTGAGGCCAGATTTGAACTCAGGAAGATGAGTCTTCCTGATTCCAAGCCCAGTGTTCTATCTGCTGCAGTGCCACCTAGCTGCCCTTTTACCCTCCTTAATTGTACTTGATCCTGACCCTGATTCTGCCCAGAAAGGGAATCTGTACCAGTATCAAGGTCTGGGCATCTAAGAGTTGCTATAGTGGGGAGAACACTGGGCCTGGAGTTAGGAAGACTCATCTTCCTGAGTTCAAATCTGGCCTCAGACACTTACTAGCTCTGTGACCCTGGGGCGAGTCACTTAACCGGGTTTGCCTCAGTTTTCTCATGTGTAAAACGAAATGGCAAACCACTCCCATATCTTTGCCAAGAAAATCCCAAATGGGGACACAAAAATGGACATGACTGAAAAACAATTGAAAATCAAGGCCTGCATGTTGTTCTTCAAGTTCTCAAGCTTCCCCAAATTTCTTCTTTCCAGTTTCAACCTCTGACCTGCTTCACAAGCTTTAAGCTGACTGTGAAAATATACAGTGAGTTAGGCTCTGAATTAAGCAATAGCAGCAGAGTGGCTAGAGTTCTTTGGGGAATTGCAAAGCTCCTTTAATAACTCCAAATGTCTCCCAGCAACAAAGCCCCATCTTTTTAAATATCAATATTCTACCAGTGTTGTTCTGTGGCTGTGAGTCATGGAACATGACAGTTTCTCAAGAATCAAAAATGATTGACACTCATTTTATCATTCAGTGTCAGTGAAGGCGCTCATGATGGGTATGAGCAGAATGCAATATATAAGTAATAAACTAGGAAGAAGAACCCAAGTTAAGGTCAAAGAAATGGAGGATTAAAAAATAGGCTGGTCATGTGGGGAGAAATAACTAGTGAACATTCTCTATATTTCCTTGGTATTCTCATGATGTCAGCTGAAAGAAAGGATGATGTCCAGCTCATTGCATAGACTTCTTGTGGCAACCTTATCATAGGATGTAGACAAGGGTCACAGAGAATGGACAAGCATGAATGGATTGGTATCTGCATCATTGGAGGGAACATGTACATAGAGGAGATCATAGATTCATTGGAGTATTCAATTTTTTTTACATTAACTCAAAATTTGCCTTTCCGTAACTTTTTCATGGTTTCTAGTCATGCTCTCTGGAGCTAAGCAGAATTAATCCTTTGTCCTTAGGCAGTCCTTAAAATGCTTATAGAAAGCTATAACATGCTCCCTAAATCTTTTATTCTGTAGACAAAACATCCAATTCCTTTAGTCCATCCTGATATAGCACAAACTTGTGCCTTCCACCATCCTGATTGTCCTACTCTTGTCTTTCTCCAGAGACAGTTGGCAGGCACAGAAGGTGCTAGCATTGACTTTTCCACCAGGGTTTTCATTTGAACCAGAGAGAGAAAAGGACTAATGTATTAATAAAAGCTCACACTTCTCTAACACTTTCAGATTTGTAAAACATTTCACATTCATTATTTCACTTGGCCCTTAGAACAACCCTGTGAGGGAGGTGCTATTTATTATTGTTCCCATTTAACAGATGAAGAAATCAAGGCTCAGTGAGGGGAAGTGACTTTCTCAGAGTCATGAAGCTAGTAAATTGAGATCCAGGTCTTCCTGACTCAAAATCCAGCTCTTTGCCTAGTGGGCTGCCAGTGGAGCATCATTCATTGTTGAGATTGGCCTGTATATAGTTGTGAACAGAACATGTTATGAGAGTGAGGAGTACTGAGAAAGTTGGGAGAGAGACCAGTTGAGGCTGGGACTGGTATAATAGGGATTTCTGTGGTGTCAGAGCCCTGAATCTTTCTTCTGTGCTTTCACTATGATGAGTAAGTGTATGTGTTTGTGTGAGGGTTGTGAGGCTGGTCAAAGTTCTTGATTTGTGTTAAGACTAGACTCAGAGGAGAAAGTAATGATGAAACTCTGGTCAGATAGATCCGGTCCAGAGCAGCCTAACTGAATCACACCAGTTAAGCTTACTCTCAAGCCTCAATCTCTACAGGAGTCCCCAGTAGCAGGCACTGACATGTGACATAGCATTTCTTCAGGGACACCAAACATGATGACCTCATTTTCCCTTTGAATTATAAGATAATGGCTCCATCAAAATATGAGAACAAATACTTAATGAATTTGGGCAAACAAAACAGCCAACAGCCTTTCATTCTTTTCCCCAGGTAGCTGACACAACTAGTAAGATTTCCCAAATAACCCAACACAAAAGTTCCCCACCTTTTGTTTGCAAAATTCCTTTGTTCTGTTGCTCAGTTATTGGATCAAGTCCAATAGCTCATTAGAATTCTTTATTGGAGAGCCAGAGTCACTTCAGAGTTAAGAAGACATAGCTTCCTTTCTCTCAGTGGTCAAACAACAATCCACATCCGGGATTTGAAATTCCAAGGTTGGCAACATGAATGAGTGGTTTTCTTTGGCTCCTGGGAATTTCTTTCCGATCCTTATGGTTGCTTAGAGATGTTGTGCTGAATCATATTCATCTTTTGCACAGGTGGTCATTCCCTTGCATCCAAAATGCCCTTCCCCCTCACTTCTCACTAGTAGAATCCCTAGCTTCATCTACCACAAAGCTCAGGTGCCACCTTTCGCATTATGCATTTTGAGCCATTTGCTCTTTCTTGAAAAGGTTTCCTATATACTTTGTACTTATCTACTCACTTATTTGTTCACATAATATATCCTGTTGATAGAATGTAAGCCACTTGAGGGCAGGGACTATTGTATTTTTATTCTGCATCACCAGCACCTAGCTCAGTAGATTCCATAAAAATAAATGTTTGTAGAGTAGAATCGAAATTGAATTTTGGTCTCATTGTTTACCAACAGTGTGATGTGCTCTGGAGCTTAAAAATAATAACATGATGCTTAATATTCTCACATCTATTCTCATACTTAATCCTCATCCCTGTCTCTGAAGTAGAGAAGATAAAAAAACTATTTTACAGATGACAGAAGCTAAGACAAAGAAAGCAGGTGATTTTTCAAAAGGGTAAAAATGTTGATTCTAGAAGCTACATACTCATGAGCCTGATGCACACAGCAAGAATTCTAGAAAATAACTATTAAATAGATATTTTATGAATATATAGAAAGAGAAGTGGTAATCACTAGGAACCAGCAATGGGTCATGAAGAATAAGTCATGCCAAATTAATGTCATTTCCTTTTGGGAAGAGCTACTGGTAGATGGTATAGACAGTACATCGGGATTTCAGCAAGTCGTTAGATGAAATGACTCATGTTAGCCTTGTAGAGAAAATAAAGAAATGAGCATTAGATGGTAGTGCAAGATGGAAATATGGCTAGCTAAAAATATACAAAGATGGTTGATTGATAGTTGAATTCAATTCAGTACACATTTATCAACAGCCTCCTATGTGCAAGGCATTGTGTTAGGCACCAGGTATATGAAGACAAAATATGATATGAAGGCAGGGAGCGTAATATGTCCTACTGGAGAGGAGGGCACAACATGTATACAGATAAATGCCAAACTGAGGAGTTTGCATTTTGTCCTAGAAGCAATAGGGAGCCATTGAAACTTATTGAAAGAGGGAATAGTATGGTCAATCAATTTGGCACTTGAGGGGATAATGGATTAGAGAAGCGAGTAGCAATTAGCTATTAGTGAATAGAGGAAATTATCAGAGGCAAAAATAGGTAGTTTCAGTTATAGAAAAATAACTTTTGCATCAATTAAAGCAATGCAGCCCACATAAGAGGAAAAGGGGGAAAAATCTCGCATTGGAACATACCTAACAAAATTCTCTTTCTTAGGAATCTCATCAGCTCCCATGGATTTGATTATCATCTCTGCACAAATGACTTCCAGATCTATACATCCAGCCTTGTCTCTCTCTTGAACTCTAGTTGATGTCAACAACCAGTCATTGGGCATTTCAAACTCAATGTCACATAGGCATCGCAAACGCGACAAGACTGGTCTGAGAGGATGCTCAGGGGAGGAAGCAGAGTCAAAAAACAATATACAACAACAATGTAGATGAAGACAACATTACTTAGCAACAAAAAACTTAAATACAATGGACAATGTTGGTACTAACAAAAAGGTACGGCGGCATGCATTCCCAGAAATAGGCTCTCTTTTGAGTTGTTTTGTGTGATTGTTTTCAGCCAGCATACTTTGGTTTTTCGTGTTTTGGGTAGCATTTCATGGTGTAAAGAGTGCTACTTCTACGATTAAGTATAAATTCCTGTTGCAAAATCTGGTCCCAACCTACCTTTTCAGCCTTATTCCACATTCCTCCTCTCTATGCACTCTACAATCCAGGCAAACTGGATTGCTTTCTGTCTCTCATGCAGTCCCCATCTTCATGCCATGGCACTGGCTGTTTCCTATGCCTAGGACGCACTCCCTCTAAACCCCGTCTTCTGATCCTGAGTTTCCATCAAGTAGCACCTCAATTTCCTGCAGGAGGTCTTTTCCTGCACCATCATCACCCAAATGCTAGTGCCTTCACCTCTAAAGTTACTTTCTATCTACTCTGGGTGCATCTTGTATGTACTGAGTTGTGCATGTGTTGTCTCCTTTGAGAAAATGTAAGCTCCTTGAGAGGAAGGACTATTTCATTTTGTCAATTGTATTGCTAACATAAAGTAGATGTTTACTAAAGACATTGATTGATTTAAAACATTTGGCATCCAAAAATCTATAGAAAATTGACCAAAAAAATCTGTGAACATAATTCTCCAGCAGAGAAATTGTATCAAAGGACAATAATAGGATATTTTTTAAAAAGCAATGCAAAACACTATCTGACAAAGTGTTCAAAATGGCTAATAATCAGAGAAATGTATCATAAATGAAAATTGAGCCTTTTAGACATCACATTGGTAAAGATGATAACAGATGAATAGATGGATGGATGGATGGATTGATGGATGGATGGATGGACGGAAAAGCATTTATTCCACACTTGCTATATGTCAGGCACTGTGCTAAGTTCTGGGGATACAATTTTTTTAGAGAGAGACAGTTCTTGCCCTCAAAGAGTTTATATTCTGATAGGGGAAGACAACATACATAGGAAATGATGACTAGGGAAGGCAGTCTCATTCTAAAGGTGTGGGAAAGGGAGTTGTATATGAATATGGTTGCAGAAAAATGGTAAGTTGGCCTGCATAAATGGCTGGATGGCAAGATGGGATGTGAAAGTGAAGAATAGTGAAAAGATGGGGAATCTCAGGGTTAGTGGGGCCAGGGGAAAACAACTTATATATCAAAGCAGTTACATCATTTTTTAGAAACACAGTTTCATACAAATATTCCAAGTAGCACTATCAATAATAAAATGGCAAAAAGTTAGAAATAGTGTTTGCTCAACAATTGGGAAACGGCTGTGGCATATGAATGAATTGGAGTATTATTGCGCTATATGGAATGGCATAGATGCTAAAGTTAGAAAAATCTGGGAAGCTTTGTATGAGATGATGCAGAGTAAAGGATGCAGAGCCAAAAGAATAACATATACAGTGATTACAGGAATGTAAATGATGACAATGTTAACCAGCAACAAAACTTTGATGAATGTTGATACTAAGAAAAGGGTACTACTAGTTGCAAGTGCCCTTTGGGGTTGTTTTGCTTACCTGTTTTCAGGCAGCATGTCTTGGTTGTTGTCTGGGTATGTTTGACAGCATAGCATGTATAATGAAGCAAAGCATGAAGAAAAGACCTGGTTTCAAATCCCACCTCTGACATTTATAAGCTGTGTGACCATGGGTAAGTTACCTAACTACTCTGAGCCTTAGGGAATTCTGAGCATATCCCTAAGTTATAAATGGCTTGTAACCTGCAACAGCAAAAGAAATTCTCATGTCTTTGATACATTGTTTTATGCTCCTTTTGTTAAAATAAAATTTATCCATTAAGAAAAAGAAATTGCTGATAGTGTAACTTGGGAGTTTTTTTCATGAGCAGAAGGTAGATATTTTTACTTCATAGCTGGAAAACTAAGGCGAGGACTACATGATAAGGAGAGAGGGGGAGGGGGAGAGAGGGGAGAAAAAGAGGGAGGGAGAGAGAGAGAGAGAGAGAGAGAGAGAGAGAGAGAGAGAGAGAGAGAGAATTTATGAAGTACTTACTATGTGCCATGCGTTGTACTAAATGCTGGGGATACAGACACAACCAAAAAAAGAGTTCCTACCTTCAAGGAGTTACTTTCTAATGGGAGAAGATAGTACATGTGGGGAACTAAGAGGGGGACCAGTTACTCTCATAGGGACAAAGCCACTTGCAAGGAGAAGTCTGGAGTGGGAGGAGTGGTGGTAGGGCACGAAGTAAGCATGGATCATTGCCTTCATGAAATGACAGTCATTGCCAAGGACTCATCAGTTTGGAGAGCAGACCTCAGGGCAGAGTTGTCTCTAAGGTGTAATAGTTGCTAGTAAGGGCACAGATAGGTTCAGAGAGTAAGAAGTAGACCTGGGAGAAGAGGATCATAGACCATTACCATTAAGTAGCAGAAGCAGAAGTATCCCAGAGATCATTGGGTTCAACCCTCTCATTTCACAGAGGAGGGAAATGAGGCCCAGGGAGGGGAAATGACTTATCCTGGTCATACAAGTCATAAGGAGCATAGATAGGGCTAGAATTCAGGTTCTGACTAGTTCCTAGTCTAGAGCACGTTCTCCTGTGCCACAAGAGCCAGTGAAACTGAACTGTGGAGACAATCAAAAGGTATCACCAGGTGACTCTCATGTTTCCCCTCTTTGAACTCCACACAGAGCCCTCCCTAGGTAGTCTATGGGGCCTGGGGCTGAGTCTCAGACTGAGAAGTAGGCCTTCCTTCCCCCACCTATCCTTTTTGGACTAGAACTTAGTAGAAAACAAACATCAACATTGAGATCTCAATCATTAGGATGAGGTCAGGAGGTCTTGGTATTGGGTTGGAGAGGTTTCAACTCAGAGCTAGGACAGAGTTTCAAGGTCAGAGGTGAGAGAGAGATGAACGTTATTCCTAACTACACTTTGGCTATACGGCTATACCAGCTAACTCTCTCCTTCTCCCTTGCATGCTAGAATATTTTCCCCAACTGACTATACCCTAGAGACTGTGCTGGGTGCATGCCTGAAGCCTTCTCCTTTTGTGGCCTAACCCAGCAGATGGGTCACACTGGTGGTGAAGCCATTGCTCATATACACCATACAACCTAGCTCTTCTTTTTCAGTCTTTTAAAATGTCTGCAGCCTCTCTGCATCCCCTTGTCATCACCTTCTCTCTCTTACCCTTCAGATATTTTTGAAGCCTCAATTGCTGTTTCTATCAACCCATCCTCCTTTTCTTTCCCCCATGAATCTCAATTATTCTCTTACCCCGAAGTGCTTCACTATACATGCCAAATGTCCTCAATTGGAAGAGACATTCTCAATTTATTTTAAGAATAAGTATTAGCCATTTCACTCTGCCATGGCTTTCTCAAAGTTAGTAGGAGAAAAGTTTCTTCCCGCTGCCATTACCTTCACTTCTGCCCCATCTCCTCCATTATGTCTTTTAATCGGCCAAGAGGTCAAAAGCTATGGAATCACAGAATCTCAAGGGATGGTTGTCCAACCTTTATTGAAGCACAAATCCCCTTAACAACAGTGGGGACTACTGATCTTCTAGCCTCTGTTTGAACCCTCTAGTGACCTCCTGAAGAAGCTCACTCCATTTTTAGATGGCTCTTATTGCTAAGAAGTTCTTCCTTTTATTGGGTCAAAATTTGATTCTCTGTAACTTACACCCTTTGGCCCTAATTCTGTGGTCTGGTGATTGTCATCAGGCACTGCCTGTGGTCCTGAACAAGTCAAGTCTAAAGCAACCCTTTTCCAAAGTCAAAAAATTCCATTTGTTACCAGTGAGAAAGGTAACAAATGTTTCACTTTTCTCCCTACTCCTCAAGAGATGGAGGACTAAATGGAGAACGCAGTGTGGTGGTGGAAAGACTACTGGACCTGGAGACAGAAGACCTGGGTTTGAGTCCTGACATTGTTACTTGCTAGATCAGTGATCTTGGGTAGGCTATTTTCCCTCTTTGGGCCTCAGTTTCCTCTTTTGTACAAATGAGAAGGCAAACTAGGGATTTCTAAGGTTTCTTCCAACTCTAATATTCTATGGCCCTATGATCTTGTCACTTGACTGGTAACGATCTGAACAGCCAGAAATGAAATGCTTTGAGGGCTGTTTGGGCACTGACCACTCAGCCTCAGTGAGAGGGTTTTCTTAAAGAACTGTTTCTTGCTGCTGATCCAGGGGGGTTAAACTCACAACCAAGCCATGCTTACATGTAAATCTAGCTCCTTTCTTCATTGTGTTCTGAGTGGAGGTGCCCTGCTCCTAGCCAGGGTCCAAGACTCTGATGCCAGAGGCAAGTTGTGTCTTCTGTGTCCCCAGGAGATTCAGATTCCCGTGAGAGTCAGGGCATTGTCTCTGTGTTTCTATGATGAGCTAGGGTAGAAGCCAATAGCAGTGGCTTCTTTCTGAAAGCAAGTTACATAGTAGGGGAGGAGTCCACTAGTAAGAATTAGCTATATAACAGAGTATCCCAAGGCTCATGCATAAGTCTCAGAAGCAGAACTTGTCCAGTCTATAACCACACAAATAAATCGAATGCCTTCTCCCCACAAGAGCTTACTAAATATTTTAAGGCTTTGATTATAGCTCTTACTAAATTTTGTCTCCAGGTAATTCCTCCCTAGGATCTGCATTCTGATATTTCCCAGATTCCAGAGCATTCATTCTAGGATCTTGCTTCTTTTGCATTATGATCTGATTCCAAAAAGTTCATATTGTGCCTCAAATCTTTCACTGCTTTCAGCTGAGGAATCATTTTATCTTTCTGGGCATTTGGGTCTACAGCAGTCATGGCAGCCTAAGATTTTGAAGGCATGCCCCAAGCTGAACATGAGTTCATAAGATGGTGAGATCAATAAAAAAAATGAAGGTCATACTTGGACAAACTGTAGAAATATAGCTCATGTTCCTGAATGATTATTTATCCTAGATAATTCGGTATTCTTAACAGAGTACTGTGGACAGGATATACATATATACATACACATATATACACATACACATATGTACATATATATATATATATATATATAGGGGAGAGAGAAAAAGAGAGAGAGAGAGAGAGAGAGAGAGAGAGAGAGAGAGAGAGAGAATGTATGCATGTATGTATCAGGAAAGTGCTTCATGTGGAGTCAGGAGATCTCAGTTCAAATTCTGGCTCTTACTAGTTATTCCCCTCCATCTCAGTTCACAAAATGGAGATAAAGAGAATTGCACAACCTGTGTGATAGTGTGGCACGCACAGTTGTGAGATAATGGGTCCAATACTCTCTCCAATATAGTGTAATCAGGACTTCAATTTCATTAACTGAAAAATTATGTAGGAAGGGTAATGATTCTACTCTCTACCATATAGGGTTGTCATGAGGAAATCATTCTGTATTACTTGTAATGCTATAGACACTCCAAGGATATCGATGACAGAAAGACATGTCCAATGCACAACAAACTATTTAAGGCAATCTTTTTGTGTAAACAAAAAAACTGAAACAAAGTGGGCAACCATCTATTGGGAAATGGTTGGACAACTGTGGTATATGAATGCAAATGAATTTTTTTATGCAAAAGAATTTAAGAATATGAAGAAATCAGAGAAATGGGGGAAGGTTATAAACTGATGGATAACCAAATAAGCAAGAGAACAGTGACCATGATGGTTACAACAATGTAGAGGACAACAACACTAAAACACATTAGAACTCAGATTAATGCAATGGCTGATTTTTTTATCCAAAGGACTGATGATGAAGCGTACTTTCTTCCTCTTTATAGAGAGGTGGTAGACTATGAGTATGGAATGAAGCATGTGTCATCAGCCGTGGCCAATGAGATGGTTTGTTTTGCTTAAATGAGGCAGTACAGTAGGTAAAGCACCAAGCCTGGAGTCAGGAGGACCTGAGTTCAAATCCAGCCTCAGATAGTTACTAGCTGTGTGACCCTGAGCAAGTCACTTAACTTCTATTTACCTCAGTTTTTTCAACTGTAAAACGGGAATGATAATAGTACTTACTTTACAGGATTGTCGTGAGGATCACAAGAGATAGTATTTGTAAAAAGCACTTAACATAGTGTCTGGCATACAGAAGGTTCTTAATAAATGCTTGTCTCCTTAAATACATGTCTTTGTTATAAAAGAGGGGTTGGGGAGGTTAGTATTGGGAAATGACAGAGTTCTAAAATAAAAATGCTCATAAAACATTCCAAAAAGGAGGAAGTTACTGTTATAGGGTCATAAATTAGGGGTCTTGTCGAATACAAAAAGGTTGCACAAAGAGATGGAGGAAGATGACTAATAATGAAAGGAATTAGAACTCCCTGTCTTGTGGAAGAGGGCTAAGATTATATATCTTTTAAGTGCAATCATTAAGTCATTCAGCAAGCCTTGGAGCAATTACTACGTCCAAAGTCCTACTGTGCACAGGAAGACAAAGAAGACCACGATGCAGTCCCCTTCCCTTCTGGAGCCCCCCTCCCAATGTGGAATATCAAATTCCTAGAAAGAACTCCAGGTTTGGAGTCAGAGGACCTGGGTTCCAATGTTGCCTTGGGTGCTTGTTCTCTGGGTGACATGCCTGAGCCTCGGCTTCTTCCTCTACTCAATAAGTGGGTTGGGCTGGATGACCCGTAAGACTCTTTCCAGTTTGAATAAATGTAGTAAGTGCATTTGTATTGGCCAACATGCTATTGACTAAGGGTCATAGGAATGCTGCAGGGGATCTCAGAGGCCTTTTCATTCAACTCCTTCATTTTACAGAGGAAAAAGTTGAAGCTGAGGGAGGGGAAGTTACTGTCCTGAGGTCACATAGCTAGTAACAGATGTGGGATTTGAACCCAGGTCCTCTGACTCCAGAGGTAATTCTCTTTTCATTATGTCCCACTCTATAGAGTGCCACTGTAGGGGAAGAAAAACTAGAACTCCCAACGTGTATCTTCCTACTTTTTGATTAGAACATTAAAACCAGAAGAGACCTTGGGAATTATTCATCTAACCTCTGTCTTTTATAGAGGAAGAAACCAGAGCCTAGAAAGGGACTCCTTGCCTGGGGTCCCAGAGCTAGTCAGTAGAAGGTCTCCTGACTCGCAGGTCAATACTCTTTCTACTCTACCAGGCAGCTCTTCATTTCTCTGTGCCTCAGTTTTCCCATCTGTCAATTGGCTTCCATGATAAGACACCCTCCAGCTCCAAACTTTGACAATTCCAAACCTTTTTGGGGGGTTTATTTCTGATACCTAGTCATCTTCAGTGGTAAGAATTTGTGGTTTCCTAGAACTTCAGCTGCTCTTAGAGATAGTAAGGAAGAAAATTATTAAATGGATAAAAAGAAAATGGAAAGCTTCTGAACAAGGACCTGAACCTACCCGAGAGAGAATAATTTTCAGTAATGGCCACAATTATCTCCAAAGGATTGTTACCATGTCAGGAGACAGTTCTGCACCTTGGGTCTCCCTCCCCAAGTCCAACTAATGCTCAGAATTGTTCTTTCCTTCTCTCAGATGGAAACTGCCCCAGGACTTGCGGAAGGAGTGAGAAAGACAAGCTACCTCCATAACCAGCAGGCATGTGCCTTATCCCTGTCAGCAAGGCCAGCCTGGAAATGAAGCTAACTGCCATCTGTGGAGCACTTGAAAACTCTGAATAAAGTGCTCTGCGTATGTTAGAGGCAGCTGAGTGACAGACAGACACAGCAGATAGGATGTTAAGCTGGGAGTCAGAAAGACCTGAGTTCAGTCAGTCAGTTAGGAATGCAATAATAGCCCCTTTCTCCCAGGGTTGTTGTGAGGATTAAAGGAGATCATGTATGTAAAATACTTGGAAAATGTTGAAGTACTCTACCAGTATCGATAATAATGAAGATTTCCTTTGAACCTCATAACAGTCCTGTGATTTCAGTACTCCAAGCATTATTTCACAGATGAGGGACCTGAGGCTCAAGAGGAGTGAAATGACACTTCCATGCTCACCTCAGCTAGAAAGTGTTGAAGGAAGGAGTTGAACCCTGGGCTTCCTAACTCCAAATCCAGCATTTTCCAGGGCTTGAAGAACACCCGGAAGCCTCACGCCCCACCTCTTCAGCCCCGCCCCAAGTTTTTCCCTCAATAGTACCTGAAATTCCAGCAACTGTAGATTTATTTGGGCTGTTAAGCCTCCTTTTGAAAAGAAACAACATGGTGTAAGGAGAGGACAGTGAAACAAGGCACCAAAGGTCTGAATTTTTCCCCTGGCCCTGTTACTTACTACCTGTGTGACTGTGGACAAGTCACTTGACCTATCCGAGGCACGGTTCCCTCGTGACGTTGTTAATACCTACTGTACTACCTGCTTCACAGGGCCATTGTGAGAATGAAATAGGGTTATAAGGAGGAAACACATTGTAACAGGAAAAAAGCCTAAATAAATGTAAGTTATTACTGTTAACCTGCAAAAGCTCCTTAGGAGGCCTGGGATGAATCAGTCATTATATAGCTTAATGTGAACTGGCTTCAGCTGGCTGCTTTCCATCTCACTAAGAGCAGCCCAGGTGAAGGATGTGGAGTGTGGGGAGGAACAGGTGATGTGGGGGCTTGGAGCACTATGCATTAGCAATGAGGATAGGAGGAAAAGATGCCACCCATACCTCGTAGGGAAGAAACAGTATTTCTCTTGCCTTCAGGGCTGGTGTACCACTGGTCAAGCTAGCCTAGGCATTGGAGAAATCTAAGGTATAAAAGATTGGGAAGTAGACAGAAATAGGGTTCCAAAGGGCTTTTGGTGGCTTGGTCATGATAGTCTGGGGTACAGCACCTGGCATATACTGCGGCATCAAGTGTAGAGCTTAGAGTCAGGAAAATATGAGTTCAAGTCCAGCCTCAGACTAGCTGTATGGCCCTGGGAAGTCACTTAACCTCTGTCTGCCTCACTTATAAAATGGCTAGCACCTTCCTCCCAGGGTTGTTATCAGGAGAAAATGAAATAATATTTGTAAAGTGCTTTCCAAACCTTAAGTACTATACAAATGCTGCTTCTGATTATGATAATGATGATGTTATGGTAATAGTAATGATGATGATAATGATTTGGAGTCATATTAACTTAATAAATGTTAGTTGACTTTTGACTATTTTCCTTGGTAATGTGTTTTATGGCCGGTAGAACAGAAGCTCCCTTGAGGGCAGGCACAGTTTCATTTTTGTCACTGTATCCCTAGCATCTAGGGTAGTATCTGGCCCATATTAAGTACTCATTGACCGCCCATAATGACAACCACCACGATGACAACAACAATACACCAACTCCCATTTCTCTAGTACTTGAAGGTTTTCCAGGCACCTTCCCTATAAAATATCTGTGAAATAGGCAGATATTATTATCCCCATTTCCAGATGAGAACAATGAGGCCCAGAAAAGTTAAATGACTTGCCCAAAGTTATATAGATAACAAGTGTGAGAAGAGGGGCTGAAATGGATGTTTTTAGAATCTAAAGCCAGGGCTTTTCCCATGATACCATGCTGCCTTTTACGTCACTGAGGGAAACAGGCAGGAGCTATGTGCTTCCCAAAGCAATGTCCCCATTCATCATTCCCTCCTCACCAGTCAGCCTGATTACATTTAATTCCCAAAGAAAGAAGCCTTGTTTGGGCCCACTGAGCATAGAAGGCCTTAAGACCAGTATGAATTAAGAACCACCTGCCTAGCATAGTGCCTTGTCCCAAGCAGCACAGGTCCAAAGCCTCTTCTAAACGATAGCTCATCAAATATGTTAAGACAACAATCATGTCCCCCACTAAGACTTGTCTTCTCCAGGCTAACCGACTCCAATTACTTCAACTGATCAACATATGGTATGATGTTAAGGTCATTCGTCCTCCTGATCGCCTTCCTTTGGATGCTAAAATGTGGGCTCGAGAACTACACAGAATACTCCAGATCTGATCTGTTCAGGGCCTAGGAGAGAGATACAATCACCTTCCTAGGCCTGGAGACTAAGGACTCTTTTAATGCAGCCTACGATTGCATTCCGTTTTTGTAGTGGCCACATCACACTTTTGATTCATACTGGGCTCGAGGCCTACTTAAACCTCAAGATCTTTTCCAAGACAACTGCCCTCTGGCCACACTTCCAGTATTTGTTAAATGGCTTTTTTGAAGCCAAGTGTAAGACTTCACATTTTTCTTATTAAATTTTATCTTAGGTTCAACCCAGCAGTCTAGCCTGTCAATGTGTTTTTGAATCTGTCATCTATCTTTTAAGTTTACCCTTCCTGCTTTGCGTCATTTGAAAATGTGATAAACATGCCATCTCTGCCTTTATCCAAGACACTGATAAGTGTAAAACAGCATAAGACCAAATGCAGATCCCTGGACCACTCCACTAGAGACCTTCTTCCACCTGAACTCATTCATGCCTGCCTTGGGGGTCTGACCATTCGAACAAGTCTGAATCTCCCTGACTGTGCTATTGTCAAGCCCACATCTCTACGTCTTGTTCACAAGACTATTGAGAGAGACTTTGTCAAATACTTTTCTAAAATGTAGGTAAATTATAACTACTGTATTTCCCAATCTAAAAGAAAGGAAGCAAGATTAGTCATGTGTCACCAGTCCTTGGTAATCCAGGCTAGCTTCGTGATCACCTCTCACCCTTTAATAATCTACCCCAGAATATTCCAAGCAATC